>NC_081295.1:10310530-10613560 GCF_030435805.1 Mustela lutreola | reverse complement strand
AAATGTCCTTCAGTAGATGAATGGATAAATACACTGTGGTACATCTAGACAACAGAATATTATTCAGCACTAAAAAGAAATCATCTATCAGTTAAAAGAAATGTACATAATTAAGTGAAAGAGGCCAGTCTGAAAAGGCTACAGAGTATATGATGCCAACTATATGACATTCTGGAAAATGCACAACTATGGATACAGTAAAAAGATTAGTGATTGCCAAAGGAGGACTGGAGAGAGGGAAGGATGAATAGGCAGAGCACAGAGGATTTTCAAGGCAACAAATCCATAATGTACCATACTTTGATGGTGGATACATGTCAACATTTGTCAAAACCCACAAAATATACAAGACCAAAAGTAAACCCTAATATAGACTATGGACTTTGGGTGATAATGTGTGCCAAGGTAGGTTCATTGAGAAGAACAAGCGTTCCACTGCATCCCTGGGTGTGGGTGGTGGGGGAGGCTGAGTATGTGTAGGGTCAGGGAACATATGGGAAATCTCTGTACTTTCCATTAAAGCCTAAAAATAAAGTTATTCATTAAAAACATAATAAGTTCTAGAGCTAGAAAATGTGATCTCAGCTAAGTTTAACTGTAAAACCTTTGCTTGAGCTGGTAATATGACAGCCTCTAAGATTAATGTAGCAGTTCCCAAGACACTCAGTGGTACACTACAACATTCTATGTGCCTTTGGCCCTTTCTTCTTGAGTCTTCCCAATTCTAACTTGTCTTTCAACAGCCGAGGAGAGCATACTGTCACCCACGCCGGTGAGGAGCTCTATGACTATAGCCAGCCATAATCATTAAGGAAATGCTTTAATCTCATCAATAAGCACTAAATTCTAGTTTATCGGTTATGTATCGCTGACAAACAAACCATCCCAAACCTTAGGCGCTCAAGACAACAGCAATTCACTATTTCCCATGATCCAACAGTTGAGCCAGGCAGGTCTTCTGCTCTCACTTGAGCCAACTCATACTACCATAATCACAGGTAGACCAACTGGGGCATGGGCTCAGCTCGGATGGCTGAGATAGCTGAGTCTCTCTCTCTCATGGTCTTCTGTGCTGGGCTTCCTCATCTGCTCTCAGACGTTCAAGACTACAGAAGCAGAGGCTCTAAATCCCCTAAGCCTTAGCCTCCAAAGTTGTACCATGTTCCTTCGAGATAGTTCCACTGGTCAGAGCAAGTCATAAATCCAGGTGACATCAACAGAGTGAGGAAGCAGACCTCTCGATGGGAGAAGCAGCAAAGTCACATTGTAAAGAGGCATGAACACAGGAAAGCATAATTTTGGGGGGGCATTACTGTACATATTACTGTACCATGGTCTTGCCTTTGGGCTCAGTGATTCACATTCAAATTCCCCAAAATCTCACCCAACTCCAGCATCAGACTCAGAGCTCATGATACCAGGCAAGTCAGGTCCAGATGGAAAGACAGGAATAAGATAACTGCAATAGACACTCCCATTTAAAAAGGAGAAAGAGAAGGGTGCCTGGGTGACTCAGTTGGTTAAGCAGCCCACTCTTGATCTCAGCTCAGATCTTGATCTCCGGGTCTTGATCTCAGGATTGTGAATCCAAGTCCATGTTGGCCTCCACGCAGGACGTGGAGTCTACTTTAAGAAAGAAAAAAAAAAGGAGAAAGAGAGGCACAGAACTGTCACTGGCCCCTAACAGTTTTGAAATCTGGCTGGACACGTTTCAAGCTTCCTCTTCTGCGAACAGGGAATATTCCTTTATTGGGAACCAGATGTGCTCCTTAAGAGTGGACCCTTCAACTATTTTTCCCAGCTTTTGGCTCTGCCCAGACTTACAGCTTTACTCTCTGAGACACCTTCTCTTAATGACAAAAATGACCCATGTTTGCAGATAAGAAGCATTCTTAGTCATCTTCCTGCCCATAGAAAGTTGGGAGCCCAGAGGCCTTGTTTTCATTTGAACTGTCCCATTCAGTCCAAACTGACACAGCTCTCTTAAATTCAATACTCTCAAAACCTCTGTGGGTTTCCTGTGAATTTTATACTGTTTTTCTCCATGTCCCAAAGAGACACATCCATCATTCCTTTTAAGACATGCCTGCCTGTACATTAGACATGTCAGATTGCTGTGGTTTGATGCCCTTAGGATTCTTAGAAAACAGTGTGTCTGGCTAAGAGGGTTATTTAGGAACCTCTGCAAATTTTTCAGAAATTGTAGCAAAGATCCTATGGTCACACCCTTGATTCAGTGTTTACCTTGAGTCTGTTTTTTATTTGGAGAATCTTTTGCCAACTGGAGACATTAGAAATGGAAGATCATTTTATTTTCTAAACATAAATGTCCTGGTTATTCTATATTTCCTGCAAATTCTAATTAAAAACTAAATATTTCATTCTTCCATTCACTTCTCTCTTCCCAAGTTAAAAAAACAAAAACAAAAGCCAGCGGACGCTTTTAACATTTTGCCTTGGCCAAGGCCACAAGGTCACCAAGCACATTTTCTACAAGCCTCGTCCCCATGGCATCAGCTTGCCGATATGCAGTGTGGGTCACTCCCTTCCAGCCCCCAGTAGCAAATCCTTCACTGTCCTTCCAGCTTCTTCGACAAAAGAATATGGTAATATGACAGCCTCTCCTCTCAGCCTCCACTGACCCAGTCCCAAAACCAGGGCTCATGTCTTGGGGTTTTTTTCTATTACACCCACTGCCAGATACCAATTTCTGTATCTGTTACTTATTATTGTACAACAAAACACTCCAAAACTCAGTGGTTTCAAACAACCACATTGGATTCCATCTCATTATTCAGTGGATTGGCTGGTGAGTTCTGCGGCTGCTCTTTCCTGGGCTGCAATCAACTGGCAGGTTGGCTTCACCTGGGCTTTTCTCTCCAGAAGGTCCCCCATCCTGAGTTCATAAACGCACAAGCATGGTAGTCGTGGACAATGAACAATCAAAGGTGAAGTTTCCAAAACTTCTAGAAGCCATCTTCAGAGGTTACCCCATGTCACTTCTACCATATTCTATTAGTCAAATGAAGTCACTAAGCCAGCCCATAGTCAAAGGATGGAAAAAGGTACTCTACATCTTGATTGAAGGAACAGCAAAGGACATGCATATAAGGACGTGTGATTCATTAGGGGCTAGTGTTGATAATAACTTACACATAATATATATTTTTATGTATAGGAATATGTAAACATATCTGCACAACACGATTTTTTTACATCTGAGTTTGGAATCAAGATATTTTCTTTACTGGTTTATTTAGATAAATATAGTTGAGTCATAATACTTTATGATAGTCAGCTAGTGAATGGCCTGTAGTATATTTGGCAAAAGTAATGAATTCTTAGTGATTTGAGATTTTCCTAGAGCTCCTAGCTATAAAATGTTTCCTATGAAGTAAAATGATATTGCTGAGGAATTTGGGTGGAAATTATAGGGTTTATGGATTAGCAAAGTGAGAATTAATGAGGTTCCTCTGTCTTTACTGCAACCTAAGAACTAGAATTCCTATAAAGAAATTAGTTCTAAGAGTGGAGGCCTTTTTCAAATCATTCTGGCAAAGATAGAATCATGTTGAAAGCAAAAAGCTGTAAAAGTCTAAATTTTGCCATTATAGAGATCATTTTTATTGCAGTGTATAATTTTTATTAATTAAATTTTCACATGGATAACTTAGCAATAAAATTATTTTTTTAGCAATAAAATCATTTATAATCTAAGAGTATGTCTATAATCTTACTGTGTAATATTTTTCACAAAGTTTTAGGACAATATAAGCTATAGTTGCCTATCTTTATTACTCAGAGTCACTTTTACTGTTTAAATTAAGAAACTTTTATATATTAAAGTAAAAGGTCTTATTTCTCAGATATTTGTGAGTGAAATAAAGTGTTGTTTTTACTATCTTCAGAAATGCATAAAATGAGTGATTATAAAAATACATCATAATATTACTCATCGTCTTTCAGACTTTAAGGGAGCTAATAACAGAGTTGTGCTAAGGAATATTGAATAAAATTGTTTTAGCTGGGAGACACTTAATTTTACATATAGAGGGAAGATCCAACCAAATTAGATGAGGTAGGATCGCATGACTTAATTTATAGTACTATTATGCCATCCTAACTGTTCAGTAGTCTTTATCAGGCTAAAAGTTTTGACCCCATGGATGATAACTTGAGACACATTGATAAAGCCAGCTTCAGAATAAATTATGTATTCACGGAAAATTAAAAATCTGTGTGCAGAACACTTAAATGTATTAAAAATTTCAGCAATTCATCTTGTAAAATCTTCCCCCAGCACCATTTCAAGTCTGACAGCCATCCTGCCAAAAAGCTTAAAATGCAAAATGGCTTTAGGAGGTACCCAGAGTAGTCATACTCGCAACAAAACAGAATGAGAGTTTCCCGGGGATGGGAGGAGGGAAGAACGGGAACTTCGTAAGGGTGGCTGGTGGCACAACTGCGTGAATGGACTTCACGCCACTTGATAGACTCTTGAAAATGGTCAAAATGGTCAATTCTATTTATATGAATATTTCATCACTATTTTTAAAATGCCAAATGAAATTAAATCCGACAAAATAAGTGCAAACACTTCAGAATGTTTGTCGTACAAAAGAAAACAGTAAAACAGTACTATAGAATAGAATCAACAACAACAAGGACTCGAAGGTATCATGGGGGAAAAAACTGCTTATTCATCATGGCAGCTCGTTCCACTAACTCAGGTGAAACCCTGTTTAACCGGATGAGTCACCCTCAGGAGAAGCCATTGCTGAGATGCCAGTGAAAGTGGGCACATTCAGTCGGAAAAACTGCTCATAGCTTGGGTGACTGAATGATGATGTCTTACCTTTATCTCTGTTTACATTTTTTTTTTTTTTTTTTTAATATCAGGACTAGCTTAAGTATTTCCATGCCTTGGTGTATTTACAGATCCCAGGGCAAAACTCGTGACCTCTATGCAACATCGCAATCACTTGCAGTTCCAGTCTCCTTTCTCATCATGTTTTCACATGCCCCAGTCTTCCTCTGGCTGATCCCCAGCCGGCTCTCTAGGCCAGACTCACGGAGGCTCCCCCTTCCCGCTCTGCTCCCTGCCGGCTGTCCTTGAAGTGTTCCTCATCGCTCCTGTTTCCTGTTCAGTGTTTACCTGATTACCTGCGAGTTTTCCCAACAAACCCGGGAAACTTTCGGAAGACTAGGACTGTGTCTTACTCATCCCTGGAGTCGCAGAGCCTAATAAGTGTTTGGCTCACAATACACAGAAAATACATGTTTGTTGAATGAATGAAGAATTAAGTAAATGGTATACCCTTTCCTAAATTTATTAAAATGGCCACATTTCAAAAGCCAGTTCAGTCCCAGGGACACTGATGTGGAGATCTGGGCATCTGTTAGGAGTGAAGCCAGGATGAGCCGTGTGGAGATGGGGCAAAACCAGCCCAAGAGCAGCACAGGGTGGTACTTTATAAGAAGATATTACGGGGTGCCCAGGAGGGCTCCATAGGTTGAGTGTCTAACTCTTGATTTCGGCTCAGGTCATGGCCTTAGGATCCGGGGGGGATCAGGCCCTGCATAGGGCTCCACGTTCAGCGGGGAGTCTGCCTGTGATTCTCTCTCTCCCTCTGCCCCTCCCCTCTGCTCATACTCTAAATAACTAAATGAAATATTTTTTAAAAGTAGTAAATAAAAAGATATTACACTTCCCAACTGGTGCATTCCAGAAAGAAATCTCTCTTCCAGCAGGTTATTGTAACTATCGCATTCAGAATACGGTCCTTGAAGGATCTGTGAAGAGCTGTAAAGCTGTGAAGAGTAGTCCCTGACCCATCTGCTCCCGAAAAAACTGTTTTTCACCCGGCTCATTGTCCACATATGTACACAAATACATCAACCAGATCGACAAAGATTTTTTTAAAAATCTGTTTAAATATTTTACAGTAATAAGAAAAAACACAAAACGTTCTAAGTACAAATGAAGTTGTACTTATTTGTGACCCTCAGTTGATTTCCTGCCCGCACCTCCCATTCCCTCATCCGTGCTTGGGCAGGACTACTCATGAGGGAAAGCAAGGGTCTGGTGACCGGCCGAGCCAGGAAAGGAAGCACGTGGCAGATGTAGCAGGTGTCAGAGGAAGGGAGTCATGCCCCAACTATCCCTTCTACATGTAAACCATTCTTTACTCTTGACCAAACACCAAGGGGCACTGACTGTATTGCACACAAAAGGATATATATTCCCAAGCAGTTCTTCATTATTATAAATACTAGAATAAAGAAAATAAGATACTAGATCTGCCCATTTTGGTGGCTCCTAAACTGGTAGAAATTTGTCCTCCTGAACTCTAATATTTCAAAGATCCCAGGAAAGGTAGAACTATACGAGAAAGAAGCAGAAGGGGAAAAAAATTCTTATGAGCAAAGGCCAGCTCAAACCCTAGAGAGCTTCTCCCCCCTCCTAAGCACATGTTATAGAAAATAAACAATATTTTCATTTAACAACAGATGGTTCAACACTCATTGCTATGCCAGGACCTAGCAGTGAATAAATGGCTTCTCCTTCTTGGAATAAGCATCTTCTCTTCCCAGTTGGACTCTAAGCCTGGGAGGAAAGGGTTTACAAAATTTCTGTTTCTTTGTGTTGCCAGCACCCGGCTTAATAGCCTTCAGGAGCAAAGGCTAACATGGCATTAGGGGTGGTGAAGGATAACCCAGGGGGCAAGATGAAAGGGGAAGGTAAGACCAAGCAACTAGCTTATTTCATATATTTATTCAACAAACAGGTTTAGTACCTACTATAAAATTAAGATATTGGTGAAAGCTAGCATTCACTCATTTTAGATATTTATCATTATTATCTCTCATAGTTCTAAGAGTTGACTGAGCTCAGCTGGGCACTCCTTGCTTGGCGTCTTCTGTGCCATTACAGGTGGCTAGCAGCTGGGGCTAGAGCCATCAGAAGGTTCGACATAACTGCACATCCAAGATGGCTAACTCACTTGTGGACAGTTGATGTCATTTGTTGGCTGGGAGCTCATTGCTGGGCATAATTACGTGCTATCAAGCTGTATACAACAGGGCCTCCACCATGCTTCTCGAAGAAAGCAGCTGGGTCCTGGGAGGGCATGTCCTAAGAGGGAACATTCTGCGAGACTGGGGTATAGAAGCAGTAAGATCCTTTACGACCTGCCCTTGAAAGGCAGCCCAGATTCAAGGCAGGGACAACACAAGAGCGTGAGTAAAGGAGGCATGGGTGGGGGCAACTTTGGAGAAAGAAAAAAATTACACACACACACATATATATATATATATATATATATATATATATATATATATGCACATGCTATACAATGTGTTTTACACATTATTTCATTCACAAAAGACCTAGTAGGCGGGGATAAGCATCCCTAATCTTACCGATGAGGAATCTGGAGCTCAGAGAAGCCATCTATGTTACCTAGCAATAATTCTCTTCTGTGAATGAATTCAGAGCACGGTCAATGTATGATCTGCCACTATTAACCTGAAACACTCTTACTCCGCTCTCTCTAGAATGCGAGGCTTTGTTCTCAAGAGTACTGTTGGAAATACGAATGGGAAAAGAGTGAAATCCCTTTTCTCCAGAAATTTTATAATCTGGGCTGTCTGTCTGGCTCAATGGGAAGAAGGAGCAACTCTTAATCTCGGGGTGATGAGTACGAGCCCCACATTGGGGGTGGGATAGAGATTACCTAAATAAATGAAACCTTTAAAAAAACTTTTTATAGTCTAGTGAAGCCAGAAAATGTTGAGGAAATCTCCATTTTGACAGATCCTGCTCTATCCAAACTACTAAAGTTAAATTTGGAGAACATCTGAGGGAAACACCTGAAAAACCTCCTTGCTCGTTGTTGTATTCTCCAGAGAGACTGAAAGCAAAGGGGGAGAATAAGGAAAATGGAGTGCCGAGCAAGGTCAGGAGCGCAGCAGGCATCAGAGGAACCACCAGGAGCCTACGGAGAGGAAGGCCTCACCACCATGGCGAACTGGATTCCCTCACCACAAGGAAGGAAGCTTGTCTGTGAAATGTGTAGACATTTAAATACTATTGATTCCTCTCCAAGAGGCTATGCAGACAGGGTGTATACTTGAGTCTTTTTATTAAAGAGTGGGTTTAAAAGGCTTTTTTTCCCCCTTTCCCACTGTAGTAGGTAAATAGCCAGATGACCAGCAATTGTTTTTATCACGTCGTTGATCACTTTCTCTACCTACAGGACAATAATTTTCCACTCTGTAACCCAATCAATATGCTATCTACCACTGTTAACTCCCCACCCTACTCTTCTCCTCACACACAGATTCCAGATTTTTTAAAGACATTCCAACTTTTTTAAAAGTTTCAGACACACGAAGTCTGTGGTATCTTTTGATTCAAAGCTATGACTTTCGTTTTTGACCAAAAAAAAAAAAAAAGAGAGAGAGAGAGAAGTGTACATGTTCTTGCTCTCAACTGTTAAAAGCCTGAGAATTCAGTTTTAAGAACTTGAGTCACAGTACACCTTATTTGTCCCCTTGTGTCTCGCTCCTGCAGCCCTAGGTGTTTTGTATAATGCATGAGTGAACCCCGCTTAGAAACAGAAATGCATTTTCAATAAGTATTTATTATGTTGTTCTGAGCATACAGCTTTAAATTCGCCCGCTGTAGCTTGAAGCATTACACAAACTGTTGGTCTGCTGACTGCCTCTCTGGCAGCAACACACACAGAAAATAGATTGCTAAGGGTTTTTTTTTTCCCCCTCCTCCCCCACTCCTCTCTCTCTCTCCGGTTTCTCTCTCTTTTTTTTTTCTTTTTTTTTTTTTAAACCAGTCGTGAACATTTTTTAATCTTGTGGCATTTTTAATCAACACGTATTTCCTTCCAGGACCTATGATCCTCTATTGATTCCCATTAAAATGCTTTTCTTTTCTTTGCCCCCTCTGCTGATCGAATTTCAGATCAGCCACAGGATATGCAACTAACCTTCCGGCACTACTGAACCCAACCGAGCGAGGGTGATCAAAAGGCTTGATGCATTCATTAAACATTCCCTTCGCCCGGGCAGGAGCTCTAATGGAAGCTATCTCTTTGCACTGCAATTTTTTTTTTCCTTTTTGTCTTTTCCCCCCACCTCCAAAAAATGTTTTTCGCCTTTGATCGCAAGGGGGAGGTGGGGGAAGAACAGGAGAACAAAAGAGACCTATCTTTTTCCCCGGGGCTGACGTCAGTTTGATTTTACTGACAACTATTCGAGCGTGTGTAGCAGTTGGAAGCGGCCCCTAGCCCGCCCCCGCCCCCCACACCTTCCACTTTGGGGAGAAAACAAGACTTTGAGCAGCTCCGGAGACGCGCCCTGAAAATGGCCCGCTCGGGCTCTGCGCTCTGCGCTCGATGCCCTCCCGCCCGCTCGGCAAAGGGCATTCCGGGCTTATTTGTGTGCGCGATCTTTACTGGGGCGGAAAACACGCGGCGGGGGAGGAGCGGGAACAGGCGCGGGCCGGGCGGGGAGAGCCCGGAATGTTCCTCCCCGCCGCAGGGAGAGGACGCGGGCGGGGAGAGAAGTCCCCACCGCCGCGGGCCGCGAGGGGTCCGGGCCCCGGGCGGCTCCGGGCGGCTGCGGGCGGGGCGGCGGCGCGAGGGTTCCGGGAGCGCGGAGCCCGGGTGCAAGGACCCGTCGCCCCCGCGGGCGCGCGTGCGCGGCGCGGCCCCCCCCCCAACCCCCACCCCACGCCCGGGCCGCGGCGGCCTCGGCGGCGCCAGCTCCCTGCTCGGCGAGCGCGGCGGCGGGCGGGCCGCAAAACCCGGGCCGGAGCCGGCGCGGACGGGGTCGGGGCGGCGCGGCGGGCCCCAGGCGTTGGGGAGGCGGCGCGGGGACCGCGAGCGGAGCGGAGGAGCCCCGGCCGTCCCGAGGGCGCGCGCCGCGCGGAACGGGCAGGCTCCGGCATCCCGTACCTGGCTGGGGCCCAGGTGTGCGGCCCGCGAGCCCCGTGCGAAATCCCCATCGGGCCTGGGAGGAACTGAGTCCAGGTGGGGCATAGCCCGTCTACCGTTGCCAGGAGCCCGAAGATCTATAACCGACCTAAACCATTTCAGGAAAAGTGATATTTTCCAGGCTTTCGTGAAACAGTCATTACTTCTATTCTAAGTCTGGAGGGAAATGTGCATCCATTTCAGGGGAGAAAGAAAAATGTGCAAAGTAGACTGATTCTGGGAAATACGGGTAATGGGGTTGGACGGGTGCCTGGTGTCCACCCACTGGTGCGTTCCCCTGAGCACACCTGAGACATTTGTTCATTAAGATAATGAAGCGCGGTGGGTGCTTGCTATCAGCTAAGTACTGCGGCACATTTGCCCAGGGCCAAAAGGCGAATTTAAACATGGATCCCATACCTCAGGATCTTGACTCATTTTCTTAAGGAAAACATGCATCATATCAAGTGAAGCGCCGTTGGCTGGACCCTGTTAGAGCGGGGCGCATCGCACGAACCTGCATTTCGGCGTTTACCGCCCTGGATTAAAAGTATGTGTGCGTGCACTTACCTGTCTCCCCAGAGGCTGAAGATTCCTAGACAGCGGATACCAAGGCTGGTGCTTTGTATCTGCCCCCAAAACTTCACAGCACACCCTAAGTGCTTGGGTAAATGCATGCTGGAGCTAAGGAGCACAGAGGAGAGAACATTGAATTTTGGCTAAGGAAAGGGATCAGAGAAGGCTTCCTGAACGAGCAGGCATCTGAGCTGGACTCTGAGGACCAACCACGATGATCGTAAAGGTCATTCCAGACTGAGGCAAGGCGCGTGAAGGAGGGAATGTGCAGTGGGCGAAGAGGCGGATGTGGATGTGAGCAGGGTGTAGGCAAGGAGGTTGGAGCTGGAAGGCACTGGCCTGGCCATAGCGGCCACAGCCAGGAAAACCCAACACATCCGGTTTGACGATTCTAGAATATGGACATGCAGATACAAAATCAAATATAGGGAATAGGGATTTTTTTTTTAAAAAAAAGAAGAAGAAAAGAAAAAAGTAAAAAAAGTAAAAAAAAATAAGGACAGCATTTTATATGGGGATTTCAGAAACATCATAGGAAACCAAGAAGAAATGCCAAGGAAAATTCCTCACTTAAGACTCTGGGAACAGGGGCCCCTGGGTGGCTCAGCGATTTAAACCTCTGCCTTCAGCCCAGGTCAAGATTCCAGGGTCCTGGGATCGAGCCCCGCATCGGGCTCTCTGCTCAGTGCAGAGCCTGCTTCTCTCTCTCTCTCTGCCTGCCTGTCTGTCTACTTGTGTTCTCTGTCAAATAAATAAATAAAATCTTTAAAAAAAAAAAAAAAAAGACTCTGGGAGCAAAAACATCTTGATAGCATTTGAGGGGGAGTCTGTATAGAAGAGGGAGAGGAGAGATGACAATGGACCATCGCACTGTTTCTCATTGGTGAAGACATGAATTGGTTAAAAATTTTGAAAGCTAGTAGACATTTCTATTAAGAAAAATGAACTTCAAAACAAGAGAACAATGATAAACTGAAAACAAGACAAATGTTGGTCATTAAGGAATTCTAACTAAATTGTGGCACAGTCAATAGAATATTATGTAGCCATTAAAAATGAAGTATACTTATTAGAGAGATATTCACAATATATTGTTATGTGAAGATGCAAGTTACAAGTCAGAATGTCTGGAAGGACATATCTAAAATGTTAGCAGTGGGGGCGCCTGGGTGGCCTGGGGCTCTTGACTTCAGCTCAGGTCATGATCTCAGGGTGGTGAAATGGAGCCAGCATTGATTGCTCTGCGCTCGGAATGGAGTCGGCTTCTCCTTCTCCCTCTCTCTCTGCCCCCTCCCCCCGCTTACACAACATGGGCTCTTGCCTGCTCTCTCTCAGATAAATAAATACATAAAATCTTAAAAAAATAAAAATAAAAATTTTAAAAATAAAAATAAAATGTTAACACTGGTTCTCTCTAAATGTTTTTGATTATTAGTCGTTCTCTGCTTTCTCCTCCAAACCTGCACTATCTGAATTTTGACAATGAGCAGTTATTATCTTTTAATTCCAAAATAAACACATGGTTGAATTAAGCTTTAATCTCATTTCAAATGTACGTGGATCTTTCTTACAAGAGTGAAGTGACGTCTGTGGCTTTGGAAATCCATGGCAAGTGGAGAGAAGACAGTCCTGCAGTCAGGCTGACCTGAGAGTTGCCCAAGATGCCATTTTTTAATCCCCTGTGCTCTCTAGCTCAAGCTACTTCAAGACCTGTCTGGGCACAGTAAAATGTAGATTGTAATCGTATCTACAGTGCTGTTGTGCCCGCTGGATGGAACCGCTGTAAAATGCTTAGTACTGAGCACTGCCCCTTGCCCCCTGAAGGGTGGTCAGTAATTGGAAGCTTCCATGGAGGAGAAAGCAAAGAGGCTTTAGAACACACCATTCTTATCAGACCTTCCCTCTCAGTGGCAGCCATTAGCACTGCCCGTAAATCCTCCCACCCTCCCTCCCTCGTAGACCATGGACCGTAAGACTACACGGCCTCACCTACTTCGAGTTACAAGTGGCCATGTGACAGGCGCTGGCCAACAACATGAACAGAAGGAACACGTGTTACCAGTTAGCATCTTGCCGTGTTCTCTCTATCCATCTGCCGTGACAACCAGCAATTTCCAGGCAGTGGCTGCTCTGTCTGCCCAGATCCCACACTGAGGAGAAGCAGAGACTGGTGCCTCTCCACAGGCGTGTAGTATGAGGAGTAAACCTTTGTTGTTGGAAGCCACTAAGATCTGAGGGCCTGTTTGTCACAGAGCCTGATGTGACTCATGCTGTCTGACATAGCCACTTCCCTGTTTTGTGACCTTGGCAAGGTTACTTAACCAAGTTTCCATTTCTTCCCCTGTAAGATGTAAATGTTAATATTCCCCCTCCATAGGTTGGTGCAGAAAACAAAGTAATGTCTGAAGTGCTCGGCCTTGCATTCAGTAGGTACACGTGATATAATAGGGATATTATACTCTCACCATATTTGCTTATTTGCCCCATCTGTTAAATGGGAACAGGCATCAATACCCAGGGGAACAGCTGCTGCTTGCACATTGTCTTTCTACCATTGAATATGCTTTTCCTGCAGCATATGAAGATACTTAGTCACACATGAATAAGAGATGACAGAGTCAATGTAGGTAAGCAGTCACTCAGACATTATTGATAATCTCCTTTTTATCCTTGAAGAAATGCCAAATGACTAGTAGAGTCAGCAGTCACATGGCCAGTAGGTCGTGTCTCCGCCATGACAGCCAAGTTGGGTTGTGGTGATGGTTTAGATCTCGGAAAGAGAGATCTAAACAGCGTCACAAATAGAATCATTCACATGAGTGTGATTTGGAGAGGTGGTCACAGGAACAGTGGCCACCAGTTTCTTCTAGTGTAAAACCAGTTTATTATCATCTCAGAGCCTTAGAAACACGGTGGTCTGTAACATCAGAGACAGACAGAGTTGTGTGTCTGGGTTGTTTAATGCTCTGTGTGTTTCCCGGCTGAGATTGAGGAGGGAAAGGATCACGTGGCCACAAAAAAATCTGATTTCCAGAGCATAGAAAGGCTTTGTTTCTGTTGCTGCATAATCAGGAAGCCTCACGATTCTGACAGAAAATGAACAGTCCTCTGAGGATGCTTGGGCACGAGGCCAGACACCTCAAAGAATCCAGAAGGAGTGTGAAGAGTGGCTTCTTCTCCCCAGTGGGGCTCAGCAGGGGGTATCACAGCACCTTCCCAATTTGAAAAGGGAGGTGAGCCCAACAAAATTCCCGGGTGACACACAATGGAGCCTCTATTACCTGCATTTCAGTTACTGGAGGCTAATGCTAAATGAGGCAATCAGAAAACCTCTTCACTACCTCTAAGAGAGAGTAGCAGGCAACGATAAGGGTAATGAGTAATGAATAGTCAGACCTTACATTTGCAGGGTACTTTACAGTGACCTGGGTGTTCTTCCGTATGTGTATTCATTTCACCCATACAATGAAAGGATCAGCCAAGCGATAGAGAGATGCTGCTCCCTTGTACCTCTACTCGACTAGCTGAAAAGCCAGTGTCTTTCAAGACCAAGTATTTCGCCAATACAGAAGGCAGCGGCAGAAGTGGAAGAGAGGCAGAAAGTCAGTTCTGGGACTTGGCAACCCACTTGACATAGAGATCATCCAGTAGTCTTCCCATGAGTTAACCACATTCCAAGCATACGATTTCTGTTTCCTTCCCGACCACCAAGAAGCCACCTCTCCATTTCCAACGCCATTACTGAGCCACGCCTTAAGGACCACATCCTTGGATTGTTTCCTACCTCCTACCTGGGCACCTTCCCTCCCGTCTTCCAAACTGATGCCCGGCTAATCTTCCTAAGCATCACTTTCATGTCCCCTGCTCATGGGAGAATGTCTGGTGCCTACATCCAACCTCCTAGGCCCATGACACAGGTCCTCTGTGGGCCCGTGGGTCCCTTCCTATCCCCTCTTAGTCAGACGTCCAGTTCCACGTTGCTTCCACCCTGGCTGGAAGGCCTTTCCTTCCCCTTGCCACAGATCAAAATTCTACACACGAGGCCAAGAGATGTCACATCTGCATGAAAATGTCACAACACCTCCAGGTAACAAAAGTTCTTCCACATCTCTGAATTACAGTGCCCTTCGGGACAGTCATCTTCAAAGCAGTTATACCCATTCCTCTAAGGGTGACTAAGGCTTTCCAAAAAGGTGCATTGTCAAGGATAGTTGGAAGGAAAGCAACATGTTGATCCTCAAATTCAATATCTGCCTTTTACTGAACACCCCTGCTCGCCTTTCACAATGGCTCTTCCCTCAGTTTACAAAAGAAAAATGTCCTTTTCTTGCGCTCTCTTTTTTAAAGATTTTATTTATTGGGGGTGCCTGGCTGGCTCAGTAGGTTAAGCCTCTGCCTTCGGCTCAGGTCATGATCTCAGGGTCCTGGGATCAATCCCTGCATCAGGCTCTCTGCTCAGCAGGGAATCTTCTTCCCCCCCTCTCTCTGCCTGTCTCTCTGCCTACTTGTGATCTCTCTCTGTGTCAAATAAATCTTAATCTTAATAAGTAAATAAAATCTTAAGATTTTATTTATTTATTTGAGAAATAGAGAGAGTGTACAAGAGAGGGGAGGGGCAGAGGGAGAGAGAGAAAGAGAATCTCAAGCAGACCTCCCATCAGGCTGCAGCTCATGACCCTGAGATCATGACCAGAGCTGCAATCAAGAGTTGGATGTTCAACCCACTGAGTCATCCAGGTGTCAGAAAGGTGTCCCTTTCTCTTATTCCCAATCCTACTGGAGTGCATTGCTAAGGGATTAAAAAAAACCCTCCTGGGCACCAAGTAGAGGAAAAATTGAAAATACTGCTGTAGGTTTTGGGGAACTGAATGGCTATAAGGACCGTGCATTCATTTGCTAGGACTGCGGGAACAAGTACCTTGAACAAATGGTTTCAGAAAAGAACCGTATGGCCTCACAGTGCTGGGTACTAGAACTCCAAGATCAAAGTGTGGACAGGGCTGGTTTCTTCTCAGGGCCAAGAGGAAAGGTTCTGTTCCAGCTCCTTGGCTTGTACATGGCCATCTCCTCCCTGTGTCTTCACATCCTTTTCTGTCTGTGCATGTCTGCTTCTCAGTCCAAATTTTTCCTTTTTATAAAGACACCAGTCATTATGGATTAGGACCCCCCTAATGACCTCATCTTAATTACTTATATCTGCAATATCGTTTTCAAATAAGATCACATTTGGGGGTATTAGGGGTTAGGACTTCAACATATAAATTTGGGAGGGACACAGCCCCACCCATGACAGACTGAGCATAACAAATCCTTTGCAAGTCAGGTGGTTTCCAGTATCTTGCGTTCAACAAAATGGAAGGAAAAAATAGTGAAATTGTCAGGTGAAAGATCATTAAAATTAGCATTTGATAATGGATTACTATGTGATTTGGGACAAATGAGTCAGAAGGCATTCCAAAACTTTAAGGACATTTTTATAACGAGATTCTTTCCATTCCCATCTCCTTATTTATAAGAACAGCGGTTTTCTATCTCTAAAAAATGAAAACTAGATGTAGAAGGGGTGCTAACCACTGCCATTCTAGCAATAAAGTAATATTTATCCATAATACATACAATTAGGGGTGCCTGAGTGGCTCAGTCAGTTAAGCTGCTGCCTTCAGCTCAGATGATGATCCCAGGGTCCTAGGATCGAGCCCCACAGCAGACTCCCTGCTTCGGAGAGAGCCTGTTTCTCCCTCTTCCTCTGCCTGCCTCTCTGCCTACTTGTGTTCTGTCTGTCAAGCAAATAAATAAAATCTTTTTAATAAATAAATAAATAAATAAATAAATAAAATATCAACATTTATAATATATCATATCCCTTACAACAATTTAAATTTATAATAAAATTATAAATACTAATTCTTTAATGTGCAAAGAGCATAACTTTCTAAACTATTTTAGGGTCCTTAAGCAAATCCTTTAAAGACTGATTCGGTACACAGTGACAAATTTTGTAATGTCCTTTAGGTGTCCGAGTGTCTTGGGGAATGTACAGAACATGGTCTTCTATAGCTTCTCGTCTGTCCAAGGGGATTAACCAAATTTAGATCTTGACCTAGTGTTGTCATAATTTCCACCCACAAATGGGTTGTGTGGACCTGGGTGCATGCTGACAACCTTTGATTCCTTGAGGGACAGCATGGTGGCCTGAAAAGTGCGTGGTCTTAAACCACATAGATACCACATCACACCCACAGGACGGCTACTATGAGACAAAGGAGGGGAGGTGGAGGAAGGGGAGGAGGAGGAGAGAAAGAAAGTGTTGGTGAGGATGTGGGTCCTTGGTGCAGTGCTGGTGGGGATATAAAGTGGGGCAGCTGCTGTGGAAAAGGATACAGCAGTTCCTCGAAAAACTAAACCTAGAATTACTGTATGACCCGACAATTCCAATTCTGGGGATATACCCGAAAGAAATGAAAGCAGGAATCCAAACAGATATTTGTGTACCGATGTTCATAGCATCATTCACACCAGCCAAAAGGGAGAAGCAATCCGTATGCCCATAAACAGAAGAAAAAACAAAACACAGCTCATTGGGCACCTGCGGGGCTCAGTAGGTTAAGCGTCCTACACTTGACTTCAGCTTCGCTCATGATCTCAGGGTCATGGGATCAAGCCCCTTGTTGGGCTGCTTGAGGTGAAGTCTGCTTGTCTGCCTCCTTCCCCTTCAGCAGAACCCCCCCAAATAAATAAATAACTCTTAAAAATAAAGTGATATATACACAAAATGGAGTATTCTACAGCCTTTAAAAAGAAGGAAACTCTGACATCTACTACAATGTGGATGAACCTTGAAGACGTTACGCAGAGGGAAATAAGTCAGGCACGAAAGGACAGGATTGTGTGATTCCACTTACATAAGATACCCAGAGCTGTCAAATTCATGGACACAGAAAGTAGAAGGATGGTTTCCAGGGGCTGGAGGAAGAGGGAATGGGGAGTTATTGTGTAATAGTATTATGTTTAAAAGTAATGTTATTGTAATGTTATTGTTTAATGAGTACAGTTTTTATTTTATTTTATTTATTGTTTAATGAGTTGCAGTTTTGCAGGATGAATAAAGTTCTAGAGATGGATGGTGGCGGCGGTTGCCCAACATCGTGGTTGTACTTAATGTTGCTGAAATGTACACTTAAAAATAGGTAAAATGCAGGGCACCTCGGTGGCTCAGTAGGTTAAGCATCCGCCTTTGGCTCAGGGTGCTGGGATTGAGTTCCGCATTGGGCTCCTTGCTCAGTGGGGAGCCTGTTTCTCCCTCTTCCTGCAGCACCTCCTGCTTGTGCATGCTCTCTCTCTCTCTTTCTCTCCTCTCCCTGACAAATAAATAAATAAAACCTTTTTAAAAAGAAGGTAGAATGAGGGGCACCTGGCTGGCTTAGTCAGAAGAGCATGTCACTCTTTATCTCGGGAACATGAATTCAAACTCCCTATTGGGTGTAGAGATTATTTAAATAAATGAAACTTTAAAAAAAAAAAAAAACAGTTAAAATGATAAATTTTACGGTATGTATATTTTACCTTTTTTTTTTTTTAAGTACATTGGTCTTTGGACTCAGACTGAAGTTCAAATCCAACATCTGCTAGGTATGTGCCCTTGAACAGGTTGCTCTCTGAGTCCCAGAAAGGACATAAGAATGCTTAACCCGGAGGACTGTTGAGAAAATGAAAACGTAACGGAATCTGTAGTGGATGTTGGGCTCTGCCGCCGGGAAACCCTCTTCAGGAGTGAGGAGTCGTTGCTCCAGAGGCTGGGTGTTGGCCTCTGGTGGCCCACAGCAGCCCACCCCTCAGGCACTGGCCCCCAGGAGATTTCGTCGCCTGGGGTTGGCAACCCCTGTCGGGAGACATCATCACGTGGTTGAGGTCAGCTGAGAAGGTCCAGCCCTTTGCCTCAATTTGGGAAAACTCTAGAGGGTCATCCCAACCTTAGGGCCTCCAGGGGGACAGGTGAGATCATTGTGAGTCAAGGCGCGCTAGCCTCCACCCAGTCCTGCTTCTCTCACATTCTGCCAGCCAGCAGAGATGGCCCCTGGTGTGCCCATCCGCATCTCAGAGTTAGTGTCCAGGTAACTCTCCCCTGCTCGGAGTTTCCTGAGAACTTCCCGTTGTCCTCCCAATGAAACCCAAAGGGTTCTTCATTTCCCTCCAGGCTGCATGACTTAGTCATCGACCTGTCTGTCCTGCTTCTTCTGCCCCCACCTCCTCCCTCAATCCATCCCAGCCATACAGGGCCTTGACCACACCACACTCACCACACTCTTGCTAGATCCCCTGCCTGGGATGCGCCCCCCCCCCACCTCCGCACTCCCCCCCACTGTGCATACTGCAATCCATCCCTCCAGAGAAGCCTGTCCTATAATGTCCTCTGCAAGGGGTGTCAGGCTGGCTCGGTTGGTAGAGCACAAGACTCTTGATCTTGGAGTTGAAAGTTCAAGGCCCATGTGTGGTGTAAAGATTACTTTAAAAATAAATAAATAATACATTCCCCACACACTCCGGAATCCTGCGCTGCTGTTCTCCGTAGCATTTACCATTATCTGAAATAATATTATGTATTCACTTGCTTATAACCACCCGAATGTAGCTCCTCAAAGGCGGGGACTTCCTCTTCCTTGTAGCCTGTGGCATTCCCAGCACCTAGAAAGCCGGGCACATAATAGGCACTCAAGAAACTTGTGTGGAAAGAATTCAGAAATTAGCGATAACGTGTACAGAGCCTGAAACTCAGGGCAGAGCACAAGTCAGAGAATCAACAGATGGTACCTGCTATTATTTAATCATATTTCCTGTCTGTCCAATTCAGACAGTGAAAGCCATATACCTTCTTATAGCGCTAGGCCCCAAGTCACTCAAGAAACAAATATTTTTTAACCCAACTTGATTTGTTCTAAAGCCAGGGGTGAGGGAGAACTGGTGAGATCATTTTCATCCAGGCGAGCTAGCTGGTTCTACTTCATTTGAATGGCCAAGATTCTATCACATCATGATTGGTCTCTATTAAAATTAATTATGGTCAGACTCCATCCATCGCCTCCCAGCGAGAGAAGACAGAGGCTTCCGGCAAAAGTCATTCTGGCCACTTCCAGAGACAGAGGGTTTCTCTGAGGCCCCGTGTGACATTTCTTTACTCTAATCACCAAATATTGCTAATATTATTCAATAATATTTTAGAAACTATAAAAAGGGAGGTAATAGATGTGAACTCTGTCCCCGAATCACTTAAAATCCAAACTTGTCAGAGCAGAAGAGAGAAAAGAGGGGCCCCATTATATCTCACCTGTTCCCCGCCCTGCCCCCTTCACCCTCCGTAACTTCCCCCTTCTCCTGAGCTCTGTTCCTCCAGGTCTGACAGGAACACGCCACCTGGCATTCCTATCTGTTTGATATCCCACAGTTCTTGGCTGCATAGTGACAGCGAATTTTATGAATTATACAGCACGCACAGTACCTCCTGCTTTGCCATATTCAGGGAGCGGTGAATACATATGTACAATTTTAATGCAGTTCCCATGAAACCAGACTTCAGAATGCTTGGTGACAATTCTTAGCTCTTTGTCCCTTCTTTTGCAGATTCACGAAAACCTAAGGAAGGGAAGCCTCACCACGGGGAGGGCACACAGAGGCAGGGAAGGAGGGCGACAGGCATGAGCCAGGCACTGTGCGAGGGAAATTCATGTTCATTTTGTAACTTGATCCACATCGCCGCACTTTGAGGTAGGTATTATCCTCAATTTACAGATGAGGGAAGAGGTTAGAGAGACGAGTAATGTATGTTGGGTCACTCGGATGGCAAGAAGTAAGTCAAGATTTGAATTAAGCTTTCTCTGATTCCAAAGGCTCTCCTAAGACTTTGTCACGTTGTCATGGACCCTTAGTCTGGTCCCTGACATCCTTGAGCCCAAGCTCGGGTCTCCTCCGTAAGAGCTCCCATGCTACCCAGGATCCTATTTGGAAAAACAAACCAACCTATAAAAAAAGTTGCACTGTCAGATGAAAAAGTACTGTAAAGCCACAATAGTTAAAACAGAATGGTAAACAGTATGATGGTAGAGTTCAGCAATAAACTCAGGCATATGACAAAGGATGCATTTCAAATCCTTCCAAATGGAAGAAAAAAATGAATTATTCTAAAATGGCATTAGGAAACCGGGTTAGTAAGACAATAAGTCTTGGTAATGTGTACATTGTACAGTTAGATGAGATGAGATGTGAGTCAGAATAACTTTCTGAATTCTGGACATTTTTTTTTTTAAGTAGGCTCCAAGCCCAATGCAGGGCTTGAACTCACAACCCTGAGACCAAGAGTCTCATGCTCTGTGGACTGAGCCCGCCAAGTGGCCAGAGTTTGGGGATTTTTCAACTCTCTGTTCTATAAAGCACTCTGATCTTAATTCTTCACACAGTCTCCTACAATACTTTCAGTTTGCAAAGTGTTTTCACTTCCGTTTGGGCAGGACAAGTGTTATTATTCCCACTTTCTCGATAAGGACACCGAGGCACAGCGCGGTTAGGTTCACAGCTAGCGTCATGGGTAAAACTTAATCACGGGGCTTCCTGATTCCTGAGCAGCCACTGACTCTCAGACGGACTCTACCCAGCCCTCGCTTTCACACCCACACGATTTAAACAATGCAAAACAAATAACATCACTACATTAACATTAACACAATAACTATGTTAATTTCTCCGTATCCCTGTTCAGTCTCTGTCCATAGCACACATATTTTTACATAATTGTAATCATCGTTTAATTATAATGTAGTGGCCCCTTTTTCCACTTAACATTGTATCCGAAGTCCCCACTGCTGTTTACAGTTTTGTAGCCAATGACTGATGTAGATCTTGACTGTCCCTTCACGCTCCTCTTCTTTAACGCCAGCCATGTAAATCTCCATCTCTAATCCAATTGCTCTTAAATGAATTTCTTTCACATGAGTGAGTGTGGGCCATTGTGTTCCTCTTTTCAGGCAGCCATTTATCTGCTTCCCCTCAAAGAGAAGTCTTGTTTCTTTTCCCAGCCCTGGGTAACTTCACATATTGTGTTTGGATTCCTCTGCTCTCAGAGTCTCTCTCCTGTGGGTGAACGTCAGGGAGCTCTCCTGCAGGCTTTTGCCCGGGTGTAAGCAGCAGAAGGGGGCGTCTGTTGCCTTCTGGGAGTGTGTCTGACCATCGCCTTCCTGCTAAGGATTCACTCCTCGCTCCTTTTTTAACCTGTGGCTTCTCAATTTAGCTTCCTTGGGACAGTCATCACTGAAAGCATGATTCACCCCCATGGTTTCCTCCCTGGCCGGGGAGAAATTTCAAACTGAACATTTTCATCACCGTTATGTATACAGTGTGATTCATGGAGAACAGACTCTGCTTGGAGTATTAAATAAGTCATTGTTTTCAATCATTCACACCGTGTGTTAGGAAAGAGAGACATTTTGCATATGTAATGTTCTAGTCCCTCCATTTCGGCAGATAAAAATGGCCTCATGGAAACATGCTCTCGCTTGACTGTCTTTGGAAGGGAGTAGATGGAGGAGAGATATGAAAAAGACACGTTTTTGGTCAGTGTCTGTCCTGA
This sequence comes from Mustela lutreola, assembly GCF_030435805.1. Lineage (NCBI taxonomy): Eukaryota > Metazoa > Chordata > Mammalia > Carnivora > Mustelidae > Mustela > Mustela lutreola. The sequence goes on along the minus strand of NC_081295.1, from coordinate 10,591,378 downwards.
ATGCGCCATAAGGTCAAGTTCGGTCCACTTAAAATTAAGGTGTTATGAGACCTTATCAAGGCCATACTCAAGTAGGCCGTCAATAATCACCCACGGAATGTCTACACACAACCTCGTTGGCTCTCCGGAGAAAGTTTGCCGTCCCTGCTCTCCAGAAACTGATTCTCTACCCCAAGTTGTCCAGCTGACAACATGCTGGCCAGATCTGCCTCAAGAGGGTGATCTAATAAGAGGACTGTGATAGTTTTACGAAAGGTTGATTTCGATCGCATTTCTAACCACGAAGTGCTTTTGCTTAATTAAAATGAAGCTAATGAAGCTACAGGATAATCGTAACAACAGTAATAATAACAGAGAAGGGCTATTATAATTCGGTTTTGCTTTCAGACGTCTAATTGTGCACAGGGAAGAATAAGAATGAGTTTTTGTCTAAGACCAAATGCAACTATTGCCTTTTTTGTCATTAGGGAGACTCTCCGGGGAAAGGAGTCCTGATTCCATCTGGGAAAGTTATGAGTTCGTACATCCCAGATTGATCATCACTTTCCATGCCTCGGCTCAGATGGGCCAGGAATGGCCAAACATGTTGGAACATCATGCTTTCGTGAGACACCGGCATTGCCAACAGTCGAAAGTTAGGTAGCTGTGATTCGGGCGGGGGAACAGCAGCCTCGACCTGAGGAAAATGTAGTGCTCCAGTAACGAGCCAAATTGCTGGCACTGTCAGTAGCTGCGATTTCATTTTATTGATTGTCTCCTGTGAAACATGAGGCTCTTTATTTGAATCATTTGTATAGGTGTCATATTGGGTTAATTGCAAAGCAATTGGATTTAATAATAATATAACGGTGTATCCATGTACATCGATTCCTAGAATCGTGAGAAGTGAATTGCACTTGATCATGAGGTTGTGCTTCCTGGTGCCAGGATGAGCAAGTCCCAGGCTAATGGTGTAAATTTAAGCTGCTCAGGGTGAGCTTTAACATATATGCAGTTTAGATTGCTACTGCAAATACTTTGTAGGGCTGCAACGTGATTGGATGCCCTTGAACTTGAATTGTTTTAAAAAGCCCAGCTTTAGGTTGAGTTAACAGCGTGCCATTAAGATCAGTACCAATGTAAACACAGAGAATGCAGGCTTTCTGTCGGCCACGCTCTCCTGCAGATTTTCATAGCTGCTGAAATTATTTTGCTCTTAGCTAAGCTGTTTTGTCTTTGTTAGTCCTTCCAGTGAGGAATGCAAGAAAGACTGTTCTCAAAGTGAACAGAAATTCCCAAAAAGCAAGGGCACAGACAAAAGACATCAACAACCAAGTTCATTATTTCTTGGCAACTGAAGAAACAACATAGTTCTATATTTGTGTAATTATTTTTACATTTAAATGGGTGGATATTTTCCAGTTCTCCAGTTGAAGGATGTTCCTTTCTAAGGGGTAAAAGCAGGGGTGGGGGATAAATTCTCTGGGAAAATTTGTGAAGAAAAAAATTAAAGGAAAAATTCAAGTCAGATCCAAGTAGGAAAACTTCAGAGGTTTTAGAGAAAGAGGAAAAAGAAGGATGAGGAGGTGTTATAAAATGAGAAGACTGTCTCAGTGCAGACCGCCTGTTACAGCAGAGGCACTCCATCGATGTTTTTGAATCAGTAACTCAATTAACTGAGCTTTAAAAAAAAAAATCTGTGAAGGGGCGCATGGGTGACTCAGTCCGTTGAGTGACTGACACTTGATTTCAGCTCAGGTCATGATCTCAGGGTCATGAGATCGAGCCCTGTCAGACTCTGCCCTCAACGCGCGGCATCTGCCTGAGAGGCTCTCCTTCTCCTCCTCCCCCTGCCGGCTCTTCCTCTTTCTAAAATAAATAAATAAAGTCGTTAATTAAAAAAAAAAAGTTGTGAAGAAAGTTAATAAGCCATCAAAATGTATTGCCCAGATTGTCGCCTCTCACGCCACTTAAAAGGCATAACAAACATTCTTTGTGTAGGCCAAAGTGGGAGTTTACATTACATTACATTACGTGAATTTATATTAACACATTGTCTTCACTAGTTAGATTTACTTTGTTCACCATTTTCACTAGGAACATTGCTATAACATTTTTTTTTTTTTTGGAAGATTTAAAAAATGTATTTATTTGAGAGAAGGAGAGAGAGAGTGCACACACTGGTAGGGGGTGGGGCAGAGGGAGAGGGAGAAGCAGACTCCCTGCGGAGCCCAGCTCCGGGCTCCAGCCCCGGACCCTGAGATCCTGAACTGAGCCAAAGTCAGACGCTTAACAGACTGAGCCACACCAGGTGCCCTTGTGTAACGTCTTAATATCATTCAACTCCATGGTCAAATTGGAGAGTCACTGGGAGGATCACTGACTTGTACAATTCATCCAGAGCCAGCATGTGAAACCATTCACCTACACTCAAATGCTTCTCGTTTCCCTTCCATTTGGAGAATCTGATTTCCTCACCAATTCGGAGACAATTTTGGAGGGCACGAAATCAAAACCAAAACTCGATACACTGAATAAGCATGTTATCTATGAAGAGATTTGCTATGTTTGTTCCCTACAGGTTGATCTTTTTATGAATACAGACCAACGCCACAAAGTGGTTTTTAAATGTTTTTCGGAAATGTGTTTGAATGCATGTGCTAATGGATGAGATGAGGCCGCATTGAAACGCTAATGAATTATAGGACCCTGTGTTCAAAGCTGCTCTGGGCCACACTTGACAGCTGAATCAACTGAAGGCAACAGCAGTGAGAGAAGACAAGAAACGAAGCTCCTTTTATCTTGCACAGATCTTCATTTTAATTTGGTGTGGATGGAGCAATAATATTACAGACTTAGGAGGAATACAGGAACCTAGGAAATTCTAAAAGGAAGGACTTACGTGAAATGAGACAGGACCAAGAAGGAAACTTCACATTTATGACTACAGTAAAGTGCATGACACTTCCTAGCATAATGGGGATAATGGGAAGCAGTATCCTTCGGTCAGGATGACAGCCCCATCTCTTTGGCCTTTTGATTTCACCAGGCACCGGATTTTCTTAATTAAAACAAGGCTCCTATTAAGTAAAAATCATAAAATGAAGAGACTTAAGTAAGAATCAACAAAAGAAAAAAAAACAACATTAAAACAATGGATCCTACCTGACTATTCAAATTTGTATATAGCTGCTCATAAACACGCATATTGTACAAAAAGTACAGCAGTTTTTAGCTACTGAAACGAAACTTGGACTCAAGACCCAAGAAAAAGTTAATAAATGCTAAAGTGCTCTTCTCCTAGGGAGATTCTCCCTCAGATTGAACAAATGTTATTTACATTTTATGTATTCTAGGAGCACTTTTTTTCTTTGTTCATAGGCATTTTATTGGGAGCCTGGAAAACAAACCAAACAAACAAAAAATTAAAAATCCTGTTGCTTTTCGTTCTATACGCGGGGAGTCCCAGCCTCTCTTTTTCTACCTTGTTTCTACTGCCTCTCCATTATAATAGCAAAGAAAAACAAGAACCCTACAGTATTTGTGCAAAATTTCACCCAAATGCTCCACCCTGTGCCCCAAGGGCAAATACTGTCTAAAAAATGGGGCTGGGGTGGGGGTGGGCAGCAGGATTGCAAAATGTGACCTGGAAGGGTGCTGTGGGAATCCTGCGCTCAGGATCTCTCTTGAGCTTCTCTCTTAGGAAAGATTTGCAATTTTTATCCGGTCACAGAACAAATAGAACCATGACTATTGTTTCACAACCCAGGCAGCGGATTGCACGGACTGGATTGCATGTTTCTTCTTCTATCACATTTCCAACAGTTGCAAATGTTTCTTCCTCTGGGACATCAGGATGCCACATTGGTTTACTATGGGGGGGCGGGCTTTAGAACTGGAGACAGCCGGTGATTGGTTGAGGGGAGATGACGCATCCTGGCTGCTCCACCCACCCTCCATCCGGGCTCTGTGGAAGCACTGACCCACCAGACTGGCTTCACCCGCCCTTATTTTGTTTGTGTTTCCTTGTTCATGTGCACACCGACCATATTACAATCCCCAAAGCAGGGCACCTGCTTTGCATTTATGACCATATTTCCTGGACTATCACTATATTGAAATCAAAGCTGTCCCAGAAGATCTAGAATATGAGGTGGTCATATTCACTGCGTTTTCTCCTGTCCATCCATCCGCAACAATCTATCCCATTTTTTAGGAACTCCTCTGAGTGCTCCTCCTTCAAGAAAATGTCTTTAACTATTAACTATTTAACTTCTTTAAGAATTCCAATGACCCTCTTTCTGAACTAATAGCTTGAAAAATGTCTTACATTAAGTTGATTTACCTCTATTGAAGGTATTATGACTTTACATTATAATGTCATCCATGTTACTGTTTTTTTACCATGTGAAATAAGCCTTACATCTGTTACTTTGATAAATATACAGAAGAGGGGAGGATTCTTTGGTTTGGTTTGGTTTTTAAGATTTATTTTTTTGAGAGAGCGGGGCTGGTGTTGCAGAGCGAGAGGGAGAACCCAAAACAGACTCCGTGCTCAGGGATGGAGCCTGACTCGGGCTCAGTCCCAGGACCCGGAGACCATGACCTAAGCCCAAACCAAGTGGGACCCTTAACCAACTGAGTCATTCAGGTGCCCCAGAGGGGAGGTTTTCATTTTTGTTTTGTCAAGTATACTACATATATGACACATATATATTGGAGTTTATATGCTACATATATATGTTGGAGTTTTTAGTTTTCTAAGGCTATTTATGTCCAAAAACTACTTTGCCTACTCCCTTGGTCCTCTAAAAGAGACACATATGTAACCTATTTATTTAAGTAATTCAGATGAAGGCATAGACTGGGGATGATCTACCTAAAGACCCTTGGTGACGAGTCTTAAAAATCTTAAGCCAAGATAGAAACAGTAGTATGGCTAATGGCTGTGCCCATCTAGAGACACAATGGTCTCACCTCATGATAGAAGCCCTATGTTTTCTTGTTTCCTTGTTTACTCTCTGTTCTTTCTTTTAACCTTTTTTTTTTATTAACATCAACTTTTTTTAAAAAGATTTTATTTATTTGAGAGAGAGAAAGAGAGAGAGCAAGTGAGCCAGCATGAGCAGGGAGGAAAAGGAGCAGCAGTCTCCCCGTGACCAGGGAGCCCAATGCAGGCTTCAGTCCCAGGACCCTGAGATCATGACGTGAGTCTAAGGCAGCGGCTTAACCGACTGAGTCAACACAGGCATATCTCAGTGTTTTTTAATAAAATAGTAAATACTATTGGAGTTTGAAGGGATCAAACTATTCCAATAGTTCTGCAATACCACTGCTACCTGAATGTCTATTGATGCTTTCTACATCTGGTCATCCTGTCTTTGTTTGAACAAATACAGTGAACATAACATTTCGAGTACTGATGCTCATGTTATCAGAAATTTCATTCTTACAGTGAGCTAAAATTAGATTCATTACCTATAAGTTTTAAACTTTGGTCCTAGATATGCTCCCTGGAGGAATATAAATAAATCTGCTTGGGACACCTGGGTGGCTCAGTCAGTTAAGTTTCTGAATTTGGCTCAGATCATGATCTCTGGGTCTGGGATCTAGCCCCACAATGTACTCCACACTCAATGGAGAGTCTGCTTGTCTCTCTGCCCCTCCCCCTGCTTGTGCTCTCTCTCCCTCTTTCAAATAAATAAGAAAAATCTTTGAAAAAAAAAAATTTATCCTCACTTTTCTTTGGAGGCCCTTCATGTGTGTATAGTTTTTCAGTTGTTCCACATGAGTACTTTTGTCTCCAAATCAAGGATCCTCAATTCTTTCTATGGTTCTTCTAGGCATTTCAATTTCCTCCTTCTTCATTCATTCAGTCAACTTTCACTGAAGATCTACTAAGGTGAAAGCATTGTGCTGCCTCCTGTCTATATAATGATGAGCAAAACCAGACATGGCTCTTGTTCTCATGGAACCCAGAGTCAAGACAGAGAAGACCACATTCATCACCTAGTCACACTAATGGACTGATAATTAAGAGCTCAGGTAAGTGCTCTGAAGGGAAAGAATGTCATTCTTTCAGAACCTGATCTAGTCTGGAGATCCGGGGAAGGCTTCCCTGAAAAAGTGGTGGCTGAGCTGAGATGAAAAGAAATGGTGGGATAAAGGGTGGAGAGGAGGGCAGGTAACCGAAGAGACAGAGGGATCAGCATGGTCAGGGATCCTGAAAGAGAGGGTATATTGTCAAAGAAGGAAAGAAGAACAAGGTAGAGTAAAGACAATGAGGGATAGAGAGGTGACAGATAAAGCTGGGGGGTGTAGGACAAAGAATATGACCAGGAGCCTTGCAGGTCTGGGAAAGGTTTTGGATTTCATCCCCAAAACAATAAGAAATCACTGAAGGGTGTGGTGAATTGTGGTAAATTCCTGGTCCCCAGGTCGCCAAATATTCTGGCTTTACTTCCTCCAGTGTTCCTCTTTTTGGGCAGATCACACATCCCTCCCTACTGAACTCAGAGAAGACTTTGTGACCACTTTGGCCAGTGAACTGTGGGCAGCCGTGGTGTTTGTCCCTTCTGGACAGAAGCTTTAAGAGCCAGCACACGGACCATACTTTCTCTTCAGTCATGTCATTGCCACCATGACCAGCAATGTCTCATACAGAGGCTGCTCCCTCAGCTTGAATTCCAAAGTGAAATTTCCATGGAGCAAAACTGTGAATGAGCAATAAAGGGCTGTTGTTGAAAGCTAGCAAGATTGTTTGTTACGACAGTATTACCTAACGTATTTTGACAGATACAAAGGACTTTAGAGGGCCTGAGGGAACATGACCAAATTTGTGTTTTGAAAAGATGAGTAACTACTCTTCAGAAAGTAGACTGAAAAGAAACCAAAGTAGATTCTGGAAAATCAGTTAAGCCATTATTATATTTACCAAGTAACAAGGCAGCACTAAATTGGAGAGTGGTGAACACACAAATACAAAGATGTAGGTATAGCCAAAAGCTATTTAGGAGATAAAATTTTCAGTACTTAGTGATAGATTTGGATTCTCGGTAGGAGAGGACGTGGAGAAATAGATGTACCGGGGATCATGACTATGCTTCTGGCTACATTTCAGATGAACACTGATGGGCTTCTGAAGAAATGGGTAAAAGCAGAGGAGGCCAATACTCAATACTTAAGGAAAGATCATGAGGTTGGTGTAGCGCAAACCTAACGTGAAGCACCTTGGAGGCAGCCACGTGATGTTCAGTGGGCAGCTGGTTAGAACCCAAAGATCTAGCTGGCTAGTGGGCAGCTCTAGAACCCAAAGGTGAGGTTACAGATACAAACATAGGAATCACTGGCATATAGCTGGTGGTAATCATGGGCAGTAGTGAGTTTGCTAGGTACAGAGAAAAAAGTTATATGTGTGTGTGTAAGAGAAGTTGATTGATTTTAGGATTAAACATTTAGAAGCTCCAAAATGTGATATCTGGGGACAGACTTACTCTTATTAAGAAGGATTAGCCAGAGAGGAGGAAGGAGAATCAGAAGAAAATGAGGTCTCCAAAGCCATAAGAAAAGACTTTTTCAAAAAGAGCACAGTGATTCAATGTCAAGGCTCCTCAGAACTCAAGAAAGATGAGGACCAAGAAATCTCCATTGGTTTAACCACATGAGCGTCACCAGAGGCCTTTTCCAAAGCTGTCTGTTACCAGAATGATGTGGCAGAAGGCTGCCTGGGGTGGTGTCACACACAGCCCTCCGGGGCCCTGCTGCCTCCAGCACAAAGACAAGAGTGAAGTGAGGTCTGGGTGCTCTGTACATTATTTCAGCACAAGAAGACCCACGTCTCACGTTCAACTTTCCCGGCCAGGAGCTCACTAACATTCACTAACATGCTCCCTAGATATACACAGTAGCATATCCTGCGCACTTTCTTCATGCTTAAACAAAAAATTCTAGCTCTAAACCATAATAAAACCATTATTTATCATCACTTTGTGGGTATTTAGGAAAACAGAATTAACTACAGATACCACGATACTCAGTTATGAATCTAAACAGACTCTCAAAAAGTATATTCACATTAATCTAATTAAGAGAAAGTCCCAAAACCCACATGCAGTGCAACACACACACACACACACACACACCTCTCTACTGATTATATATATTCTTACTTTCAAATTAGAGTAGGTTTCGGGGGGGTGAAGGGAAGAAGGGGATGAAGAAAGAAATCTCCTTTATTCATTTCTGGTTCAGACTGCTTTTACAAATATTTTGACTATGTATTTCTAGCTTATTCACTTATAAAATTATCTGTTTCTTCTCTTTTTTCAAAATTTTTTATCCTATGAATCTTTTTTTTTTTCTTTGAACTGTCTCCGACCTGGCCTTTTGTTACTCGCCCACTCCTGCCACCTCATGTCTCAGCTCCTTGCCCCTCTCCAGCTTATTTTGCATAAATACTTGCCTGACAGAATCCTATTCCTAAAATCCTATTTTAATCACTTCTAGCCCTTTCAAGAACTTATAATGGCTCCCCACTTCCCACCACATGAAAAATAGAGTTCTCTACTTAGAGCACAACACTTGCCACAATCTATCTCTATTTGACTCATTCAAGTGTTTCAACTCCTCCTCAAAGTACAACCTCCACTTCCTTTAGGCTCTATCAGAACCAGCTCCCGGACTCCTACTCACCTTTCCACTATGCTCTGGTATCTGCCTTTCCTTGGGCTGAAATGCCCTCTGCTACTCTCTTCACAGAACCAAATCTCAGCCATCTTTCAAGACCCTGTAGGAAAAAAGTCTACACGCAGAAATTGCTTAACTTCTATGAGAAATTTGCTAATTAAAAAATGAATTCTCGGGAGGTTTTACAATGCCACCTTCTTTACATGAATTACCTCACTGAGTACTCAGAATCGCCCTTTGAGGTGGGCACCATTTTGAAGATGATCAAAGTAAGGATTCAGTCCACCGATGGAAAGCCCCCTCCCACAGCGCCTACCCCTAATAAGGATTCGATAAATGTTGACCATCATTATGCCCACTCCAGAGACGTAGTAACTCTGTTCACACAACTGTCCATGAAAGCGCTAGAATGCAAACTAGCTTTGGAGCCCACCCTTTGACCTTGCCAAGTAGCATGGCTATGTTGCTGAGTTTTCCTCAGCCATGACAGTCGGCTCTCTATGATCTGTGCTCTCTGAATTCCTTAACAGGAGAAGTGTCTATACTACTCTGTTTTATACTCAATGGCTACCTTAGACTTCCTCTTTCCTCAATATATGTCTTATCTCAGGCTGTCCAAGAGTAAAGCCTACCAGTGTGCAGATAAATTCTTAACAACCTTTTCTCGACGAGGAGAGGGAGCTGGCTCATAGTGTACCTTCATCGTGTTGGCTGACTTCAGGGGTGTAAATATTCCTACCATGATCAATTTCAAGATATCAAAACAAAGCCAACCAATCCATAAAATTGAATGTTTAACCATTGGTCTTGCAAGTTGGGGGCAAGCTGGCTGCCGCACACTACTCGTCCTATATTCTCTCGTCTTTCCTAGTACCAAGCTTCTAGGGAGCGATTAGGACACATGACCGCGTATCTGGAGCTTCTGATCCGAGGTGCAAGTTACATATAAACATTTACTTAACCTCCTTCCCAAAATCCTATTGAAAAGAGGATACACAGGGGTGCCTGGGTGGCTCAGTGGGCTAAAGCCTCTGCCTTCTGCTCAGGTCATGATTCCAGGGTCATGGGATCGAGCCCTGCATAGGTCTCTCTGCTCAGCTGGGAGCCTGCTTCCTCCTCTCTCACTGCCTGCCTCTCTGCCTACTTGTGACCTCTGTCTGTTAAATAAATAAATTATTAAAAAAATAAAAAGATAAGAAGAGAATACACAAAAGCTAATGCTTCCATAATAATCCTTACACAAGAAAAGGTGCCAACGGCCAATGAGAAAACTTTACAGATTCACGAAAGACAAGAAAGCAGAGGGACTCCTACTGATGGATAAGCCAAAGGAAACCACAAATGGAAACCGGCACCCACGAGGGCCGCTATAAAAATAGCAGCCCTTCTTCCCAGGGAGATTCAGCAGGTATGGAGAGCTCACGTGGACGATGGAGCAAATAATCAGGGTGACTCATTAAAGGCGAAAGAAGAGCTGAGCCAGTTTGCCCCCTCCCTCTTCTGCATATTGTGAGCACTGCATCCCCAGCTACAAGTCTCGGAACTGCTTTCTAAACTAAGTGCAGTGTTTCTCTGGGAAGGACCCCCAGCGTGGATATTTGAGGGGGGAGAAAGAGAGTCGAGCCTCTGTTATCTGAACTTCCAAATGGACTCTGAGGGGAAAAGTGGGTCCAGCTTCAGTGGCCCCACTAAAGTTAAGTTCAGTGAATGAACGAATGACTCTTCCAGCTTGGAGACAAATGAATGACTCTTCAAGCAGCACAATAGCCTAAGCAAATGCATACAAAGTCTGCACTTTATAAAAAATGTGTTTTAGCAGCCAAGTTGGAGAAGAGGAAGAAGGAAATCTCCAAGTGACACAAATGAAGAGATACATCAAGGGCAAGGCTTTAAGCACCAGTTGCACGGTCCACGTCCTCTGCAGCTGGGGGTGACCATGAGATAGAGGTTTAGTCAATATGACATAACCAGGGAATTCTGGGAAAGCTGGTCTTTCCTGATCAGGGTGCCATCCCTTCCTCCTTGTTTCTTCTCCCTTGTCCTGTCTGGACCATAGCTTGTGAGGCTTGAAATGGAAGAGCCAACGTGCCAGGAGAAACAAGGAGAAGTATAGAAACTACTCCTTGAGGATGGAGGGGCAGGAAGACAGAGAGAGCCTGAGGAAAAAGACAAGGCTACAGGTAGTTCTTCCCCGCTCTAAGTTCTTCCAGCCTTCCTGTTGCGTTAGAAAGATAAAACCCTTCCGTCCTAGGTCGCTATAACTAGTCTTGATTGCATCCCAAAATGACACAGTGCATGTCTGGAAACTTGGATGGAAGAAAAATACCTTTAAGAATGAGAAATTCCAGGCCTGAGATAAATAAATGTGTGTAGGGGGTCTAAATTTATACTCCTTGCTTGACCCAGGAATCCTAATTGAGAAATTAAGTTAATAAAAAATTAAGCCAGGGTATTTATAACCTCTAGAGCCCCAGCAGTAAAAATAAGCACTCATTCCATGGGACATTATCACATCTCCAAGGGAGGGGAAAGAATTAAAGATAAGTCCATATTTAAAAATTACAAGGTCCGCAAAAGAATATGCTACCGTGGGATGAATCAACAGATAGAGCAGAGGGAAGAATCAGCACTCTGAGAACTGATGAAAAAAGAACTCCCTGAAAGGAACCATGAAATAACTATAACATGACTAAAGATATAAACAAAGGCACAGAAACCATAATGAAAAAAGGACCAAAAACAACAACAACAACAAAAACCCCAAAACACCCATACTTTGAAAAAAACAAAATTGAATCTCTGTAAATGAAAAACATAGTCACTGAAATTAAAAATTCAATGAACAGGGTAAGGTATCTGGGTGGCTCAGTCTGTTGAGCATCCAACTCTCGGTTTTGGCTCAGGTCATGATCTTGTGGGTTATAGGATGGAGCCCCGAGTCAGGCTCCACGCTCAGGAGCCTGGAGGCTCCTTTTGGCCCTCCTCCCACTCTCTCTCTCTCTCTCTTTCTCAAATAAATAAATAAACAAATAAATCTTAAAAAAAAAAAAAAAAAACCTCAGTATACAGGATAATGAATAGTTAAGACAAATGTGAAGAAAGAATCCATAAATCAGAAGACAAATTTGAGGAAACTTCTGCAAATGTAGAACAGAGAAACTATGAAATTGTAGTTAAGAGCCATTAAAAATAGATCAAGAAGGTTGAATATATATCAAATGGAAATGCCAGACAGAACAAAGGTCAGAAAAGGTAGAAGAGATGATATTTAAGAAAGCAACACCTGAGGGGCACCTGGGTCAGTTAAGTGTTTGCCTTCAGCTCAGGTCATGTGATTCCAGGGTTCTGGGATCAAGTCTTGCATTGGGCTCCCTGCTGTGCAGGGAGCCTGCTTCTCCCTCTCCATCTGCTGCTCCTCCTGCTTCTTGTGCTCTCTCATTCACTCTCTCTGTCAAATAAATAAATGAAAATCTTTTTTTAAAAAATGCTTAAAAAAAAAAGAACACCTGAGAATTTGCCAGAACTAAGTAAATCATAAATGAGTCTTCAGATTTCAGAAGCATACAAACACCTTAGCTTTACAATTTTTTAAATTCCCAACTGATTATACTGTGATGAAACTTCAGAATGCCAATGGTAAGGAGAAAAATCTTTAAAAAGCAAACATTCTAAAAACAAAACAAAACAAAACAAAAAGCAAAAATCATTCAATTGAACCATCATGAAATTTGTCATCAGTCACAACAGATATCTGTGGGAAATGAATGATGTCTTGATGCTGCATGGGGGAAATAAATCTCATCCTAGAATTCTATACCCAGCTAAATTTTTATTCTAGGCTGAAAATGACAGACATTTCAAACCAATAAAGTTTGAGAATTTACCAGTCAATGACTCCTTATAAAAGAAAGACTCTCTCTCTTTTTTTTTTTTAAAGATTTTATTTATTTATTTGACAGAGAGAGACACAGCAAGAGAGGGAACACAAGCAGATGGAGTGGGAGAGGGAGAAACAGGCTTCCCACCAAGCAGGGAGCCCAATGCAGGGCTCGATCCCAGGACTCTGGGATCATGACCTGAGCTGAAGGCAGACACTTAATGACTGAGCCACCCAAGTGCCCAGAAAGATGCTTTTTAAAAAGATCTGCTGTAGGGTTTACTTCAGCAACAAAAATAATAGAATCTGGAAGATATGTTCCTCAAACATAAGGATGAATAAAGAAATTGGTAAGCATGTCATTAAAATTAAATAATGACTTACTGTAAAGAAAAAATGCTGATGATCAATTTGAGAGGACTTTAAAAATAAAGTAACATGAAGATACCAGTTGACAATAACATGGGACACTGAAAAAATATAAGATTTGAGTTTAGGCTATTGATAGAGTTCAAGGGTCCTAAAGTCCTGTGTCAGTTTGAAGGAGAAAGGATATATCGATGATCTTTACATTCTGTTAAGATTTTTTTTGAGAATAAATGGTAAAAAGTATAGAAATATAATTTCCAAGCCAAAAGAGAAAAGAGTTTGGAAATTAAAAGAAAAAAAGAACTGACAATGCCATGATAGGCAGGACAGCAGGGAGGAGACAGAAGAAAAAAAAAAAAGCAGAAAGACAAATTTAGATAAATTCTAAACAGAAAAATCTAAAAACATAATGTTGAGTAATACACATATTCATTAAAACATGAAACAAGATAAAATATTACTAATAGATGTATGAACAAAAAGTAGAAAAACAAGGATAGGAAAGAGAGTCAGGAATTTCAGAATCATGGCTACCTCCAGAGCGGCTGGAGACTGGGACTGAGAACAGGTCCAACGGGACTTCCACTTACCTTCACGTGTTTTGTTCTGTTTTTTTTTTTTTCTATACTGTAAAAGAAACAAAAAGAGAGAGAAAGAGAGAAGGAAAGAAAGAAGAAAAATGACAAGCTATTTGATACAAGATAATTCTACACAAACAAGCAGCACACGAAGTGTCCCCTCCAGCACTGGCTGGCTAAGTCAGAAGAGTGTCTGACCCTTGATGTTGGGGTCGGGAGTTTGACCCCCATATTGGCTGTAGGGATTAAATAAAAATAAAACTCAGGGGTGCTTGGGTGTCTCAGTCAGTTGAGCATCTGGCTTCTGCTCAGGTCATGGTGTTGGGGTCCTGGGATGGAGCCCTGCATCATTGGGGCTCCCCACTCAGTGAGGAATCTGCTTGTCCCTCTCCCTCTGCCCTTTCCCTGCCCATGATCTCTCTCTCAAATAAATATAATCTTTTAAAAATAATAAAATAAAATAAATAAAACTTAAAAAAAAAGGAAGTGCCCCTCAACAAATTAACATGTACAGAGAAACAGATAGAGCATGAGCAAGCAGGATAAGCCCTGTGAAGGATCATGTGAGAATGGTTTGTCCTCAGCTACTGGTATTGGCATTATTAGCATTCTAACTGCAGAAATCTGCTGGGAGAGAAAACGGCTTTAACTTGTACAGGAAAAGACTGATAGTAGAATGAAGGAAAGGACACATGACTCTAAGGATTTTATTTTAACACTGATAGAGGTTAGTATACATATCATAGAAGATCCTGTTTCCTCACAATATTTACAAATAAAGATAATCTGACTGATTAAATCTCTTTCTGAAGGCAAAATGGCACACTATATACCAGCTTGGTAAGCAAGCATCTGGGTGAAAAACTGCAAATACTAAAATCCCTTTTGGGATGGTTCCAACTTGAAGAGTCTCTAGCTTGGAAGTCTCATCCACCCACGGCTGTTTGCCTCAATTCTGGGGGCTTCAGGGTAAAGCGGAGAAGGGGGAGGTTGAGGAGGGGGAGGAGAGGCGTGGGAGATCAGATGTAAAACTGGGCAAATCACTCATCTACTTTACTTACTTCTTCCATTTCTCAGGAAGAATTGGACACGAAGAGAACTGGAATAAATTTCAGATGTGATGGCTTTCTACATTTCTTCTGCCCACAATTTTCCAGAGAGTCAGCCGCCCTTACCTAGGCCAGACTTAAGAGAAAGTGGGATTTAATTACATCTCTTCCAATGCAAGCTGGCCACGGGGACAGTATCGGTGGGAAAAGTCTGTTCATGTTTATTGTTAAGTTTATGGCAGGTAAAAATAAAGCTCTGCTCTTCTATCTTCTCAAAGTGATGACAAAGATTTTCACCTAAATACCAAGATCACTGCACATGACATCTCGAGCCAGTCCAGCACTGACCCCAGAAGGATCCCATGAACACCTCAAGGACTACCAGACAATGTGAGCTCTGCCACTCCAGCTGAAAGGGTGATTCTGAAATGTTACCTTCTCCCCAATTCTCTTTTTTGATTGGGGTAAAATACACATATTTTTCATACATAGTTTTAACTAAGTATAATTATATAAATACAAATGCACCATTTTAAATATATAATATATATACATAATTTTGATGAAACTGTACATCCATCCCAATCACAATACCATATAAAGTCATTCTTTAAGGAAACATATTATCTGAATAGATCCAATAGCGAAGAAACACAATAGCTTCTATTTCTAAATATCTTGCATTTGCAATCTTAGACCCACCATCCGAGACGTGAAGATAATGAGATACAAGGTAGTAAATAGTATATTTTACCCCATCTATAGGAAGAGTTCCCACTTTCCATAGTCATTTAGATAAGAAACAGAAAACGCTATAAATCACTGCAAAGTGATTTGTACTTTAAAGCACAAATCTTAACAATTTGTATGCTGAAAAGTGATTAATCATACTTTATTTTCTTTCCAAATTTTCGTACCCTGCCTCATGAATAAGCCAATACACCTTATCTTCTGTCCTATCTGAAAAATCTGGATTAACAGCCAAGGCCAAATTCCATTCTAGCAACAGGGTACCTAGCTACAAATAATTCTCTTGAAGTCCAAGGAAAATAACAACAAATACAGGAACACCTTACTCTAAAGTTCCTTTATTTTGGTTTAAACCTCTCTTAACAGGCTCTTTTCAAGTCTTTGGAGCATTATTAAACGATCCTACTATTGATTTTCTGCACTTAGTACTGGTGGAATGGAGTGACTTGAAGCACTAATGACTAGTCCACTCACTGTCTAAAGGACAGGTACAAAGGCAAACGTACTTGGAACTCATTCCTCCAACCATCCTCATAACTTAGACTTCAGCGCCTGGAAATAGGACAGGTGGGAAATAGGACACGGAACCCAACTCATCTCTCCTACTTAAATATAGCACTGCTTCTATTTCTGTTACTTATCTTGGGAAATTTCATAAGTATTGGTATATTTTGCTATTCAGAATGAAGCCGTATGTTTCATTTCTACCTTTGAAATCCGAATTTCCAAGCAATCTTTTTTAGAAAAGCACTCCTCTATTTTCAGCTTCATTCTCCATGGGCCATTTATTTGTGATGCTGCGCCGTAGAGTAACTAGAGGTTACAATAAGAATTTGTCATGCCAGAGTCCATCTTTAAAAAGAAAAGCTTTTAAGACAAACACACCAATTTTTTAAATGAGTAGAAGAAATGAACAGGCATTTCACATAAAAGGTGGGGGGGGAGGGACGGTCTCCTAAGTTCAACCTCATAAATAATCAGGAAAATGCACATTAAAACCACAATGAGACACCATTTCACACCCCATCAGATTAGCAAAAATTTGTAGTCTTACAATATCAAGTGTTGATGAGGATGTAACAGTAGAGAAACTCTCCTACAAATTGGTAAGAGTGAGGAGGTGTCTTTAGGGGTGATATGTCAGGATGTCTTTAAAATGGTTCAGAAAAAAAAAAAAAGCCCATAAAAATGTATAGAGGGAGAAAGAAAAGGCAAATAAGACAAAGTTTGTTTTACAAAGTAGGGGACAGGCTCTAGGGGCAGAGTCTGGAAATTGGAATCACGGTTCTGCCTCTCGTTAATTGTAGTCTGGTTTAATTATTTAAGCTCTCTTTATGCCAGTTTAATTATCTGTGAAATAGGAGTAAGGGTGGTATGTAGTTGCTAGAGATGTGAGCATTTAGTGGGGTAATTCATGAGAAATCCTTAAAGGAGTCCCTGCGGTGACATAACCCTTCAATAAATGTCAGTTATTACCTCTGTGAGCTCCATTTTGCAGATGATGTAAGTTGAGACTCAAGGGGGAAGCAACTTGTCCGGTCACATCTGCTGCTGGTTGAGGCTGTGGGGAGGCTCTCCCACAAATCAGCAGAGACACCCACACAGCAGCTCCCTAACAGCCAACACTTGAGCAGCCTAAATGCCCACCCACTGTAGACTGGTTCACTAAATAATGCTGGTTTGGTTTGGGGTTATTTGGGCGGGGGTATTAATTTATTTAGAGAGTGTGCACGTGCACACACAAAAGTGGGAAAGGGGGAAGGACAAAGGGAGAGTGAGAATCTCAAACTGACTCTGCACTGAGCTCCGGAGCCCATTGTAGGATCAATCTCATTACCTTAGATCATAACCTGAGAGAAACATCAAGAGTCCAATGCTTAACGGACCGAGCCACACAGGCGCTCCAATAATGCTACATTTCTATACCAGAAGGCTATACAGCCAGGGAGAGGAAAATGATGTACTAACATGAAGAGTATAAAAAAATTAAAATTAGGGGTGAATGGGTGGCTCAGTGGGTTATGCCTCTGCCTTCAGCTCAGGTCATGATCTCAGGGTCCTGGGATCAAGTCCTGCATTGGGCTCTCTGCTCAACGGGGAACCTGCTTCCCCCTCTCTCTCTCTGCCTGCCTCTCTGCCTACTTGTGATGTCTCTCTCTGTCAAATAAATAAAAACAATATTTTAAAAAACTTAAAATTAATTAAAGGTTTTTATTTTATCCTTAAAGATTTTAGCTGGTACAGCAACAAGACTAATTAAGTCATAAAAACTACCATAAAAAAAAACAAAAACAATTTTTTTGTTTGTACCACTTTGTACTTCAGCACAATACTTGTTAAGATCAGGAAAGTACTCTCAAAATGTTTAACACATGAATAGTTAAATAAGCCAAAAATTTATTCCTACAGTCAACTAATTGACAACCATTAAGATCAGGTTTTAAATGAATATTTAGTGACATAGTGAAATGCTCACTATATAAACTTTAAAAATATAGTATTCCCAAACTTTAAATGTATACAAATATATATATGCAAATATATACATTTGCATCCATACATGTATATGTACATATATTTATGTATCTATAAAGTACTTATATATACGTATTTAATATATATATCACAAAACTTGAAAGTTTATACACCAAAATAAATCTTTTCTATTTTTTAAAGATTTTATTTTATTTCATTTATTTATTTTTAAGCAGACTCCACACCCAAAGTAGAGGTTGAACTCACAACCTCAAGATCAAGAGTTGCATGGTCTCAACCCACTGAGCCAACCAGGTGCCCCTAAAATTCACTTTTTTTTTTTTTTTGAAGTTAGAAGTGGTTTTCTTTGAATGGAGAGATGGAAAATGATTTTTTTTTTCCTTTTTTTCTTCTTATCTGTAATCTGTATTTTCCACAGTGAAAATGTACAACTGGGGACTCTGGAGGGTAATTAGGCATCTAATATAGTCAGGGATTAGCCCATGTACAGTTCTGAAACATTTCTACTCCTGGGTGAAACTCTTCAACTGTGCTCAAGAAGACATTTACAAGAAGGTTCATAACAACATTGTTTCTAATAGAGAAAAAGTAGAAACACCCTACATCCATCCACGGAAGCATCTATATGTACCAGTTAAAAAGAAGGAAACAGAGATACAATAACCAAGGTGGGTCTATCACAAAAGTATAACGTGGAGTGATATATATCTGAAAATGGCAGAAATGCAGGTGGAGTAGGATACTGTTTATAAAAAGATTAAATACGTGCAAAACAACATTATGTATGTTTACTTATATATTATTTATGTATATATGCATATGTAGGAAAAATATTTTTAATACATGGGAATGTTGATATACCAAATGCAGGGTAAAGGTTATCTGTGGAATGTGAGGAAGGGAAATGAGATGGGGGGCATAACAACTGGGGGCGCAGGGAGAGGACAGTAAGCACACCTGTAATGCTTTATCTCTTGGACTGAGTAGTAGAGCACAGGGATTGGTTCTTACACAATCCTCTGCGGGGGTTTGTATGTGTGTGTGTATGCCTGAAGTGTTTCAGAATAAAATAGTCCTCACATAACGAAATAAAAAATTTAAATTGTTTATCTCGAGAAATGCAATTATTTGGAGGTGCAATCATGGACATTTAGACTAATTTAGTGTGTGTGTGTGTGTGTGTGTGTGTGTGTGTGCTCGCGCGCTCGCGCAGCATTGGCAGGGGGTGGGGGTTCCAGTTGGACTGATCTTTTAAAATATTTTTACATCTTTATTTTGGCAAAAACAAGATTTCCAAACCAGAACATTTAATTCCTGCGAAAACAGAAACGGTTTTTAATGAGAATATTTTATTATAATTATTACCCAATTTCGTTTAATACCCCAACTCTATCGGGAGAAAAAAAACCTCAAACATTTGCCCTTCCTGTCCCTAAAACATACATATTTAAAAGCAGGGGGTAAAGAAAGATCGAATCTGTAGAAAGCTGTAGTCATTTTATTTTTCCAGCCAATTCTAGATGTAGGGGAAGCTCCGTGGCTCAGGGCAGAGGCCCTGGATGACTAAAGGCACATTTCCAGCCTTGCTGAAGCCCATCATTCCAACCCCGGCCGACTTTGTCACAGGGCAGAATGACACATTTGCACATGGTTAAACGGTTTCGTCAGTGAAATAGATTTAAACTAGCTTTAGAAGGAAGAAAAGAAAACATTCAGTGCATTCCACATTTTCCCTTAAGTACGCTGTACCTTCCAGTTATGCTGCATTTTGCATGCCTCAGAGCTCTGAAACACTATTTAAATGGTGCACATAAATCATTTCGTCCCCAGTGAAATACAGCTATCTCCTCCGGGAGTAATAAGGGGTGACCTGTCCCAAGTGACTACACCCTGGGGTGAGGCCACGGCTCGGCCAATATCAAAGGCAGGTAAACCGACGGGACCCACGTTCTGTCTTCATGGCCGGAAAGTCTGGGGAAGTTCTCGTCTTTCCTTGTATCCATCCACCGCACATTTGGGTTAAAAGCTCTCGTTTGAAACCCTGGGAAATTCTACCTCCCGACCACATGATCTCAGCAGTTCCAGCGTGTGGGAAATGTAGGGTTACAAGAGCGGAAAAGATCATCCAAAAAAAGGCAGGCTGGAGGGAGACACTCCAAAGAGTGGCTCTGGAAAAGGTGACACGACCCAGAAATTAACAAAGATGTGAGTGAGGGGGTGGGTGTCCGTGTGTTCCCAGCAAAGAACAAGAGACTTTCCTCATCCCGAGAATCCACCGTGGGGGTTCGTGCAACGCACGGACGCGACTCGATTGACAACAATCTTGTTTACACAGCGCACACCCTGGGGGAGAGCCGTCCTGTGTTCGCAAGCCAGTGCCTGCGTTCCAGACGCTTCCCGGGAAAGGACGGGCCGCGCGGGGGCAGGGCCGCCGGGCTCGGGGCCGCGCGGCCCGCGGCTGCTCCCCCGCCCCGCCCGCCCGGCCACCGCGCTCCCGGCCCGAGCGGGTGCTGGGAGGAGCGAAACCGCTTCCCGGGCCAGCCTACCCCAGGATGTGGCAGAGGAGGGCTGGCCCGATACTCGGGGAGCCTGGGAAGGCAGCCGGCCTCGGCCCGGCCCGTCCGCGGGCCTCCGCACACGTGCACTCTCTCTGCATTGCTAATCAGGACCTCTAAGGAGCCTAGGTAATTTCCAAACCAAACCCTGCCCCCACCCCCAGCAGCACACACTGGCTCGCACCCCGGGTCCGTAGGAATTGCCAATAAGGGCGCCTCCTGTCCGACGAACGTGCTTAGCAGCCGAATTCGACCGCAGGGATGGTCTGCAGGCGGCCCTTGCTCCAGGCGTCCCCAAGGAGAAGAGCGAGGTCCGCCTCCGGAACAGCCTGGAAGCTTCGACTTCCTAGGGCAGAGGAGAGAAGTCTACCTCACCTGAGCCGAGGCCAAAAACCGCCCCTTCCTTTGGGGCCTGGCTTTCCCTGTAACTGAAAGGACCACATCTACTGTAAAATTTTTCTAAATTTCACTAAATTGCTTTCGGTTGAATAATTATGGGATCTCAGTTTCAGAATTAAATTCATCACCTACCAGGACGGCGCCCCAGACTGGGCACATGCACAAAAATTAGCTGGCTGAGTCCTCACACATCCCAGTGGGGTTGCTGCAAATACTTGCCCAGGGGGGCGCCTGGGTGGCTCAGTGGGTTACGTTCCCCACTCTTGGTTTGGGGTCAGGTCATGATCTCAGCATTCTGAAATCCAGACCCCCCCCCCCCCACCAGACCCCTGTGTGTGTTGGGGTGGGGTGGGGTCCTGCTCAGCGGGGAGTCTGTTTAAGATTCTCTCTCCCTTCCCCCCACCCCCGCCAACCCCCGCTCGCT
Source organism: Mustela lutreola (assembly GCF_030435805.1). NCBI lineage: Eukaryota > Metazoa > Chordata > Mammalia > Carnivora > Mustelidae > Mustela > Mustela lutreola. The sequence continues at coordinate 10,570,217 of NC_081295.1, read as the reverse complement.
CTTGCTCTCTAAAATAAATAAATATTAAAACAAAAAGCCAAACACCTGCCCAGGCAGAGAAGCAGAAGGCCTTCCTAGGCTGTGTTGTTGGTGTAAAGTCACCCAGACCAGCACCTTGCAGGACCTGCTCCTTAAACCCCAGGGAAACCCCATACTAGGGAGTGGAAATGGCTTCACCCTTGACTTCTTTTTCTCTGCAACCCTTTATCCGAAGCTGTTTTCATTTCCTTCTTTCCCTCTCCTTTCTCTCCGTCTTTTTGCTCCCTTGGCCACAGGGTCACTTCTTCCTAGCCGCAGGAAGTCTGTCGAGGACAGAGGATTAAAGGGCAAGGTGGGGAAGGGAGATGCTATCCATCAGAGCAGGACAAGGGCAGAGCCGGCCTTCTGCTCCTCTTGCCAAGTTAATGTGGTACGAGAACCAGCCGGGTCGGGTCTGGACACGCTTTCCTGTTCTGCAGCTCCCAGAAGTTTTCGCGTCTCTAACTTCAGTGATCTTTGGTGCCCCTAAAGGCAAGTGGGACACCTGAATCATAAAGCTTCAGATGAGCTGAGTTCAAAGTTTTATTTTCTACTTCTAAAGACCTCCATAAATTAGGGCAAAGGGAGTTGGAATCCCGCCTCCTGCCCCTGCGTTCCTCTGAGATTATTAAGGTTGGCTAAGCAGTCGGCTCTTGGGAAACCAGGTATAACGAGACCTGGCTGGAGGGAGCCGGGGGTTGTTTGTGGAACTCTCTTCTCTGCAGCAGGAGCAGTCCTGCAAGTTTGCCATTTAGAGCTATGTGGTGTCGCCTGCCTTTTGCGGCAAAAGTCCCAGAGCACAAGGCTTCCCGGCTGAGCATCAGGCCGGCCTTGAACGAGGAGGAAAGCGGGCACTGTGAACTGGGGGCCGCGGGCGTGGGAGACCTGTTCACTCCCTCCCCCACCCCACCTCCCCCCTTCTCATCTGCAGTAGCCTGGTGAGCTAATGTTCAAAGAGAAGCAATGCTTCAGAGCTTTGCCGCCAATTTGGATGGAGTCCTTAGGAGTAAAGTGATAGGATATCGTCAGAACGAACATTCTGCACAGATCTAAGTTGATCCTGAAGAAAGCAATTAATTCTTGCCGTTCTGTTTTCCTTATCTTCATGTGGAACCCTACGTTGTCCCAACTCTCTCATGTTTTTGCATTTCCAGCAAAAGAGCTGTTTCTAAGACTCTTACAACAGTTACGGTGTTGGGGATAGTCGGTAATTCCTGTTTTTCCCCTCTGGCCTGTCTGCCTGCAAATGTTCTGCCGCGGTGGCAACCGACGTGTTTTTGAAACCTGGTGGCAGAGATGCCATCTGGTATCATTTTCCAGGTTGTGCCGGACCGTTTCCCCAGGGCGAACACAGAGACCCTGGGCCGTGCATATAGGTTGAGACGGACAGGAGGGGAACGTAGAGCAACAGAAGGGTGGGGACTTCAGGTGGCTTCATTCCAAAGCCCCCGGGATGGCCCCACAATCACACCAGATCCTGTTCTGGACTATCTGTCTGCCCACTCAAATCAGGTTCCCAGAATAACAAGGACAAAAGTAGGTGGGAGTGTGAACCATGGAAATATCAGCTCCCTACGGAACAAGCTTGTTGGTGTTTATGAGCATCGGCCTTTTGAAGAGATGGGGACCTAGACAAAATCAAGGCTATTTGGCGGGAAGAAAACGAAAAGAGAAAGGAGGAGGAAGTGAACCACCCATCAAAAATAAAGGAACTCTCTCCCACTCTGCTTTGTACTGTGATCTAAACCTACCGGAAGCCAGACCCAAAAGATAGACAAGGCCAAACTGATGAGTGTATCATGGTGTCAGCGCCATGGGTTTGCAGACAGCTGAGAAATGATTCCATTCTCATGACTCTCCGAGACATTCTGCAGTGAGTGTCAGGGTGACACCAGTGCTCGTCCACCTCCTGTTATTTCCTGCAGGGCCTTCTGCAAAGAGGAAAGCACCCCTTTCTACTTTATTCCAATAGACTGGTCATTTTTATATCTCAGTGGTCCCCAAAGCATTTTATAGAGGAATCTAAATCTATCTGTTATTATGGGGAAAGTACAGACTTTCAGGGAACAGAAATGAGAAAGCCCTTTGGCTGAAATTATTTATTTTTTATAAAATCTCTTCGTAACAAAGAACCTATCTGGGCGATAAAGAGATTCAGAAGCATGAGGGAATGGCCCTCACATTGCGTTTTGTTTTTACTCTTTGGTTACCTTCTCTGGGTCAATCAGACCAATTAGAAAAGTCAATGTTATTCAAAGTGGGGTAGTCTTTTACTTAGGACTCGGACAACTATTTTGCTGGAAATATAGAAACATTGGGGAATCGGGACTGACTGTGATTCACCATAAAGATAAGGGAAACAGAAAACAGTAAGAATTAATTGCTGTCTTTGGGATCAGCTTAGATTTGTGCAGAATGTTTGTTTTGACAATATCACTTTCATCCTCAGGACACCCTTACAAATCAACATTGACGTGTCCTTAAAAGATAATGTGACAGCCAGCTCTTAATTACTTGAATCATGGTGCAGAAAGAACTTATTATAACCAGCAGACCAAGGGACCATTCATAGAAAAGATGGGTCAACTGGACACAGGGGCGGGGGGGAGGGGGTTGAGGCTTGGAGGAAGCAATCGAAGTTCCTGATTATTTCTTTTCCCAAAATTCTTTTGACAAAAATTCGGTTGCACCAAATATCCATCATTGTCATGATGACCAGATCATCAAACTTGTTTCATTAAACGCTCTCTGTCCTCCTACGATGGTCTAAACAGGCTTTTCCCACTTCGCACTCTATCAATCCAGAGTGGTGATTGTGCCTTTGTATCAAATATTAATATTTGTATAGTTATTAAAGTATGTAATGATGTGCACAGGGACTCTAAAATTAAATATAGCATGTCATTTATAGTCTTTTCTAAAACTATAAATGAAAAATTACTTTCTAGCCATTAGTCTTTGCTGGAACCACTTGTGAGATGACTTCTGTTTTAAACGGTAGATATGACACTTTTTAGAAAGTACAACATTTAAGTGAAATCGTTTACATTGATGATCAAGTGTTTTTCAGATGAGGTTGATCCGTGTGCTCTTTCCTGAACAAAATATTGAGTAGAAGAAAAATAAATGAAACAGATAAAAACAAAAAATGTTGAGGGGGCAATGGAGGAACAGGTTTTAGGGCTTTCGACCCTCTGAAGGGCCACAGAAGCACTTTTGAGGAAGAGCAGAGCATGGGGGACGGTGAAAGCCAGTGAAGTATTGTCAGACTCATTAAAAAGAAAATAAATAAAAGCCTGTTGAAGATGACATACATCTTCCTTGTACCTGTATATGTCTGTGAAGTACCATTCAATTCATATCTGGTTCCCGTCTTCATCATTCTTCCCCTGAAACTGCAACTTCTGTGGCATTTTATCCTAGGGCAGATGGATTTTGTGTCTGTGAATTTTTAGATTCTCAGTTGTGTCCTGGCAGTTCAGACCAGGCCAGAGGCATGTTAGGCCAAGAGGCATATGACCTCGATGAAATTATTGAGCTAAGTATTTCTATGTTGTCAAATAACCATAGCATCTGAAGAAATGATTGTCAACTTATGATTAGAACTTTAAGGCTCTTTCATCCAAAAAAGGTGATTTATTTGCAGTTGAGACCACTGAGGTCTTGGAAGTTGAGGGAGATCACCAAGGTCACAGGAGTTCATTCCAGACCCCAGCACAAGTCTCTTGGCCTGAGTCCTATGCTTTTTCTGCTACCCTGTGGGATTCATTGCACACATTAATATGAAATTTTTACAGCTTGCAAATATCAAAAGAACCATCAACTGACACTGATGATTTGTACCTTTGTTTAGGCTCAGCTAGTCTGACTCCTCTCTGAAGTCATAGTCAGGAGGCACAGCTCATCTTAGATCACAGATCCTGGAAACATCCTTAAGAAACACAAGTCACTGCAAAAGGATTTTAGGAGGTCATGTGGGGAGACAACACCAAGGTACACCAAGCATCTGTGCCTTCTTTAGGAAGTAGTGGGGTGGGTTGTGTAGCGTATACTGAAACTCATCAGCCAACGCGAGGCTGGGACAGGCAGGCTGGAACTCTGGTATAGCTGACTCGGGCCGCTGTCCGCATTGAGAGCTTCCTTCCCACCTAACTCCTTGGGCAGAAAGTGGGGAGAACTCATCCCATGGGCCAACCTTCTCATAAACCCAGAGCTTTCAGTCCTGCCCTGGCACCAGAGGAGTCTGAGTTGGTGTCACACACCCATGATCGAAATAAGGGAGCTTCGTGTGGTTTTGAACTCATCTAAGCATATTTGTGCCTACTCCACATGCCTTTCCAAATGACCTAATTGGACATTTTATTTATAAGTCCCATTCCTTAAACATGTCGTTTTCTGCTTCAGGCAATGTTGGATTCGTTTGTTTTTGCTCTTTCTGAGCTTTCAAGAGAAATACTGAAGGAGGATTCGCTGTGAACCAGATCGATACGATGGTTTCCATTTTTGGCTTTTTGGCATCTTTGCTTATGTTAATCGTTGTGTATATACAGTGATACGACATGCATTTCTGTCTGTGTAAATGCACATGCTTCTGAGAGACCAAGCAGCACAGGTTTCCGTGAGGCACACGTCTGTCAACCACGAGTGGAATGAGAGGAGTGAGTCTCCCATCGGGGGTTCCCTGTTGCTCCATACAGTTTGGGAAACGGAAGACACTCAACTTTGGAAAAGCACCTGGGGGTACTTGGGGGTAATGATCCTGTTTGTTACTTGGCTTATTCAGATTATGTTATAAATAGGATGGCCTCGATTTTTAAGTGACATCATTGATACAGCATTTGAAGCTTCCTCAGGAAAAGGAGCAGCGGTTAGTGTAGATCCTGGAACACTTGCTTGCCCTGCCTCACAGGATTGTTGCGAAGAGCAAATAAGGTGAAAATTGTAAGGGACGTTGCAAACTGTGACGATCTCTTCCCATTTATTGGTACAGGTACATGTTTGAGTTACATTTCAGCATGGAAGCAAAGACCAAAAATTCAGATTATTGCTTCCACCCACTCTTATGAAACTGTAGGACACTTAACCTGGTTTTTTCTTCAGTAGCTTTATTGATGTAGATTTTACATACCCTAAAATCCGCTCACTGTGAGTGCACACTGATTGATTTTGAGTAGTTGTATAGAGTCGTGCAACCATCGCTAGAATCCAGTTTTAGGACATTTCCATGACCCCAGTAAATTCCCGTTTGCCCATTTGCTGTTTAACCCTTTTCACACCCCAGCCCCAAGAAAACACTGATGTGCCAACTATTTCTATACATTTGCCTTTTCTGGACATTTCATATGAATGGAGTCTTTTGGATCTGGCTTCCTTCATATAGTTTATGTTTTTGACATTCATCTATGTTGTAACATATATCGGTATTTGGTTCCTTGTTATTGCTGAATACTATTCTGTTAACATTTGGCTTGTTTTGAATGTCTGACTGTTCGAAAAATGCTGCTATGAACATTCACGTACGTATCTTTGTCTAAGACATCTGTTTTCATTTCTCTTGGGTAGATTCCTAGGAGTGAATTGTTGGGGTTTATGTTTAGTTTATGTTTACATTTTTAAGGAACTGCCCATCTGTTATCCAAAGGGTCATATCATCTTATATTCCCATCAGCAATGTGCAGGGGTTCCGATGTTGCCACCGCAACCTTGCCAACACTTGTTATTGTCTGTCTTTTTGATGCCAGCTGTCCTGGTGGGTGTGTAGTGATGTCTCGTGATGGTTTGGATTTGTATTTCCTTAACAATTAATGATGTTGAGCATCTTTTCATGTGTGTGTTTGTCATTCATATATCTTCTTTTTTTTTTAATCTCTATTCAGATCTTTTGCCTAGTTTTAAAAGCTGGGTTGATTGCTTGTTATTGAGCTAGACCCTACTTGTTTTTTGTCATTAATTACCATTTCATCTTTCACCGACACGTGCTCTCCTATTCTGCTGCCTTCCAATGTTACTATAGGTCTGTGCTTCTTTAATTTTTAGTACAAATACATCTTTTTTCCTCCAAACTTGATTTTGAAACTTCCTCAAGGAAGTTTTCTTATTTCTTATTTATTTCTTTTTATAAGCCAGACCTACAAGATATTCTAAAGATAATATTTCCTCAATGAGAATTTGTCACATAAATGATGAAAAGCTCATTTTCTGTATATCAGTATCATCAGCACACCTGGTATTATAATTTAGTGGGTCGCATTTAATTTTCTTGATTATTACTTATTTTGTACATCCAAGGTTTCAGTTTTAAAATCATTTTGGAACTGAAGGAGCGCTTCAGATAGTAAATGTGGACAAACAAATTTAATTATCAGAAAAGGATTAAAAGAGATTCTGGGAAAACAATAGTTTGTGGTAGTTAATGTGTTCAAATAAATTCAGATTTTTAGGTATTATAATTTTTCTGCAAATGTCTCCGAGTGCCTTAACAAAAATAGCACAAAACATAATTATCAAAACGGACAACTCTCTCAAGTATACCCACGAGCAGCTTGAAAGCAAACCAAATGCTTTACCTATCACCAGTACTCTGGACCACAAATAAAGATTTCTTTTTTTTTTTTTTTTTTTTTTTTTTTTTTTTTTTTATATTTTATTTATTTATTTGACAGAGAGAGATCACAAGTAGGCAGAGAGGCAGGCAGGCACAGAGAGAGGAGGAAGCAGACTCCCTGCTGAGCAGAGAGCCCGATGCGGGACTCGATCCCAGGACCCTGAGATCATGACCTGAGCCGAAGGCAGCGGCTTAACCCACTGAGCCACCCAGGCACCCTAAAGATTTCTAATTATAAATATAAACCTACTTAGGTATCAGCCTGAATATAAAACAAAAACAACTTTCCCTATAACTAGTAAATAACAGAGGAAAAAAAAAAAAAAACTTTTGAGCCTTGCCTGGAAGGATGCCAAAGATATACACTTGAGAATATTTTAAGGTAATTAGCATTTTTGTCTCTGTGTCAGTAAAAATAGGCTTTTGCCTGCTACTAATTTTCTTTGGGTTAGTGAGACCATTGTATGAGTGAAGGGCCGTTAAAGGCCATTTATATTGTACAAACAGAGGCACAAATTAGAGAGGGCATGTTAATAAGGAGAGGGGCCTTATGAGTGCTCAATTATGAGCCCAGAACCTGCTTCTATTTTAGGGGGATAGAAAACACATCAATCTTGCTTTTAGAATATTTTCAATGAAAATGAACAGCACAGGGCATACTAAGAACCAGCAAAGGCTGTGGCCATGCGGATTTTGAATCGTTCTAACGCACCATCTGAGTATCAAAACTGTTACACGTTTAATGGGCTGAAATATAATTTGAGATCCCCGAAGAATGAGGTTCCCAAGTTGCATAAGAAATTCTAAAGGAAAAGAAATATAAAACTGGACCATCTGTTTCACTTTTCGGCCTGCAACCTTTAGAGTAGAATATTTGGAGGAGGATGCTGTTTAAACCCGAATAGGGATGAAATATAGTACATAAACTCATAACATATCATTAACTTCCTCTCTCCCAAGCACAATCAATAGCGTCCGCCCGCCTAGCTCTGCATGCTAAAAACAAAGCCCAGTGTTCCCCGCACAGAGCAGTCACTTTCCCCCACACCGAAACAATAATGGATAGATTACTCTCCGGCCCTAGGCAGTGCCTCCTGCCTAATTGGGGTGAGCAAATGGAGGGACCCACTCTACCCAGGCAAGTGTTCGGGGGATGTAATTATAGTTTGCATATGCAATGATATCCGTGTAAGCCCAGTTTGCACTTCCTTTAGCCACTACTCTCCGTGGCTTCCTAGCATGTTTCTTATTCATACTTAGGAAAACATTTCAAGATCTCCTCACCCCAAGTTACCTTTCCCCTTATGCAAAACACTGATTTTAGAAATAGAGCTAACAGGCAGTCAGGGTTCACGGAATGCTCAGAGAGTGGAAAGGCACTAAATAAAGCAGTGAAAGGTGGCGGGAATGAATGCCTTTGGTCTCGAGGTAGAGAAACCACTACCCCCTCAGTGCTATTCAGTAAGCCCAGAGCTGAACTTGTGCAAACCATGATTGTATTGGATTTTTGGCTTCTCTTTTTCAGGTGGCGCTAGTCCCCTCTCTTGAAACCTTTGTAACTATTAAGGCTGAAGTGCCATTTAAAGAAAAAGGAAGGCAAAGAAATGAGCTATAGGAAGCCATGGTGAGTCATTTGTCAATGAATCCTTTCTTGAGCTCATTGGGGAAGCAGGCTTCAGGGTGATGGGATCATAGGCTTTATTTTGAATTTGTCTGTTATAACCTTAAAGCTTTCTTCAAGAGAGACACATAGGGTTCATATCTGATATGCCGTCTCTGTTGCTACGGAAAAGTCTGTACTTAACCATATTACGGTGTTCTGTTAGGAGCAGGGAAACCAGAATATCAGTTCATCTCTTTTTAAAAACTGTGTTTTATGGGCGAAAACAAAACAAAAAACATGGACAGCACCTACTTTGGACGCCAGAGAACAATTTTAAAGGCCTTTTTTTTTTTACATTGTATGTATCAAGAAGCTGTTATGCATTTAAAGATTCATGGTGGCCTCTTAGCTACAGAAGTTAGCCGTCATGTTATACAGTTACTCACCTTATGCAATTTACATCTCTGAGTTCATCTCCATGTTGCATGTCTCATTTCCCCCCGAGGCTCCACAACGGAGCTCTCCGTTGGGCATGGATCTAGTACTGCCTTCTTGGTGCAAGGTGAAGGTGCTACGATGAGTACTTGCTGTTCTTGAGTCTTCTGTTCAAAATGGAAAGGTAGAGCTTGCCCTAACATGAAAATCTGGGCTTTCCTGGAAAAAAGGCAACAATGGCTCTAAACACAGTCTGAACATTTTCAGCTTTCACATTTTTTCTCTTTGTATCGGTCATTGCAAAAGAATCGTTTGATTCATTTTAAAACGGTAACATAGGGGCGACCTGGGTGCAGGAGTTTTCGTGCTTGGGATTGTGAGTTCAAGCCCGGTGTTGGGCACAGAGATTACTTAAATAAATAAATATGTTTTTTTTTTTTAAGCCAGGAATGTATTTTATAGTGCTAACTCCTACGCTTGTAGGTAGACCTGTTGTTTCCCAGCAGGGATCTAGAGTCAGGCTGCCAGGGTAGGGGTCCGGCCATTTGTAGCCTGTGTAATCTTGGGTAAGCTTCTTAACCTCCCTGTGCCTTAGCTGTAACACTGGAATAATAATGGCACCTATTCTATAGTGCTGAAGTGGGAATTAAATGAGATAGTTCCGGTAAAGCATGGAAAATGGTGGCTGGCACATAGTAGGTATGCAGTATGTGTTAGATTATTACATTGTTGTGTGTCTTTATCATCCTGCAATTTTTAATTTTGCCCTTTTCTATGAATATGGAGCCATTTCCTTAACTCAGAAGCATTTTTCTTAAAAGGATTTTATTTATTTCTTTGACAAAGAGTGAGAGAGCCAAAGCAGGGAGCGTGGCAGAGGGAGAGGGGGAAGCAGGCTCCCCACAGAGTAGGAAGCCTGATGCGGGGCTCCATCCCAGGACCCTGAGACCATGACCTGAGCCAAAAGCATACACTTAATGGACTGAGCCACCCACTCACCTGAGACGCATTTAAAATGGTAGAATTTGGGTCATTGTGGCAGGATGTTAGAAAAATACGTGGGATTGGGGGACTTTCCAGTGTCGCTCAAATAATACTGAGACTATAAATGACAGTTTCCCTGTAACTCTAAAGAAAATTTGGCCTTTCAGTCTGGAATAGTAGGTATGATTCCTTCTTTGCCCATTGTCCTTCTAATAGCTCTTTTTTGATTCTAGATAATACAAATTAAAAACTGTTTGCCTAGATGTATATATGTTATAGAGGTCTTTAAATCTCTGTTCACATCAGTGCTGCATTAACAATCCTTGTATGTTATTAAACGTAGAAAGAGGTTAAAAATAATTTTGATTGTTCACTCCAACATAGGCAAAGACCAATCATGGTCTTTGGGATACTGGCTTTTACCGGTATACTGAGTATAATAGATGTAGACAAAGACAAGGAGCTAGTTTTGTGTCTCTCCAAACTGAATGTGTAAGGTTTCAGCCAGACCTGGAATTGATTGTTAGTATTTGGCATTTCTTCACAACCAGCGGGAGCACTATTAGTAGGTCTCTTTCTTTTACTCAGAACGTAATTTGGTCTTGTCAAGTTAATTTGGCTATAGTCGAATGGAATTTTTTGTTCTTTAAAGGTTCGTTGTTGTTGTTGTTGTTTGCACATTTCATTTATATACTATCTCTAGTGAGGTCAAATTCCCCATGTAAATATTATCTGATTTATTCTCATAACATCTCTAAGAGATAGGGTGTGTTTGTCTATATTATTAACATCTGGTCTTAGAAGATCCACATTTACTTTGTTGGGAAAGCACCGAAAATAAATCTCATGTAGACACTAATGGAAAATATAATAGGAGATAAATACAGGTATGTCTGCAAATGAAGATATTTTCCCACCTTTGAAATCTGTTGACTAAAAAGATAAAAAGTGGAACAACTTATGATGATTGAATAGTAATAAAAAGCAGCATTTAATCTAAATCTCTCCTTCCTGTGATTACAGCATACTAAATATTACTCAGTACCGGAGAGTGTGCTGATGAGCTACGTAAATGTTTTCCAATAAAATTAAATAGATTAGATTTGGAAAGAGAATGTTAATGTTTCCAAGGCTTTTAAAGAGTCCTCTTTATTTTTTCTGGAAGAGTCTTCTTTTAAAACTTCTCTGAAAAATACGTGCTTGCAGACCGTGGCACAGTGTTCCGAGTCCTAGCAGAGTGGACACCATTATTTCCACGCGGGTAGAACAGGCGGAGGCAACCATCATGTGTGAGAAGTTCTTGTCGTCTGTGATCCTTTATTGTTAATTCTCTTCGTGTATTTTGCCTGCTGCTTTGTTTTGGTTGTCAGAGTCTGTTACTGAGACAAGAGGAAGCTCATCCTGTCCCGACAGCCGCAGAGTGAGTTGGCATGACACGCCGTGAGGTGAGTCTAATTGCTGTTAATATTGGGAGGATGCATAATCCTATTAAAACGAAGAACAGTTATAAAAAAAGATAAATAAGTGGTGGCAAGTCTAGATTACAAGAAAGAAGGACAGCCTGACGAGGGAAAACCCATTAACCTGAAAGGAAGCAGTTCTTTACTTCCAATGTAGCAGTTGTGAGGCCGCATTCCTACTAAATCCAAATGGAAACAGTTTTTTGAGTCATTTATAGACTTAAATATTAGGCTTTCTTATATGTGAAAAAGGAGACCCTACCGTGATTCCTAATTATTAATAGAATATCAAAATGCCATGTTAGGTAGGTTTCTAGGGAAGCTTTCATCTTGTTCCCTAGGTGTTATTAATGAGTCAAAAAAGGTAACTTATATTAGGTGGAAAGAACACCTTAAACCAATGCTTCTCAGACTCCAGTGTGAGCTTCATCTTGGGATCTCGATACATTGTGGGCGACGATTCAGTAGGGGCTGGATGGGCCCTGAGATATTACATTGGAGAAGCCCCAGAAGATGCCTGTGGTGCTGACTCAGGACCCCTCCTGGAGGAGGCAGGCTGCAGAGAACTCTCTTCTACAAAGAAATTCACACAACCATGGTGCTACTTGCTTTGTCATCATTTCCAGAAATTGAATGGCATTGGGGTAACAAAACCAAGTCACTTGCTTTGCAAATGGAAGTAGAAAGAATGAGCCAATTTAAAGCTTCAAGGACTCCTTTATGATTTTTTTAAAAAGTAATCTCTATCCCCAGTGTGGAGTCTGAACTCGACCGTGAGATCTAGAGTCGCACGCTGTGAGGCCGCCGACTCTTGACTTTGGCTCGGGTCATGATCTCAGGGTCCTGGGATCCAGCCCCATGTCATGCTCCCTGCTCAAGGATTCTCTCTCTCCCTCGGCACCCCCTACCACTCATGCATTTTCTCTTTCTCCTCTGTAAAATAAATAAATACATCTTTTTTTTAAAAAAATCGCATCCTTTAATGACTGAGCCAGACAGGCGCCCCTAGGACTCCTTTAACGACAGCTGGATTTACTGCTAAGGTTGAAACTATAGAATGGAACAGGCAGAAAGGCAGAAAGTCTCCTGGTTCCTTTTGGAGCTTCATTCATAGCTTCCTTCAATACTCCCCCTTCCTTGTTGTCATGGTTATTAGATGGCTATAGGAAACATGAACATATTCTGTGCATACAATAGACTTCACAATGGAAATTCATGATGACTTAGTAGAAGAGAGCATTGTACTGGGGCGCCCGGGTGGCTCAGCCAGTTCAGCAATGAGACTCTTAATTTCAGCTCTGATAGTGATCTCAGGGTTGTGAGATTGAGTCCTGGATGAGGAGTGCTCTGTCCTGGCCACGGAGCCTGCTTAAGAGTCTCTCTCTCTATCCCTCTGTCCCTCCCTGCTGCTCATAAGTACATGCATACTCTCTCTCTCTCTCTCTAAAAAATGAGAGAGAGAGAGAGAGAGAGCGCACATGCAAGCACTGTGCTGCTTCTCCATCATCCCACCAACCAGGTTGTTAAGTGAAGGTTTAATGCTGCAAGCATCTAACAGCATGCACGTTTCACCCATTTGACCTGTGCCCAGGACATGCCGTTTATTGGTGGTTTAATACCAGTAAGGTCATCTGACATCCCCCAGCATGAAGTCTGGTGCTGTGGGCTGTTGAATGCATTAATCTTAATCAAACCTCAGATAGCTGAATGAGAGGGAGAACTTCAAATAATTCAGAATACGTTGGAGTCAGAAGAGCTCGAAATGGGGAAAATGGGTTTCAGAAACTGGACTGCACATTAAATACTCTGAATTTGGGTAATCACAAACTACCGCTTATTACTTACCTCATAAGTTTGTAAGGAAAGTGTAAACAGAGGGTAAGAAGGTGAATTCCAACTCTAGAATATTATGTGGAGGTACTAGTCTGCTCAGGCTGCTTTAACAAAATACCATGGCCTTAGTGGCTTAAGTGATGGACGTTTATTTCTCAGTTCTGGGGCTGGGAAATCCAAGATCCAGGTGCCAGCTGGATTCGGTTCCTGGCTAGGAAGGACCTTCCCCCTGGTTTGCAGATAGACTTGCCCTGTGTCTTTAAGTGGCTGAGAGGGAGAGAGGGATCAGTCTTGCTCTTCTTATAAAGCTACTGATTTTCTTCTGAGGGTTCTAACCTCTGAATGCTCTACTTCATCTAGCCCTGAGTACCTCCCAAAGGCCGTATCTCCAAATACCATGACATTAGGACAGTTTCAACATGTGAATTTGGGGGGCCACCGTTCAGTCTGTTGTAGTGCTAACGGCTGACGAGATGGTGGTGACTTTGTCATTATAACACAAGCACAAAGATGAAGACTTTTTTGTTGCTTTTCAACTTCCATATACTTTTTATATTTGTTGTCTCTAAAACCGCAAGTGTGTGTGTATGACTGATGTCAAGTCTGGAAATAAGGCCCCTGATGATAGTGCCGCCGTCCCATTATTGAAGGCTGCTCATCCTAGAATCAGTTTATCTCCTACCCACAATACCACCTTTTAAAAAAATAATTGTGATGAATTTACGAACTAACTCGCATAATCTTACTCTAGGAAGACAAATTTAGTCCTACTTCGTGAAGACAAATTTACTTCTAGAATGTTATAGAAAAATCTACACCTTCTAGTACTCACTAGAAAGCAAACATGGCAGACAAATGTGCCATTGGAAAGACTTGTTTCCTAGTACAAACTCTTGGAAGTGATGTATACAATGGAACGACAAACTGCCCGGATGTCAGAAGGAAAGCGAGAAACCAAAGCTTAAGCAAAAAGTATAAGCGGAGGCTGCAGGGACCTCTGGGGGTTTCAGCTTTGGGTAAAGGCCGTGGGGGATGAGGATTGGCAGAGGAGGGAGAACTGGGGGCAAAAAATAAAGCCCGTAGACTCACTGGGCAGGGAGGCTGAAGCCAGTCCCCTGCAGAAAGCTTGGAGCCTCAGGAGAGTTAGCACAACCCCACTCATTGGCTGAGGGAAGGAGAAGGATGTTTGCTATAATTGAGCCCAAGCTGGGGCACAAGCCAGGGAAGGGACATCATTGGAGAGCAACTGATACCAACCTAGGCCACATCCTGAGAGGTCTGAATTTATTCTATATGCCTGGGAAGCTAGCTGTAAGTCCATTTCTTGGTATGCACTCTCTAAGCCAGTAAATTAACATAAAAGTACATCCAGAGCCTTGAAACCTGCAGAAATCTGACAGAAGCCGAGCATTCTGTGAGGTTACTTTCACAGCTTCTGGGTCAGAAGCTGGCTAGTCTGCTAGGGCTACCAGAACAAAATGCCGCAGGCTGGGTGTCGTAAGCACCGGAATAAGGCTGGAAGTCCGAGATCAAGATGTTAGCAGGTTTGCTTTCTCCCGAGGCCTCTCTGCGTGGCTTGCAGACATCTGCTTCCTGCTGTGTTCTCACATGGCCTTTCCTCTGTGTGTGCACATCCTTGGTGTGTCTTGCATTTTTTTTTTTTTTTTTTAAGAGGAAGGCAGAGGGAATGGGGGAGAGAGAGTCTTAAGCAGGGCTTGATCTAAAGACCCTGAGATCATGACCTGAGCCAAATCAAGAGTTGGATTCTTAACTGACTGAGCCACCAAGTCTCCCCTGTATCTCTTCCACATCTTATAAGGACATCATTAGTCATATCAGATGACTCTTATGACCTTATTTAATGTTAATCACCTCTTTAAGGGGCACCCTGGCTCAATTGGTAGAGCATGCAACTCTTGATCTTAGTGTTTGAGTTCAAGCCCCATGTTGATTTTACAGATAATTTTTAAAAATGTTAAAAAAAAAAATCACCTCCTTAAAGGTCATATGTCTAAATACTGTCACATTGGGGTTTAAGACTACAACATATTTGAATTTGGGGAGGAGGACATGGTTTAGTCCTTAACAGAAACCTCTCTCGGAAAAGCAACCAAACCCATGGAAGATGAATTCATAACCACCACAACAAAATGTTACAAAATACATAAGGAATGCTACTTTATGGTAGAGTTATCAGAGGCAAAAATCAGCTCCAAAACAACTACAGATGACAAAATCAGACACTAAAAAACAAATAGAATGAGCAAACAGATCTTTAAAAAACATTGAACATGCAACAAAACAACAAAGTGCCATGGAAATAAAGAATAGGCAGATTTGGAAAGAAATGGAAAGTCTGACAATGGAAATTGCAGTCATTACAATTTCACTGAACAAGTTAAATTACCATATTAGACACATCAGAAGAGAAAATTAGCGTAGTGGAAGATATAGTTGAGGAAACCACCTTGAATGAAGTACAGAAAGAGAGAAAGGGGTGGAGGAGATGAAAGAATGGTTCAGGGCGGGAAGACAGAAGGAGAAGGTCCATTGGGCACCTGCTATGTCTCAGGGAGACACAGGGAGAGAGGGGCATATGGGAGACAGGCAATATTCAAAAAGAAATGGAGTCTTTTAAAAGATCATGTAAGCCCAGTTGAGCCTTTTAAAATTATGGTGCTCCTGGGTGGCTCAGTAGGTTGAGCATTCCACTCTTGATTTCAGCTCAGGTTACGATCTCAGGGTCATGAGCCCCGTGTCAGGCTTCACACTGACCATGAAACCTGCTCAAGATTCCCTCCCTCCCTTTGCCCTTCCCCCACTGCTCGTGGATGTGTGTGTGCACACCCTCACTTTCTCTCTCTCAAAAAAAAAAAAAAATCAGCACCTCAGTATATACCAGAAAATGAATCTTTATGGTATTTGGTGTGTTGCTGTACCTCATTATTAATAATTCCAGTTTCATAAGCAAGTACTTTTCCTTTGCCTCGTGGCTCTTTCAGAAATGGTTTTGTTCACTTTGTCTGCCTTTGAAACTAGAGAACTATATTTTGTTGCTGCCTTATAAAGAGCTTTCCCATACATTCTGTCATCATCTAATTTCTTCCCCCTTCATGATAGAAATCAGGGAGGCATTTCCAACGTCCTGGACTAGCATGCAAATGGTAAAACATTACCAATCTGCGAACCAACAAGCGCTTCTGGAATCAGAATTTTCTTACCAACTGAGGTTGCTTTTCCTTGAAGCCGGTAGAGACTTGGGCATTCCCAGTGAGCACAGCCCTGTTGAGGAAAGTTCCTGACATTAAGGACTGAGGATCTTAAAGACAACCTACTCTCCCCCGTATTAGGACCAGACACCCGTTCAAAGAGATTTGCTGTCTAGATGATTGAGAAGAGAACAGTGTGAATATCCCTGAAATATCTGATAATGGAGGAGGGACTGCATAGAAACACTTGGGTTTTTTTTTTTCCCTTAAAAAATTAAATAGACTTTTAAGAATTTATTATGCGTTTTATAAAAGAAAAAAACTTCTCAATCAACTTTAAAAACACGATCATTTGGCTTTGGGCTCCCTCAAGACTTAAAATTCTGTGGAGGATTATGTGTGTGTAATTTCTTTTAATAAGCCACCCATAGAGGTCTGCTTTGGAAAGATTTAATCCCTGAATGTGTTTGTAGAAAATTCTGATTGCTATTCTAGAGAGGCAGGCCACTGTGCCTTGAGCAGTGTCCCATGGGCGCAGTAGCAATCCCCGGCACAACCAAATGGCAAAGCATTTGACATATAATTCGCCCAGGTTTTTTATTTTTAATGTTCAGTGTATGTTACTGAGATACCTCCTCTCCTCTTCATCTGTATTGCGTTGTTTTTACCTGGAACCGATCTTGACCTCATCTTTTCTATTCACTGGCTTCCACAAGAAATACAATCAGTCCTCAGTCCTTAAAGAAGATCCGAGGTGGCATCATAAAAAGTTGTGCCCCACACTATGCAAAGCTGTACCCCTCACCTCGTCGAACATCTCTGATCCCACCCCTGCCCCCAGATCCCCAGTGATCCGAAGTGACCTATAAGGATATGCCCTGCAACACCGTCTCAGCCGGAGACTCACTCGATACTTCTGCCCCCGGGATTTTCCCTCAAGTCCTCCTGTTTGCCACCCACCTTGCCTGTTGAGTTGGGTAATTCAGTCACCAAGCCCCAGTTGGGTAACTCAGTCACCAAGCCCCTAGCTCATGCCAGCATGCAGTGAACTGGCAGTCCTCCAGCCACAAGAATTTATCCTTGGAGAGCAACAAGGGTGACAATCAATAATAATTCTGTTACATATGAAAGTAAAAGCTTTATTAAATGAGCAGTACTGACATTCCACCCCCCAAACCACCTTTGTCTTATGAACACGTGAAAATGTAATATAAAGGAATTTTTAAAGAAATGCAGTCATCGACAACAATTTAGTTCTAGTTCTACAACTCTTATTACCAAAACTAAAATTTGAATTTATTTTGGGGTAGATTGACTTGGGATTTCTGAGCAGGTTCTCAGCTCAGTGAATACCTGAGGCTTTAAAAAGGTTCACACAGCCCTTGACTCTGATTTCAAATGCTTTTAATTCACTTCCTACTCAACTTCATCTCAGTGGGTGTTCAGTAAATATTGGTGGAATGAATGGGAAGGTCCGTATATGTTACCACATCCAGATAATCCGTGGGCTGAAAGTCTGCTTGTCTTTGGATATGTCCTTTCTTTTTCCCTTTGCTTAGACAAAACAAAAACAAAATACACTGGTATCCCTTGCCCAAACAGAAACAAAAACAAAACAAAAAAAGAGAAAAATAAATATCAGTAAGATAACAATAATATCGTGTATGATAAATAAAAGTATTCAATGAAATGTTTTCAATAACCCTCGCTTCATTGCATTTAAAAATAAACAAAAAATGTTAGCCTCCAGCTTGTTATTTTATCTACCTCCCTTTAATTTTGTCTGATTTTAATTTAGTCAGTTCATTATGATGCTTGCAATTCGATAGACTCTTTCATCCAAGGAATAATTTATTTCTTAAAGTCAGTCAGATGACTGAAAAACAAACGAGTATTAAAAACCACTTGGAACTTGAAACGGTGGTTTGCACACATAGGTTGATAGTTATCTCCATATAAAATCCTAGACTCGTAAGTTCATAGAATTTTAGGGGTTAAATCATAGAATGATAAGATTCTCAGAAACTGAGAAAAATTAATTTCATTTTACATAAATTAGCCTTAGGTATTTTTTTAAATTTTATTTGTTTATTGGACAGAGAGGGTGAGAGCACAAGCAGAGGGAGCAGCAGAGGCAGAGAGAGAGGGAGACACAGGCTCCTTGCACCAGCCCGATGGGGGGCTTGATCCCAGGACCCTGGGATCATGATCTCAACTGAAGGCAGACCCTTAACCCTGAGCCACCCAGTCCCTAACCTTTAGTATTTAGACTACTTCATGCAGCGTTATTATGCCCAAATTCCCAGAGATAACACTCTGATGAGTATTAGTTAAGTCAAGTAAGGTAGAAACAGCTGATGGACTGCCTGCCTGGTGATCTGAGTCTTGGACAATGACGTTCCAATAAAGTTGTGTATGGAATCTAAGAGTGATAAACTTTTAAGTCAAGCATTACTTCCCTCAAAAAAATATGAAATTCCTGAGGATACGTGTGATAATTTTGGAAAGGCAGGAGACATGGATAAAGAGAGGGAGTCTGGAATACCTCCAAAGAGAGAATTGCAGTAGAAAAATACAGAAAAAAATTTGGTGAAGTAATTAAGGACAGTTCCTCATGAATATTCTATGCATTATATCCTTAATTTCTTTTATTCTAAAGATTTCATGAGGGGTGCCTGGGTGGTACAGTGGTTAAGTGTCTGTCTGACTCTTGGTTTCAGCTTAGGAGCTTAGATCATGATCTCGGGGTAGTGGGATCGAGCCCCAAGTTAGGCTCCCCACTCAGTGTGGAATCTGCTTGAGATTCTCCCTCTCCCTGCCCCTCCTGTTTGTGCTCTCTCTCTCTCCCTCTCTAAAATAAATAAGTAAATCTTAAAAAAAAGAGAAAAATATTTCAACGAGGTATGAAGATGGTTATCATTCTTTGATTTTTCATTGTTCTTTCCTAATGTTTGCTTCTTTCTGAAACATAAATCTATCTTTGAGGTAATGATTATATTAAAGTTATATCAAACAACTATTTTAAGATTAAATCAAATAGGAGAATGCACTTTCTTTGGAAAAAATGATTAAATCCAGTTTCCCTAGCGAGAGAGTTAAATAGAAATGATTTTAAATCAAATTTGCCCTGGATAAGGGGTCTGCTTATAAAACTTGGAATATCCTTTTAATGTAGAATGTTTATTACACAGTCTTGGAAATCCATTTTAATACACATGACAAGGTGTTAATTTCCTTAAGTTAAATGTTCTTACATATCAATACAAAGGTAAACAAGTCCATTGGAAAACAATGAATGGTTTATTTGCAGTGAAAACACTGATTGATAAATATATACAAAGTTCAAGCTCAGTTTTTTTTTTTTTTTAAGATTTTTATTTTTATTTATTTATTTGACAGAGAGAGATCACAAGCAGGCAGAGAGGCAGGCAGAGAGAGAGGAGGAAGCAGGCTCCCTGCTGAGCAGAGAGCCCGATGCGGGACTCGATCCCAGGACCCTGAGATCATGACCTGAGCCGAAGGCAGCGGCTTAACCCACTGAGCCACCCAGGCGCCCTCAAGCTCAGTTTTAATTGAAGAAATGAAAACTTCTAAAACTGAGAAGTGAATTCTTTTCTTTTCTTTCATATTGCCAGGGATGAAAATATTTGTTTTAGGCATGAGACATCTGCAGTCTCAGGTACCATCAGTAGGAGTGTAAATTGATACAACCTTTTTCAAGAGTGACTTGGCAGGATGTATTAAATGTTAACATGTAAATTTTACTTTTAAATGTAAATTACACATCTTTTGATCTTCCAATTCCATTGAGATATTTATAGTTTCTTACACATGTGAACAAGAATAATCATTGTCGGGGCGCTTGGGTGACTTAGCCGGCTGGGTGGCTGCCCAGGTCATGATCCCAGGGTCCTGGGATTGAGTCCCATGTCTTGCTCAGGGAAGAACTTGCTTCTCCCTCTGCCACTCCCCCTGCTTGATCTCACTCTCTCTCTCTCTGACAAACAAATAAAATCTGTAAAGAAGAAAAATCATTGTCATATCATTTATACATAGCCAAAATCCGCTGAAGACCTGTCCATAAGAATCCATAAGAATCTGGCTCTTTGGTACATGCTTGCCAGCAGATGTTCATAGGAAGGAAGGAGTTACATATGCTACTAGAAAGAAGTCCAAAATGAACTGTTTTGTGAAAAAAAAAAAAAAAACAAGTTAGAGAACATATATAATATAATCCCATTTGTCTAAAATAAATATTTTATGTCTATGCTCTGGAAAAACCACAGGAAGTGGAAGAATAGAACTTTTCATTAGTATATTACTCTGTCCCACGCCATTTTTTTGCTCTCTTTCTTTCTTTTTAGTTTTGTTCTTGCTCTGTTTTGTTTATTCTTTTGTTTGATCGGTGGTGGCCACGAACATTTATTATTTATATAAAAATGTATAGCTAATGGAGAAAATAATTTTTACTTGAATTAAATATTTTGTTTCAATATTCCTAAATCTTCTGGGAACCACAACAGATGGGCCTTTTCCAAGAACAGCAATAGGATTAGGGGTCTCCTCAGTCCCTGCTCCCCTTTTCTCCCCCGTGTCATCCCTAGTGGGGAGACTCTTCCGTAATAGTTGATAAGGAGATGAAAGGTGCCCCTGAGGTCCAAAGAAGAATGCTTAGGGACCTGGGTGGGCACACCAGGTCTGAGAGAGAACTGGGCTTTAAAAACAACAGGTAGGGTGCCTGGGTGGCTCTGTGGGTTAAGCCTCTGCCTTCGGCTCAGATCATGATCTCAGGGTCCTGACATCGAGGCCCACATCGGGCTCTCTGCTTAGCAGGGAGCCTGCTTCCTCCTCTCTCTCTGTCTGCCTCTCTGCCTACTAGTGAGTTCTCTCTCTCTGTCAAATAAATAAATTAATTAAATATTTGAAAAAAAAAATAAAAAATGAAAACAACAGTTAAATGTGCATTTCCAAAACAAAACCCTCCAAAGCAGCCCATATTTAACATGCAGCACTTTTTCATCTTTTCTCATACTGTCTTATGTCAACTGCTGTTAATTAAGACAAAGGGAAAGTGAAGAGGAATTAAAGGCACAAGAAGTACCTCTTTCAAAGCTCTCTTTTGTAGGATGGATCCAACTCCAGAGAACTCTTCCAGTTGTGAACAGCAGCAACAACAAGAACCGAAAGTATTTTGCTTTGCATCATGTAGATGTCAGTTACATGATGAGAAAAAAATAAAATATTCATGCTACAAGAAAGTGGCTTTTGCAGACTGGAAAGCATCTCTGATGCACTTAGAAATGCTTATTTCAGGGAGATTTTCTGCTGTTGAACTCAAGGCCCTGAAAGAAAAACAAAAACAAAAACAAATAAAAAAAAAAAACCCAGAAGTTGTCCAAAAGGCTGTTTGATTTATCCCTCTTATATTTCTTCAAATTTTCTTGCAAACTCCTTTGGAGATAAAGTTTATTTTAAGAAGCGGTACCTTGGTCAGAGCTGCTTTCCAATAAGGGGGAGGATGGATTCAACTGTCCTCGTCCTAATTGCTTTGCAAAGCCTTCCCTTCTCCCTAATCTCCCTGTAGTTTCTTAAGAAATGAGGCACTTACATATCCCAAGGGGTTAAATGGAGATTTCTGCTGCACAGGAGAAAGTAGGGAGTTTGCTGCATTAATCATTGAATAACATCAATCACACATCCACTTGGGCAGTTAAATTTCTGTTGAGCAAAGTACAGAAGTACCTGGGGAATGTCTCCCTCTTCGTAAGTGGTATTATTAGACATCCGTCATGAGGGCCTTGTAAAAGTAGATGTTGGGGCGCAAACAAAGTCATTTTAGTGCTAACACAGTGCTAGGCAGAAATTATCGAGTAAATAAATTACATTCCAAAATAAATTGTTGTGCTCCTTTCCTTCACAGTCTATTAATCAATCACCTTCTTACTCCACACTTATGAGCTTATTGGAGCAAGAATGATCTTTCTTAAGCACCGTTTTGGTTTTTCGCTCCCATTTTCAGAAACTGGAAGTCAAAATTTTGCTCTTGTGAAAGCCATATTACTGATCCATGTTGAAAGGTTTTCTAACAGTTGGTTCCTTCTCCCTAATTTCCCTTTTTAAAAATTATTGTGCATTCATATTATCTTTGCTAGCCTAGAACACATGGGAATCCACCTCATAATTTGCCTTGCTCCATCCAAATGCTACTGCTGCCATCTGCAATGCTTTTTACCCCGTGCTTTACCGTTCCAGATCCATCCCACTCTGCTCTGACTGTCATTTGTCTTTCCAGCCAGCTTTGCAAGATCTAAGTACCGGGTGGTGTATTTAGAATCATAAAGTTATGGAGAGTTTTATTTCTATTTGACATGATTTCGCGTCAATTCAATGCAATCTTAATGACCTTTAGTGGAATATTAGCACACTGGAGGCAAAGGCTGCTTTTACGACTTCCCCACTCTCACGCGAGAGGCTTCATGAGCTAGTTAATTTCCAGGGTCCAATAACATCTCAGGAGAAGAGCAAAGCGACTTCATTTGAATATAAAAAATATCATATTGGTGTCATATCAATATCATATTGATGAGTCAATCATGAAAATGGGTCAAACGATTGCAAATCAGTCTAAAACTATGATGAAATTAAAATGTAAGTTCCAATTTAATAGAATTTGTCTTTTGTTGTTTTGTCAGAATGTAAAAAAAAAGGCATAAAGTTCATTTTGAGAAGTTTTAAAAGATTTATTAGGAAGGAGATACCATATCAACTATTATACAAATATTTAAAAGCTAGATTAAGTTATGGCACTGATAAAGAAATAGATATATAGATTAATAGAACAGAACTGAAAGTTCATGAGTGATCCTCATATATAAAGAGAATTTAGTTTTTCCTAGAAACGGCATTTTGTATCAGGGGATAAAGGATGACTGATTTAATAAAAGGTGAAAGGTTTGATTAATCACTTGGGAAAATAAAAATTTATATCCCTACAATATAATAAAATCAATGCCAGATGGGTTAATAATTTCTAAATAAGTCAAATAAAAATAAAACAACACATACAAGTATTATGGGTATCATAGGCAAATATTCCTACAGTCTATAAAAAGAGACAACTTTCTAAAAATGATACCAAAGACAGAAAGCTAAATCCTGATAAACTTTTAAAATTCCACATAAAGGGGCACCTGGGTGACTCAGTTGGTTAAGTGGCTGCCTTTTAGCTCAGGTTGTGATCCCAGGGTCCTGGGATCGAGCCCTGCATTGGGCTCCCTGCTCAGCACAGAGCCTGCTTCTCTCTTTCTCCCTCTACCTGCCACTCTGCTTACTTGTGCTCTCTCTATCAAATAAAAAATAAAATCCTCTTTAAAAATTCCACATAAAAATACCACAATCAGTATTTAACAACAATGAACTGACTGATGAAAATATTTATAATAAGTAAGACAGACAGAGGGTTAAATATTCGATATATAGTCTTCTATAATCCATAAGAAAAAGAATGCTTAGATAGAAAAATGGTTAAGGAACTTACAAAAGCAACATAGAATAAACACAAATGACAAAGAATTTTTTAAAAATGTCTAACCATTTCAGTAATCTAAAAAGTACAATCATATTTTTGGCCCATATGATTGACAAAGTGAATATTAGTGAAATTTGGCAATACATCTGAAAAACCTTCAATAGTATATATCCCAGGGGCGCCTGGTTGGCTCACCCAGTTAAGCATCCAACTCTTAATTTAGGCTCAGGTCATGATCTCAGGGTGAGATCAAGCCCCACGTCTGGCTCCATGCTCAGGAGGGGATCTACTTGCTGCTCTCTCTCAAATGAATAAATAAAATCTTTTAAAAAATAGATACAAGGATATAGCCCATGACTTATCCATTCCATTACAAGAAATAAGAAAATACAAGGGACGCCTGGGTGGCTCAGTTGGTTGGACAACTGCCTTCAGCTTAGGTCATGATCCTGGAGTCCCGGGATCGAGTCCCACATCAGGCTTCCAGCTCCACGGGGAGTCTGCTTCTCTCTCTGACCTTCTCCTTGCTCATGCTCTCTCTCACTATCTCTCTCTCAAATAAATAAATAAAAAATCTTTAAAAAAAAAAAAAAAAAAAAAAAGAAATAAGAAAATACAGGCACAAAGGAATGCTTATAGCAGCTGATCATTACAGCAAAATATTTGGGAAAACATGTTATTCAGGGAAATCCCAAATAATAAAGCTTAAATAAGGTAGATATTTATTTTCTTGCATGCAAATGTTGAGATAAGCAAGCCATATTGCAACTCCATGATTAACAGTGACACAGGTTCATTCTATCTTGTGTCTACAATCTTGTAAACATGAGGATTCTACCTTGTAGTCCAAGATAGCTAATTGATCTCCAAATATTTCATCCATACACACAGGAAGTAGGGTATAAAGATAACACGAGGAAAATAGGAAGGAAGAAGGGCACAGTTCTTTCTAAGGATACATCCTGAAAGTTGAACATGATACTTTCGTTTGGTCACATGGCCACACCCACCAGCAAAGCAACCCGGGAAATAAGGCTTTATTCTAGACAGCACCTGCCAGGTAAAAACTAGGAGTCTTGTTATGAGGGAAGAAGAGAAGAAGGGGTCTTGGGAACAAACTGCCATCTCTGCCACATAACCAAGAGGTTGACTCATAAATGGTTCCACAACAAACATGTTATGGTTCATTCAGACAGCAAAGTACTATGTCATTGTTAAAATGATGGTATGGATCTATAGTTATCAACATGGAAAGGGATACTCAATGTATTATCAAATAATGTAGTATTCAATGTTTTTATGGTATGATCCTATCATCTCTTCTCTATGTGTCTAGTTGTCCTTTCATATATTTTATCTGTCAATTGATCGATCAATCTATCTTAAAATGCTTTTTAGTTTTTTTATTTTGTTTTTTTAATAAGATTTATTTATTTATTTATTTATTTGGCAGAGAGAGATGACAAGCAGGCAGACAGGCAGGCAGAGAGAGAGGAGGAAGCAGGCTCCCTGCTGAGCAGATCCTGGGCTCAGGATCTGAGCTCCATCCCAGGACCCCAATGACCTGAGCCGAAGGCAGTAGCTTAAGCCACTGAGCCACCCAGGCACGCCACTTTTTAGTTTTTAAAGCGATAAAATTTCTAAATTGCTTTGTTGGTTTTTAAATTCCTGACGATATTGCATTGTGATATGAAATGTGCTGTGTATGAAATGAATTCTTTGGTATTTGTTGTGACTGGAGTGTGTCACTCTCTAGTAATTTTCTGGTTTTCCTAATTATTGGGGGCAGGATTCTGTATATGTTTGTTAGAGCAAGCTTATTAATTGTGTTGTTTGAGATACTTTATATTTCCTAATTATTTGTAAGCTTTCTGTATCAGTTCCTGAGAGATGAGTTAAAAATACCAACCATAATCAGGTCATGATCTCGGGGTCCTGGCATCAAGCCCTGGGTCAGGCTCCCTGCCTCTCTGCCCCTCCCCCTGCCTGTGCTGTCTCTCTCTCTCTCTCAAATAAATAAATAAATAAAATCTTTTTAAAAAAATACCTACCATGATGGGGGGATTTAATAATTCCTTTAGTATATGTATCATTACTTACCTTTATATATACTTAAGACTATATTTTGGGGTGCATGCAAGTCAGGATTATTATAATTTTTTGGTAATTGTTATTTTTATTGTTAAATGATAACCCCCCCTTTTTTAAGTAGCCTCCATGTCCAGCATGGGACTTGAACTCACGACCCCGAGATCAAGAGTCCCATGCTCTATGAACTGAGCCAGCCAGGCACCCCAATGGTAGCCCCTTTTAATACCTAATATTATTGCCTTAAATTCTTTTTTATTGAAGATTTTATTTTTAAATAATAATAATAATAAGGAATGTAAATAATCTCTACACCCAATGTGGGGCTCAAACTTAAAACTCTGAGATCGAGAGTCACATGCTCTACCTACTGAACAAGCCAGTGCCCTCATTGTCTTAAATTCTATTTCATCTGATTAGTATTGTTTTCTGCCTTCATTTGTTTAGTATTTGGTATTTTTTTTTCCATAATTTTACTTCAAATTTTGAGCATTGTCTTTTATGCTTGCAAAGGGTATACGTATAGAGTTTGTATTTCAGTTCAGGTAATTTCTGCTTTTTTTTTTTTTAAGATTTTATTTATTTATTTGACAGAGGGAGAGAGATCACAAGTAGGCAGAGAGGCAGGCAGAGAGAGAGAAGGAAGCAGGCTCCTGCCAAGAGAGAGCCCGACATGGGGCTCCATCCCAGGACCATGGGATCATGACCTGAGCCGAAGGCAGAGGCTTAACCCACTGAGCCACCCAGGCGCCCCTAATTTCTGCTTTTTAACAGCTGAATTCAGTGTTTACTTCCATTAGGATTGCTGATCACTGGATTTATTTCTACCAACTATGTGTTCTATTTACCATTTTTTTCCTTGTTATTTGGGTTTTTTCTGATTCCGATTGGATTGATTTTCTTCCCTTTTTCCTTCTTCAGCGTCCTGGAAGATGTATATTCTATTTCTATTAGATGTTACCCTTAAATTTTGAGTATATGTTGCATTTGAGTTAAGAGACATTGCATTTACTCATTAGCTCTGTTCTCTCAATAGCTCTGCCCCGTGTTATTGTTGTCTAGTTTATTAGCTTCATCTGTTTTTAAAAGTGTCCCCCAATTAATCTTTATTATTAGGGTTGTCGGGTATCTGGTATGTAGTGCTTCTCTTCCTCTCTGAAATTCAGAACCAATATGGAGAAAGAGGGTAAAAAAGGCAGGAATTAGAGGTGGGAGATCAAAATGCAATATTAGTTTTATTTCAGATAAAGCTGATTGGAGAAAGTGATTTTACATCTGTGGCCAGATGGGTTTGCTGATACTTAATTCCTGAACTAGATGGACTTAGTCCCCAATGGCACAGCGAGACAGCAGCAGGTCTCCCTAATAAGGTGGGTTATTCACCACCTGGATCCAGGCAGACCAAATGTTCCTTTGGTGGAGGCAGCAGACCCGAAAGGAGAGAGCATAGCAGGGCTGAGCCCAGCATGGTGAGGTGTGCCTCCCAAACTTTCCCATTCTCCTGCCTGTGGGTGCAGTGGTTAAGGAGGCAGAGAGAAGTTATGAGTGTTCTTGTATTATCACTTGTGGAGATTAGAGAACTTCTCCTTTCAATGGATATATGAATGGGAAGTAATAGTTCCTCTATGGATCATGACTATTACTGCTGTTCTTGTTATTAATATTTTCCGTGGTTCCTGCTACCTGCTGCTTTACCCTGAAGCTAATATTTCAGCTGCAGCCCCTTAACTTGATGAACCCTCCTCCCTACTCTGATACCAGGAAGAAGTGGCACCCCAAGATAGTGGAGGAATCGACTCCTGCTGGCTGGAGGTCCTTTTTCTCATCCTGGGGTAGTCTTGGAGCTGCAGGAGAAGGGGGTGGGCATTGGACAAGAGTCCCTAGTGGGGCGTTGGCAAGAGTCCGCCTTCTGTGGATTCCCTGGAGCATCAGCTCCTTCGGAGGTGAGAAGACTGGGACTGAGGCTCTGCCCACGTCAGCTCAAGGGTCATGTGACTTGGCACAGCCCGCCGCTGAGAACCGCCCTGGCAAGGTAGGGGTGGGAGGGGTCCTGGGTGCGGTGAGAGCCAGCCGACCTGAAGAGCTTGCTGTGACAGGGAGATCCACGGGCTGGAGTTATCCCACGCCTCCCTCCACTACCAGCAATGCATGTGAAGCTAAAATAAAGTTTTCTAGACTGTGACTGTTTTTTAAAAAAAGAACCAAGTTTTGACCAACTGTGTTAGAAGACCAATGTGTCGGGGTGTCTGGGTGGCTCAGTCATAAAGTTAAGCTCCATTAAGCTCTGCTGGTTAAGCATCTGCCTTCAGCTCAGATCATGATCCTACAGTTCTGGGATGGAGCCCCACCTCGGGCTCCCTGCCTCTTCCTCTCCTACTCCCCCTGCTTGTGTTCCTTCTCCCGCTGTCTCTCTCTCTGTCAAATAAATAAAAACGTTAAAGGAAAAAAATAAGATTAATGTGTCTTCCTACCTCTTTATATGTGTCTTTCTACCTCTTTATATATAAAGTTTATATTTAAAAGTCATTATTGCATTAGGAGATGAGAAAAGGGTATGCAGTTGAAAATGGTAGGGAATGAAATGTATTATCGAGGAGGTGAAATTATAATAAAAATAAATAATAATCTAATTAAATAATTAAAGGTTGCATTACATTCCTGCATTTTTTGAGTTTTTGTAGCATTTAGCTGCAATTTTTTAAACTTATTTTTTAGTTTCAAGTTTTTATTTAAATTCCAGTTAGTTAACATGCAGTATAATATTAAGATGCAGCATAATTTTAGTTTCAGATGTAGAATTTAGTTGATTCATCAGTTATATACACATTCATACATTTAGCCCCTCCCCACCCACCTCCCTTTCAACAACCCTCAGTTTGTTCTCTATAACCATGAGTCTGCTTTATGCTTTGCCTCCCCTTTATTTGTTGTGATTTCTGTTCTCATTCTAAGGAAATGTGGACCTTTTAAAAAAATATTTTAAGTAATCTCTACATCCAATGTGGGGCTGGAATTCATAATCCCAAAATCAAGAGCCGGATCCTCCACTGACCCAGCCAGCCGGGTATCCTGGAAATGTACAGTTTTGTACCTAATTTTCTATTGATCCTTTAATATTCATTTCTTAAAATGGGTTCCCCAAATTAAGCAAGCTTTAGGTCCCACAAAATATAGATCCACCTGAGTGGCTCAGTGGGTTAAGCCAATGCCTTCGGCTCAGGTCATGATCTCAGGGTCCTGGGATCGAGCCCCACATCGGGCTCTCTGCTCAGCGGGGAGCCTGCTTCCCTCTCTCTCTCTGCCTGCCTCTCTGTCTACTTGTGATCTCTCTCTGTCAAATAAATAAATAAAATCTTTTTTAAAAGGTATATAGATCCACCTCTTTTTCTTTTTAATTTTAATTTTAATTTTTTTAGTGGGGGGTGAGGCAGAAGAGAAGAAGAGAGACTCCTCTTTTTTTTGCGAGAGAGAGAGAGAGAATCTTAAGCAGGCTCCACATCTAGTTTGGAGCCTGAGGCCAGGCTTGATCTCATGACCCTGGAATCATGACCTGAACAAAAATCAGGAGTCAGACACTTAACCAACAGAGCCACCAAGGTGCCCCCATCTGTGTGTTTAGTTTTATAAGAGGGTTTGCCAGTTTCTTTGCTTACCTCTCCTCCATGTTTCTCACTTTTTTTTTTTTTTCTGGGTTCATTTTCCTTCTGGCTCAAGTACATCTTTTAATAATTCTTCCCATGAATGTCTGTTAATGACCCTACTTATTTCCTCTCCTGTCAGAGACCACTATTATCCTAAATTTAAGATTTATCATTTCTTTTTTTCTTTGTAGTTTCACCAGAAAAGCATACTGTTACACATGTTTTAAAACTTATGTATCAATGAGCTAAAGGTGTATATATTTTTCAATTTGTTTTTTCCACTCAAAATTATATTCCTGGGATCCTACTATGTTGTTGAGAATAGCTATAATTTATTCCTAATCATTACTGTATTGTATTCCATCACCCACGTTTTACCCATTTTACTGTTAATGGACATTGGCTTATTTCTAGTTTTTTACTAGTAGGCATAATGCTACCTTAAGCATTTTCATAAATGCCTCCTGGAAATCAATAGTTTCTCTGGAGTTTATACTTAGGAGTGGAATTGCTAGGTGTTGGAGTATGGACATCTCCATAAAGCAAACTTGGTTTCCAAAATGACTGTACTAATTTACCTTCCTGTCAGTACTATATGACAAATTGCCTTGCCGCACGTCACTGCCAGATGCCTGATAGTTCTAGACTTGAGTATTTGCCAGTTTTATGGATATTAATAGTTCTTCATAATAGAATTAATTCATGTTTTTCTGATTGTTAATGAGACTAAGGGACATTTTATATGTTTATTGGCCATTTATTTTTTTTATAAAATGCTTGTGTAATTCCTTTGGTCTTTTAAAAAAATTTTTTTTTTGTTTTTTGCTTACTGATTTATAAGAATTTTTTACATATTCTGGATATGTAAATAGCTTGACAGTTATATATTTAGCGAGTGTGTTTGTATATAAAAATATATTTGAGGGCACCTGGGTGGCTCAGTTGGTTAGGTGACTGCCTTCAGCTCAGGTTACTCTCTCTATCAAATAAGTAAAGAAAATCTTAAAAAAAAAAAAATAATATATAAATATATATATATATATATATATATATATATATATTTATATATATTTGACACATCTCTTTCCAATCTGTGGCTGGTCACTTCATTCTCATTATGGTGGCTTTTGATAAAATGGATATTGTTATTTTTAATGTAGCCAAATTTGTTAATTTTTTTTCTGTGGTTTTCAGGTTTTATTTCTTGTATAGGAAAATGTTTGTATCCCTGAGATCATAAAAGTATTCTCCCATATTTATAGTTTTGTATTTTATATATAGTTCATTAGTTCATCTAGTGTTGATTTTTGTATATGATATGATGAAGGGGTATAAGTTCTAATTATCTTATGTATCTTATCAGTGTTTGTTTTTATATGTATGTGTCTTTTCTCCCATCTCACTTGTTATACAAAAGATACAGTGTTAGATACAGGAAAATGGTACTCTGAGAAAAAAAATGAAGCCTCAATACTTAAAGGTTGAAAACTAAATAGCTATGTTTCCACGTTTGAAAGTTAAAGAAGAATAATTAAAAAAAACACCATACAAAGGAAGTAGAATAAAAAACACTATAAAGAGCAGAAACCAATTAAATAACCATCATATAAATAATAGATTAATTAAACAGAAATCACATTAAGTAATAGAGAGGCTCAAGGAAGCCAAAATATTGTTCTTTGAAAAAATTAACAAAGTAGATAAACTCTGGTGTGACTATTTAAGAGAAAGAGAAAAGACACATATAAATTTCATTAAACTGATAAAGGTGCCATAAGTTTGGATATACCAGAGGTAAAAAGGATAAGGAGATGCTTTTCGTTAACTTTATGCTGATTAAATTGAAAATGTAAAAGAAAACATGCACATTTCCAGAAAAATGTGTATTGATTTTATGTCTATATTGCTACACTCTTACCAGGGCTAATAATTTCTGTGTGGATAATTTTAGGTTTTCTACATAAAACAATTTTAGGTTTTCTACATAAAAGAATATGTGAATTGTAACAGTATTTTTCTTCTCCCATTATCTCTGCAAATGTCTCTACAAATTTCTTTCTGGAATGCCTCTTGGAAGTATATGTTAGAACTTCTCATTCTGTCTTCAATGTCTCATAATTTCTCTTATATTTCCATCATTTTATCTATGTGTTGCATTACAGGAGGTTTATTCAGATCTGTTTTTTCAGTTGACCATTTTACATGATGATTTATTCATTTAGTTTTTAATTTGAATGAATTAATCATTTATTTGCAAGAGTAAAAGTGATCTTGGTTCAAATCTGCTTATTTTCTGTTCATATTGTCCTCTTGTTCCTTTGTTTCAATTCCTTCATTCACTATTGTTTCAATTCCTTCTTTTGCCTCTGTAATCATTTTAAACATAATAACATTTCTTGTCCCTTTCACAGTGTTCCGGTATTGATCGTTCTGTGATTTTGTTGCTTATCGAGTCTTTTGATTCATCCTCATTTCCTCACATGGTTTGTAATTTTTTATTGTGAGCTCATCTTTTATTATGAGCTCATCTTAAGCAGTGATGGTCCTTTCAGTGGAGTCGTAGGTATCCTAGATTATGGATTTGTCCCAATATGTGGATTAATTTTTGGTTCTGCAAGGGTCCCAGCATTTTTATGGGCCTTGAGCAAATTGACTTTTTCTTGCCCAACTTTTTGTTACTATGTCAGCTGAGAATTCTTGTGCTATAAGACGACTATATAATTCAATCCTACACTCAGGCTTGGTTTAATTTCTCAGAAGAGATGTTTCTTTTTCTTTCAGATCCAAAGCCTTAAATATTACAAAATACCTTGACCTTTTTCCTTGTTGGAGCTCTTGTTAGTGTCATTTTTATGGACTAAGCAACTTTGCAAGAGCTTTTCCTTAATCGGCCCTCTCAATTCCAGATATTCATCTTGAGTGGACCCAAGGCCATGTCTGTTGTGACCATGTGAGGTTTATACCACAACACCATTCTCTAGGTACTTGTTTCATCAGCCCGACCTTATAACTCCAGCTGCCAGAGAATTTTCTTTTCTTCCCTCTTGGCTCAATTATCTACTTTTAAAAACACAATTACTAAACAAACAAACAAACAAACAAAAAACACAATTACTGTGTGGTAGTAATTTATTTTGTTTATTATAACTTAGCCAAGAGAGTGTCCACATCAGCCTTTCATGTTGCAAGAACCAGCAGTGGTAGAAGAAGTCTTGATTTACACACAAATTTACATCACATTTTTAAAAAAGATTTTATTCATTTTAGAGGTGGGTGGAGGGGTAGAGGGAAAGGGAGAAAGAGTCCTCAGCAGACTCTGCACTGAGCATGGAGCCTGGCACTGGGCTCAGTCTCACGATACTGAGATCACAGCTGGAGCAGAAACCAAGTGTCAGGCACTTAACTGACTGTGCCACCATGTACCCTGACATCCATAGTTAAATAAATATTCCCCATTGAGTGGAATTATAGGTGATTTTGATTTTCTAGTAAAGCGTTAATTTTATTGCTTGGACTTGATACAATGACTATGCAACACATTTATTATTTGAAAATATTATAAAGTCATTTCAGTTTTGAAATGAAAATTGGATTGGAGTATCATATTACCATATAGTTCAAAAATTATTTTATTCTCAACTTTGTTAAGCAGGTGGAGAAGTCACACCAAGTTCTATAATTATTCTGGGTTTGACTTTAGAATGTATCACCAATTCAGCTCAAATGAGGAAAACAAATCTAAATTAGTCTAAACTTGAATATTTTTAATTTTTTCCCAGATTTTATTTAGACAGAAGTGAGAGTATGAGAGGGGGGAGGGGAAGAGGGAGAGAGAAAATCTGAAGCAGACTCTGCATTGAACACGCAGTCCCACGTGGGACTCAGTCCCATTGGCCCAGAGCCAAAATCAAGAGTCGGATGCTTAACCAACTGAGCCATCCAGGCACCCCTTGAATATATTTTTTTAAGATTTTATTTTTTAAGTGATTACTACATGCAATGGGAGTCTCAAACTCACAACCCCAAGATCAAGAGTCCTATGCTGCACTGACTAAACCCACCAGATGCTCCTAAAGCTTGAATATCTTTAATGCTGTTTTATTTCTTCAAGTAAATGCAATAAATGGAACAGTAAACACGATCAAGGAAGGCCCTGTGTTCCATAATAAACAAACATTTGTTGTTTTATGCTTCTGAATAGGAAGACATTTTCCACTCCATCCCAGCTCTTCGATGCTTGAATTTACTAGTTAACATTAAGTTCAGGTATCCTCGAGAGTGTTGTACTGATAACGTTGGAAATGTCTATGGTTCCATTTCCTAATGATATCTGTGCATGTTTGTTTCTGGGTATATCTGGGATGTGGGATGTGTCTTGGGGTGTGAGTGTGTACATGTGTTTGAGGGAGACTGGCACAAGGTGTGGGGGTGTCCGTGCCTGATGATTTTTGATTCTCTTTTTTGAGGAATACCTTTACTTTTAGTTTTGTACCTATTCAAATAATTATTAATTCTAAATTATTTAGGCTCTAATAATGTTTTTGTCTAAATGATTTGCCAATATAGATATATTGAAATATTTTTAATTTGAGTGTTTTTTAAAAATCTAAATTATTTCTCATAATGTCACATAGAAAATCACCTAGTGTATTATCTGAACATTTCCCTCAGGGCCCCTGTTTCCTTCAGAAAATCTTTACAATAAATTTTATTAAAAAACAGATTCTGAAGTTGCCTGACTGGCTTAGTGGGTAGAGCATGTGACTCTTGATCTCGGGGTTTTGGGTTCAAGCCCTGCATTGGGTATAGAGATTATTTTAAAAATAAAATCTTCCGGGGCGCCTGGGTGGCTCAGTAGTTAAGCTGCTGCCTTCAGCTCAGGTCATGATCTCAGGGTCCCTGCTCAGCAGGGAGCCTGCTTCCTCCTCTCTCTCTGCCTGCCTCCCTGCCTGCTTGTGATCTCTGTCTGTCAAATAAATAAATAAAATCTTAAAAAAATAAAATAAAATAAAATAAAATAAAATAAAATCTTCGGGATATCACTGGGTGGTGATAAGTTTGGTTAAGCGTCTGCCTTCAACTCAGGTCACGATCTCAGGGTCCTGGGATTAAGCCCCTCATTGGGCTCTCAGCTCAGCGGGGAGCCTGCTTCTTCCTCTCCCTCTGCGCCTCCCCTGCTTGTGCTCTCTCTCTCCCTCTCTGTCAAATAAATAAAATCTTTTAAAAATAAATAAATTAAATAAAATGAATAAAATGAAATCTTTTAAAATGTAAAAATTAAACATATTTTATATAGAACAAAAGATTGCCAGTGTAACAGAATGTGTAAGACTATTCTTCCAAATGGACTTTCAGTGGAATATACATATCTCCTTTGTAAATGTTATAACTTTCCTAAGACTTTAGAATTTTTTTATTTTTATTTTTTTCTTGTTTTTCTCATAAAAGAAAAGAAAGAAGGAAAGAAATGGAAAAAAGAATGAAACATAATGAAGTCTAACAAACTCTAAATAAGATTTCTTTGTAAATCTAGCATTTCCCATTCCAAAATTATTGGTAGTCCTGAGCTGGGAGAAGGCAGGGAAGGGCTCCTGTGTCATAGTTTAGGTGTTCCTGGAAGGCCTAACTACACTGGACTAGAACAGCCCGGCAGAGTCCAGTCCTGGAATGCGACCCATCTGCTGACTTGGGCAGAAGCTACAGGACCAAATTCAGCCTGGAAAATTATGAGAGGTGCCGCAGTTTGGGTTTCTCCCAGGCTCCAGAGGACATGGCCATGGGCCACAGGCCTTCCCTAAGATGTGGACTAGCTAGAGACATTAGCATTTATGTTTTTATAGTTCCTTTATAATATTTATATATTATATATATATATATATCTGTATGTATATCTATATATTTAATAATATCTATATTTCTATATAATATTTATATAGTTCCTACCTCTAGTAGGTGGTAGGTGTCAGGTGTCAGGGGCTGTTTCGTAATGTTCAATAAGAAGGAAACTCCTATTTGACAATCCAGATGGTCAGGCAGGTAGCATCGAATACAGTTGTCAGTGGGTCCCAAGCCTACAGCAGTCAGCCACAAGTTGAGCGACCAGACTCCGGGGCTAAAGGAGGGTGGAAAAACAGAACCGCTTTAGTGGTAGGAGCATTGTGGAGCCCACAACTCAGAAAGATAGAATAATAGGCAGGATTCAATGGCTGAGACCCAATCCCAGGAAGACAAGACAAGCACGTGGTTAGCATGTGGTGGGAAACATGCCGACTGATCTCAGCTACAAGGCCCACCCTACACCTGGAGGACAGCTGCAAAGAATGAACTGGTGTCCTGTCCAGTAGCTCAAAATCTACCCGCCCCCCCGCCCACCCCACCTCAATTAACTGATAATTGGTACTTGAGCCAGAGGGAGCTACACCTGTTGGGGAAGATGAATGGAATTTTTTCAGCTCTGGTTTTATTCATTTTTAAACATACCCTTTTGAATAAAAAAAAAATCAAAACTTTATGGAAAGGTATACACAGGAACGCTTGCTTTCACTGTCCTCTCCATTCTGCCCTCCTCCGCCCCCTACGGATAACCACCCCCTATAAATAGTTATCCTTTCAGTGTTTCTTTTCACAAATATAAACTAGTATGGATACATATTCTTACTCCCCCCCTGCCTGTTATACAAAAGATAGCACACTATATACATCTTGGGGTTTGTTTTTGTTTTTGTTTTTGTTTTAACTTGACAATATGTCTTGCAGATTTCTCTACCCCCAAAGGTGGAGATCTTTGTCTTCTTTTATGGCTGCAGGGTACTGTGCTGTGTAGAAGTACAGAATTATTTTGAACAAAGGTCCTATTTGTGCTGAACACTTGGGTCGTTTCTCATCGTTTGCTCTTACAAACAACACAAGGCATGATTCTGGGTGAATGTCATCTGTACATTTACCAAGGTATCCATAGCATCGATGCTTAGAAATATGGTGGCTGGCCAAAGGGTAAGTTCATTGATGATTTTGTCCATTATTCTCAAGTCTCTCCAAAAGAACTGGTTTGCGCTAACCTTAGCAGTATGAGAATTCCTGTCTATCCCACCAACACCCGCCCCCCTCAGTTCCACCAGCACAGCACGTTGTCAGACTTTTAAATTGTTACCAAGCTGGTGGGAAGGTTATAATTTTGAGAATTGCTCTTTTTAATTTTTTAACTTATTTTATTTATTTTTTGAGAATGACACTTTTGAGAATTTATATTTATAAAAGCCCCTACTAAGTAATGCTTCGTTATTTGGAATAGTCCTTTGTCCTTCCTTCTTTCTTTCCTTTAAACACCATAGGCCGGGGTTGCCTGGGTGGCTCAGTCATTAAGTGTCTGCCTTTGGCTCAGGTCATGATCTCAGGGTCCTGGTATTGGGCTCCCTGCTCGGCGGGAAGCCTGCTTCTCCCACTCCCACTCCCCCTGTTTGTGTTCCCTCTCTTGCTGTGTTTCTCTCTGTCAAATAAATAAATACAATCTTCTTTATAAAATTAAAAAAAAAAAACACCATTGGCCCAAATAGTTTGTGTTTAGTTGTTTAGGCTTAGTTATGTATTCTAAAACCTGAAGCGTCCTGGATAGAACGAAAAAACTGGCTGGAGGAGGAAAGAGGAAGAATTTAGAATCCTGACGGGGCACCTCCAGCTTCTGCACACCAACCTGTGCTGGGTACCCTACCCCCCAACATGGAGCTGACCTCCTGGCCTTGACTGAACATCTCCCTGCCACTCCCTGACCACCAGCCTCCTGCTACCTGCTCACAAATATTGCCTATGACAGTAGGATGCCATGGAAAGAATTTTCAAGGACTTGCATGACGTCCAGCTAGCCCACTTGGAACAAGAACCACAAGAGCCCAGCCAGAGTACCTCAAGTCTGTGGAGGAGTGGCTCAGGCTATTGTCTGTAAATCTGGTGTTCAGTAAGTGTTGATATAGAAGGATACATCTTTTTCATGTGTACTTGGATCATTAAAAATTGGTTTGAGCCAACCACTGGAGAAGCATGAAGTGTTCTTAGGAGCATAGAGGACAATCTTGGTGCTCACGACCACAACAGATGACAATACAGCCCTGGGCGCCCTGGGGCTCCTGCCTGCCTGTGCTGGAGAGAATGTTCCTGTTCCCTACAAGGCTCCTGCTGCCCAACTTCTCACTACTTTCACTGTGGAAGTTTCATATGGAGGCTGCCAGAAACTGAATTGATACATTTCTGAGAAAATGGAATATGTAGACATAGATTCCAAAATTTGTAAATTTAAAACTGTTCAAAACCAAAACATGAAATCAGATCCTGACAGAATAATACAATGCCAAGACTGCAGGCCACCTAATCGTTAGCGTCTTGCTCTCGAATGAAAAAAAAAATTAGAAGCTAAATCAAAGTATCTGGAAAATACATCTCGACTCAGCTATGATTAGCCTAGTTTTAGATCAGTTGTGCTATTTTTTTGGGGGGGGGAGTAAAAAGAAATTGTGAATAACTCTATCTAATAATTTTAATAATCTCTAGCCCTCTGAAAGTACAGTGAGAAAGATTTGGCAACAATGTATT
The DNA here is from genome assembly GCF_030435805.1 of Mustela lutreola. Lineage (NCBI taxonomy): Eukaryota > Metazoa > Chordata > Mammalia > Carnivora > Mustelidae > Mustela > Mustela lutreola. The sequence continues at coordinate 10,532,231 of NC_081295.1, read as the reverse complement.
TTAGTTATACCATCTTAAAAAAAATGTAAGTCTGTAGGGTGCCCACAAAGTCTTTTCTCATGCTAGTTTAAAGTTATATGGATGCTTGGGGCACCTGGGTGGCTCAGTGGTTAAGCGTCTGCCTTTGGCTCAGGTCATGATCCCAGGGTCCTGGGATCAAGCACCATATTGGGGTCCCTGCTCAGCGGGGGAGTCTGCTTCTCCCTCTCCCCACTTGCCCTGCTTGTGTTCCCTCTTTCTCTGTGTCTCTCTCTAAATCTTTTTTTAAAAAAAAAAAAAGTCATATGAATGTTCCTCTCCACAAAAGTCTTACTTCCCCCATGTTGTTCCAGACATGTCCTCCCACACTGGCATTGTGGGAAAGCATCCATGAGCGCTGATGCTAAGTCCTTGAGTCACGTTACATGGAGAGGAGAACTTTTATAACATCTAAAGGCAAAATTCCCCATTTGTTAATTAGGGACCCTGAGGAGATCATGCTGAGGGCTGTCCTCTAGCTCCAAGAGCAGAATGTTGCCACGCGGTCTGTTCCTGGAGGGAGGCCGTCTCACCTTCCCATTTCTGTACCAATGACCACAAAGTGCATTCAGATGAACGGAGCAGTGGGCACTTGCTTGCTTTGGAATATGGTTGGTTCTATCAGGCGATCTTCTGAAATTGTGGCTCATGTCCTGACATGGGAAAGATTCTGCTTGATTTCCTTGGATTTCCAAGGACGCATTCTCATGCAGAGGGACTTTGTGGCTATTGGGGAGGCATCAGAGGAGCTCTAATGGATCTGTCACGTTGGCACCATCTTCTGGGGCTGGGACGTTACCCCGTTATCACTCTGCCTGGCTGCACAGGTGATTCATGCATTTGAGTGATGCCAGTGGAGGACCAGGACCTACGTTGGGCCCCGGATATACGCTGGGGCGCCCTCCTGCAACATTCAGTCAAGGGGTGGAGACACGAACACACACAGCCATTTATGACATACTAAGGGCTGAAGGAGGGATGTCCACGAATCGGTTTTACAGCCGAAGAGGTGATTACTCCACCATGTATGGGAAAACTGGGGCCGGGAAGGCTTTATGGAGGGAGTGACGTTGAACTGAATTTTCAAAGACAGTAGCTTTTGATGAAGCAGTGGGAAAGAGCACAGAAAGGAGCAAATGCAAATGCAAAGGCAGAGAGGAATGAGAGAGAGCCCAACGTAGGCCGCTATTCTTTGTCATTGCAAACAAAGGGTCCCACAGGGCCCCACAGGCAGTTCTGGAGGCCACCTTCCTCCTCCCTCCAGCCTTGGTACCAGCATTCTTTTTTGGTGGTGGAGAGCTTCTCCAGGCTTCATGATCACCTCCAAAGCAAAAACGCTTCTAACTACCCACTGTCGTATCAAGCCACAGAATCATGGAAGGACTAGGTTAGAAAGGCACCTCCAGCCTGCATACCCCTCCGTCTCCCTCACCTAGTCCCTGCCAAGGATCAACTGAGACAGGGCTAGCAGTGACAAATCCTGGGATTCCAGCCTATAGGAAATGGGTTGAGGACCCAGAAGCCTGAACTGTCAGGATGGAAAGAAAACCTTTTCAGGGGGTAGGTGTGTTCTTCTTTCCATAGGGTTAGCTTGTGAATAGGTGGGGCTGGGAATGAGGGGGTACTGTGCAGTGAACAGACTTTCTCCCCAGCCTCGCAGCCTTCTCGTTCACTGCCCTGGGTCCTGCTTCAGCTCTCTGCTCTCGGTCCTGCTCTCTTTCTCCCCTCCTCTTCTTCTGCACCAAAGCAAGCCTTCAGGAATGGATCCAAAATATATTCATAATATGGTGTCAGTGACCGATAAAAGCTTAAGGTACTACTCAGTAGAAACATATTTGTATTCTGATAGGGCGCAGAGCCTTTAAAGAAAAGAATAAATCCATAAATCTTTAATGGAGAAATGTTAATTAAGTAGCAGAAGAAAGTTTGGAATTGAGTGGACCATACCTAGTTTTCCTGAAATCACATGACAGATACCTATTCTATTTAGAAATCAAACACACACACACACACACACACACACACCCCTTACTTACCCACTTAATTTCAGGCAATATGTCAAATTACACACACACACACACTCTCTCTCTCATTTAAGTCTTACCCAAACCTTCCCTCCCCAAATAAAAACATGCAAGGTAGATATTTACTGTTTCATGTATATTCTGCTACCCAGAAAATTAATCGCCAAAACTTGCACTGCCCATAAATTTGGAACTGGGATGTGAGTCCAGCTTCTTTCTCCAGATCAGGAAGCTGCCAGAGGTAATACTCTTTTCATGTGGTGGGCAGCAGCTTTCCTGCTTGCCTCCCGGGTTGCTTAGTTAGGGAATGCACAGAGCTCTAAAAATCTTTTAAGTCATCTTAAAAAGTCCTCTTAATTGTCTCTGTTTTCCTCTGAACTTCCTCGTTTGTGGATGTCATCCTCGTAATGAAGCCCAGTGCCTGCTCTATTTTCATTTTTCAGCCTATGCAGGATATAAAAAATAAACAGCATATGGTGTAAAGTTAATGAGATTAAAAAAATAAGTTCACTTAAAATAATCCATGGGCTTTTCTACGTGTGTTCTTGGTCTGGCTTCAAAAACCACAGGCGTTTTACTATGCTTTAAAAAAGGGTGAATATTTGCATTGTTTCTGTTGAGGTCAGTGGGAAACCAATCTCACAGAATCAGCACTAATAATCATGCTGTTTATAAACAAGTGTCGCGCTAACCAATACAGACTGAGACTTACTGTGATGGGCTCGAGCGTTAAACATATTCAATGCAACTCTCTCCGGTTACAGATCTCACGCTCACGTGATACCCCTTGAGCCTGCAAGGATCATGAAGATGGGAAATCAGTGTCTCAGAGTGGTAGCCCTCTGAAGATAGCCTACAAGTTATATTACCATAATAGGTCAACCTGACCCTTTCAGAAAAAATTCCTACACCTCTGAAGCAAATTAAAAAGGAGAAGGAGGAGAAGCAGTTAGGAGTCCTTTCTTTATTTTAAAATGATTAGCTAACCACATAAAGGTATTGTTCCTTAAGCTACATCAGTTCTCTGCATTGAAAGAAACAATTAATTTGAAAATGCATGTGAATAATTTTACTTGGATGTTTGTGTTCAGCTACAAAGTTCTTTTGACAATTAAGTCCTAAGAGCCCACCGTGGGTCCAGGACTGTTCTGAGTATGGTGGAAGAAGGAAAAGAATCTTGAAGGTGGGGACTTTTTGTCCCTAAGGAATTGATAGCCCAGTAGAGGGACATAAGGGCCTTAATAAAATAATAGTATCAGACACTTCCCTTATGCCATGCACTGTGCTCAGAGCTTTGCAAGGATTATTTAATCTCAGAAGCCCAGTGAATTAGCTACTGTTATTTTTCTGTATTTTTGACAGGATGAAATCAAGGTTTGTGTGGTTTACTGAAATCTCGAAGTGCCGTGAGGATTATGAAAAATCATAGGCACTATATCGGGTTTCGATATTGTTTCCTACTTAAAAAAAGAAGAAGAAGGAAAAAACCAAACAAACAAAGCAAAAAACAAAACAAAACATCAGTATTTTGAACCAGACAGAAGTTTTCCTCTCTCATAAACCAACTCTGAAGGCAGACAGTAACTGACCCGGCAGCACACCTCCCCTTAAACACCCCGACTTCCCTGTCTCCAAGGGATCTGGGAAATGTAAACTTAAAAAAAAATTTTTTTAAACAGGTGGTCATGTGCCCAGCTAAAAACTGGGGCTTCAGCGACTAAGGGTAAAGAGAACAAATGTTGTGTTAGCAAAGCAACTTGCTTCTCTGCCATATCTATGTGCCCCTCTGCGGGGCACAGGATAGACAAAACACGTTTTCCGTAAATCATAGCTGTGAAACTCAAAGCAGCTTAGAAGTGGCTTGGTTTGTTGGTTTAAATACAACTATTTCTGCCTGAGGTTTTCCCTTTTCTAGATGGATGCCATATCCTTAAATAGGCAAATGAGTGAGAAGGGAAGGTGTGCTCTGGACAGGGCTTGCCTCTCCTTTTCCTCCCCCAGATATGCCAGGTGGTTTGTCCCAAGGTTTGCAGCTGTGGAAAGGTGGCAGAAAGCCATGTCAGTGCAAAACAAAAGATACTGCCTGGGTCCGGGCATTTCCCAACCTAGTTTTCTACTTACTTCCTGTGCCTTCTTTCAGGGACTATAAATGATACCTCCAATCCCTGGCAAGTGGAGAGCATCTGGGGAGCCACACTGCATAATTCCGGGGGACACACAGTCATAGGGCTCGGAGGTGTCCTTTTAGATGGAGGGCTACAAGCCTGGCACCCCCGGAGGGCTGTGTCTTGACTCACTCTGTGCATTTGTTTTGAAGAGTTTCCCAAGGATCATCTCAATCTCACAAATTCCTAGATCGAGAGAAGGCTCCCAGGTCACAAAATGTTTCCACTGTGTGGATCTGAGGAGTCGTTTCCAGCTTTTTAAAACCCTCTGAGGTGCCTTTAGGTCTGAGACTCTATGCTGAGCACAGTTGGCTTATCTGAGCAGTGGAGGGGTAGCGGGGCAGGGAGCGTTACTGAGAAAACTCGGGTAGGTTAGAGGGACAGGAGGAGGGGGCTGGATGGTGCGGATACAGGCTGGAATTTCCAGCTGCTTCATACATTGGGCCAGGAAGGGGTGGAGGAGGAAAAAGAAGGGAGAGGTAAGGCCCAGATCCTTCCATTGCCTCGTGAGCACATCTGAACTGGTACCAAAGTCTTCCCGAGCCTCTCACCATCTGCCCCACGGAGGGTCACTGCAGGCGTGCATGTACGACTTCACGTAAACTGGAAAAAGACGCCCCATCCTCCAGTGGACTCAGTCCTGTGCTAGGACTCAGGGAGTGGCAAGTGAGGCTCTGGCTGGCTTTGCAGCTCCCACTCATCTCCTTGGCTGGGAGCCCTTGAGCAGCGAACAGTCTGCACGTTCTTAAGTGGGGGGACTCTGTGGGGTCAGTTCACTTATCGCCATCCCCACAGTGCCTCCTGTCCTCATCCAACTTCTCCATCTCTCATCCCTCACTTGGACGTGCTTCGTCGTGACAGATAACTCTGAGAGCCACTTACAGGCTCCCATTTAGCCCTTCGTGTTGTCAAGTAAGGTTACACATTTATTCCTAGAGATACAGTGGCCGGATGAAAAGGGTTTCATCATGTTGGTTTTAAACTTGTGATCTGTTAACAGATCACACAGCTGGAGGGCACTATAAATTAATTAAAAATAAGTCCTAGAATTATTCTGAGCGTAAAAAAGCACACCTGGATTGCACTGGGTTTTGGAGGCTGAATACATTAAAAAATTGTAAACATTAAATGAATTTTTATGATCCTTAGTGTTTCTTCATAATTCACTGGGAGCCTCAAGAAAGGGAGGTGGTCAGGCCTCCCTGGCCCGAGAGATGAGCCTGGACCCCGAGACAGTCCCCAATGCTACCTCCCCTCTGCTCTGGCTCCACCCCTTCCCGGCAGCCAGTGGGTCCCATGACAGCCAGGATGCAGCGCTGTCAGACCGCGGCTCACATGTGGCAGTCCCTTAGCTCTGCTCTTGGAATACCGGCCTTGACCGAGGACCCCACCTCTGCGGCCGCTGCTGGCACGCCCCCACTCTGCTCTCTACCCCACTGGCCTTCTACTGTCTGGGATGCCCTTTCCCTTCTTTCTCTGGTTTTCTCCCACTTTGCAGTTTTCGGCCCAAGCCATACTTCCCCTGCCTGGGTCAGGCTTCTTCATTGACTGCCCTCCTAGAACCCTGTCTCTTCAGAGCATGTTATGTGCACACAACTCTACGTTTACTGGTGTGATCATTTGTCTACCAGCAGGTTCACTCTGTGAGGTAAGCCGCCCCTTTCCTTCTCTGCACCCCTCCCCACTGTGATGGCTACAGAGCTCGGCACCCGGGTGCAGAGGAGTAACTCGGGCGTTATTTGCTGAATGAAGGGGCTGAGCCAAGAGGCCACCTTCCCAGCGGCTCCTTGTGTTACCCTTTGGGAGGGAGAACTTTTCTCACACACGGTCCTTGAGAAAGCAGGTCACCAGCACCAGAGAGAAGTGCGGCTTGAGAAAGGAGACATCTGAAGGGTCAGAGATACCAAGGATCTAGCCCATTGAATTTTAAGGCCTATGGCAACATCCCACATGCTAACATTTCCTGTAAGTTAGGGAGAGAAAAAAAAAAAAAGATGTATGCTTAACAACTTGGATGTTCTTAGAGGAACGCATTGATGATTTCTCAATGAAATTTGTGAATTTCATTTTGTGAAAGAAAGCACATAGCCAAGTCCTCTGTCCCTTACCAGAACAATGAGGGCACTGCCAATAATCTACCCTTAAAGATGCCCACTAATAATCTTAATGGATCAGGGACAAAGCAATTGAAGATACACAGGGTAAAATAAAAATCACACATGCACTGAGGGGCCTGGGTGGCTCAGTTGGTGGTGTCCAACTCTTGGTTTTGCTCAGGTAATGATCTTGGGATCACATGATCGAGCCTGCATAGGGCTCTGGGCTCAGCAAGGAGTTTGGTTGTTCCTCCTCCACCCCCGCCTCCCGCCCCCCAAAACAAACAAACAAACAAATAAATAAGAGTTAAAAAATAATCACACATGCACTACATTAATGCACACGAGTTGCTTGGAATTTATTGTGCTTGAAGAGTAGTTTTATTTTAGAAGTTTATGTGTACTATGAAGCAATTAATCACATATAAGACCCAGAAGGGCCTCAGATAAGTAGCTAAAATCTTTCCAGAAAATGGAGGTATTTTGCTCTCCAAATGACTTGCCTTCGTATTCTTGATTATTATACATGACTTCAAATAGGTTTACTTTCCAAGTAGTTACTTCCGAAGAACTAGAGTGGAGCTATCTACAAAGTGTCTTTATCCACACAGCAGGGTTATCAGTGACAGAAGCCATACAGATGATTAGAAGACATGACATAATCGTAGAAGGAGAGAGTATTGAAACACACCTGTAAATGCCCAGTAAGAGATTTTGATGGGAATAAAATGAAAGAAATGTCATCAAACACATATTTATCTAAAAGGTATAGAAAATTTCTAAACGGGGCTGTAATAAAAATATTATTTATTACATACCATTCAAAATGTGGATGGTCAAATATAAGATAAAAAGTACAATGTTCTAAAATGTAATAAGGTGTTTCTTTATACATTTCATTGATGTTACTATGTTTCTTGGGACCTTTGAGAGAGATTGCAGTAGCCTAATGGGAAATTTGACTTAAGGTTCTGGAAGTGTAGCCCCGTCAGTGGTGGGTTCCCAGCGTTACCTCTGAGCACAGTGCCAGATTGAGGATTGAGGATGAGGGCAAGGTGCCTGCCAACAAGGCATAGCCCCAGGGAATCTTGTTGGGTGGGAAAGTCTGAGCTTGCTTCTTTATTGGCCAAACCCTCTATGACGTTTCAGGGCAGCCCTGAGTACATTTTAAGGTAATTGTTTATTTCTCCTATTGAGGACAGGACCAAGAGAATAATTATCTTTTTATTCTAAAACATGTCACAAAGTAGATTCAAGATAAATTTGTTTGATAAATCAGTGGAACTTATTCCCATCTAGGTTGATTATGCATACTATATTATTCTTACTAAGTACAATGTGTTACTATTCGTCAGAGTCCCCAAATTTATTTAAATTATTTTCGCTTGTTTTTTTTTTTCCCCCCATATCCCACCTATTGTTTGCCTCCTAAACTTATGGACCACTGCTAATTTACATAGTTGTTTCAAATCAAATGCTATGTCCCATATCTTGCATTTACTCGGTTATTCACTGCTAACGTCTAAATCGGAGAAGTGAAAAGGACAATTGTTTAGTGCTTTTAAAGTCCCTGCCCAAGATCAGTAGGGAAATCCCATTAGCTCCATTCATCGCATTTCTCATAAATCTAAAAGGAAAGCAAGTATCCAAAGCCTTATTCTTTAATAGTTCTTATTTGTAAAACCTTGACAGGGCTTTATTCTAAATTGCTTCCAAATTACATAAAGAATACTGAGAAATATGATGGTTAGTGAATCGTGATAGCTTCAGTTATCGAATAAATAACCAGGAGAGTAAAAGGGGACTAATCTGAAAGCAAACAGAATGATGGGCTACGGGAAGGCAGAAAGAGCAGAGCTGTGGCATTCTTCAACTACCATCTGGCTCAATCCTCTTTAAGTGGCCAAGTGGAAGAGTCTTTTATTTGGGGCCCTAAAACTTCTTCAAAAGAAGCAGTATTTAAATATTAGTATTTTCATAAAGTAACTCCCCTCCTCCCACCAAAAAACCCAAACAAACCAATCCTTTTTGTAGCCAAAAAGGAACGCTTAAGAAAATAATGGGTAATCTTCTGGCTAAACAGGAAGGCGCAGGGCAACCTGTGGGTGGGAGTTGGCTGCAGGGGCCTGAGGCCATTCCCCAGCGTGGGGGGACTTTAGCTCTGTCACTTTGTGGTTAGAGTGACTTATTCAAGTTGTCATTATTGTTTTGAAATTAGGCAAGAGGTGGAAAAGTAAGGACTTCATTAGGAAAAAATGTACCTGTTAATTTCTAGTACCTGATTTCATCAAAAGGAAACAATCATGTAGGGTTGCCGTATAGGATGAATGAGGCAAGTGGCTACAAGAGAATTCTCATCTATGGTTCTAACTGTGCTTTTGTGAAATGGGGGCTCGTTTCATCATTTTCGAACGGACCCCTGACAATTGCTGTTTTTGTCTATTAAGTCACAGATTTTTACATGAAACTCTAAGAGGCTTTTATTTTGTTTTCTTGAGAAGGTGTGTTTAAAAACTGTAAGCTGAATGACGAGGAGCCCGCCACTTGTCTTCAGCAAGGATGCTTTCAAGAAGGTATTTTAGCATTCTCTGTGGTTTAAGAGACAAAACCAAGTCCTGCCGGCTTTGTGTTGTGCTCTTACAGACTGCAGTGCCTTCTGTCTGCTTTAGGGTGTGGCATCTGCCATTGGGGAGGAGAAACTGGCATGTGTCGCCTTTTATAGCAGGCTGATTTCATTGTGCTAGGGGCCTCTATTTCATAGCCTCTTGGTTCCAATCTTCTAGTTGACTTGCTGAAACAAATGGGATTAAAAGAGATTTTGACTTTCTGTACCTATTTTTTTTTTTTTTAGTTCCATGATTTTTGTATATGAAAAATATTTTTAAGAAAAGGGCCAGAGCTAAACTTGGTGACTCATTTTCCCCTTTCGGGATTAGCTGTGAAAATAAGCCACAAAATATAGCTACTCCTGTTTAAATGGACTTTGACATATTTCATCAGTTTGGAAAAATGCTTTCCTACAATTATATCTATGTATTTAGTTTGGGTCTAGATGTCTAAAAGCATAAATATGTAATTGATTTTAGAATATATGTGTACACATACAAAACAGACATGTATTTATATTTGCATATAAGAAACTTTAAAAATTCAACTTTCGTGGTGTATTGCGTATAATTAGTATGTATTTGAATGCATAAAGGGAGAAAATCCAGGAGAAAATGTCAAAAAGGCACACTAACAAAGATGTAGTATTCTCTTGGCAAAAACTGATGAATGATTTGGCATGAATTCATCTTACAGTTCTGTAATTCTCTCTTACACACAATGATATAACCCGTTTTCCAGTTGTTTGCATAGAATTACAATTTGTTGTTTGTACACTCTGTAATGACCCTTGGGTGTGCACCTGATTCCCCTCCCCCACCAATTAGTCACCACTTTTTCCCACCTATCCTTTTCTGTTTAGTCATTAACATATTTGCACTTGCTCAAGCGAGTAAAAATAACCATTGCAGTTAAAATAAACTAATCTTTATAAGAAGCTGAAGAGTGAGATGATTTTAGAAAACTATGTTCTACTAAAATCATATATATTATTTCAGCTAGTGTGACCCCTTGGAAGTTCTGGTTTCCACACTAGTGCCAGTGAGTCATTGCTTAGGTTAAGAAGGCCTGCTTGAAGATACCCAGAAGGTTACTAGGTGATAAATTAACAATAATAAAAACATTTAAAACATCATCAAGTGACAAAATAGAGTATTTTTAAAAGAACAGAGTCTGAAACATTTCTCCTTAAGATTAGATTCGACCAGTTTACATTACTATTGATCTTATGTTTATTAAATATAATACGTATTTCTTTTTAGTTTTATTTCACACTGCTTAGAAACGAACCCATATCAAGAGGGTTAATTGTGCACATTAACCTCTGAAATATGATGAAAGGCGTCATATAGATTTATGAAGACATGAGATAAACTTCAGCTGTCACTATTATGGCACCTGTAGTGAAATTTCCACGTGCAAGTGCGAGCATAACACACCAGTCTACTTATTTGAAGACCTTCCCTTTACTGAGAGGACAGACACGGGCATTTTAAGAAAAATGCTCCTTTGGGAATGCTTTTGCGTTTTCACTGATAAGCCTACACGCATATATGAGGTGCCTTAAAAAATCGTTATATAAACATCATCTCTGGGGCAGGTGCCGCCAGCCTCAGCACTTACTGAGCACTTGCTGTGTACAGGGCACAGCACTCCCTGAATGCGGCTAACCTTCCCTTAAAGGCTTTCACATTTCGCAGTTTGAAGAAGTTGTGGCAATCACGCCGATGGCCCGAATCAAGGCAGAGAGGCCAACAGTCTGAAAAATTACATAACTGCTGGGACAGGCAGTGCTTTTGCACAGATTGCCCAAATATTTTCTTTCTCCGTCGGCTCCCCCAAACCTTGGAGGCCAACAGACAACTTTGCTCCCCGGCCCTTCTCCCTCTTTTGTCTGCTCGTCAGACTCGTTTTCCACCTTTGTATCGCTCCTTTTAGACGTGAAAACAAACACGCGAACGGCCGGTTGGCAAGGAGACGGGGCACGAGGGGAAAGTGCAGCCTCCCGCCGCCCCACGCCGCCGCGCTCCGGGCGCCTGCGGAGCCGGCCCAAGCCCCCGGCCCGGGGCCGCCGGGTGCCCGCGAGGCTGCGCCCCGGCGGCGGGCGGGCGGCGGGCGCAGGGCCCGGCGGGCGGCGGCGGCGGCGGCGGCCCGCGCCGAGTCCAGTCCGCGTTTTGCGAGTGCGCGCGAGTAATCAGAGAGAAGTGGATAATAGTTGCTCGGGCTCGCTCGGCTCCCTCTCAAGCCATGCTGGGCCCGATAGGCTCAGTCAGTCGTGTATTTACCCATATCCGGGGTAGAGAGGAAAAGAGAAAAGTTTCATTTAAACCTGAACTAAAAACTTTCACCATGAAATCACACAGCGGGAACAGGCCCAGACCGTAAGGCGTGCCTCCCGGTTCGGCTCCGGCGGGGCCTGCGGAGGGGGAGGGGGCTCGCTCGATTCCCGTCGGGGCGTGTGGATGCGCACAGGAGGGGCCGCTGACTAAAAAGTGGGTTTTATTGTCTCCCCCCGCCCCCCGCCCGGCCTGGCCACGCCGCGGCGATCATGGCCGCGCGGGCAGCAGCGGCGGCGGCGGCGGCGGCGCGGGCGCGGGCGGGCAGCGGCGAGCGGCGGGCGCCCCCCGGGCCGCGGCCGGCGCCCGGGGCCCGGGACCTGGAGGCGGGGGCGCGCGGCGCGGCGGCGGCGGCACCGGGACCCATGCTGGGGGGCGGCGGCGACGGCGGCGGCCTGAATAATGTGCACCACCACCCCCTGCACCCCCGTCACGAACTGAACATGGCCCATAACGCGAGCGCGGCGGCCGCCGCCGCCAGCACGAACAGCGCCAAGAGCGGCGGCTCCGAGGCGGCTCTCAAGGAGGGTGGAAGCGCCGCCGCGCTGTCCTCCTCCTCCTCCTCCGTGGCGGCGGCGGCGGCGGCGTCCTCCTCTTCCTCCTCGTCGGGCCCGGGCTCGGCTATGGAGACGGGGCTGCTCCCCAACCACAAACTGAAAACCGTTGGCGAAGCCCCCGCCGCACCGCCCCACCAGCAGCAGCACCACCACCACCATGCCCACCACCACCACCACCATGCCCACCACCTCCACCACCACCACCACGCACTACAGCAGCAGCTAAACCAGTTCCAGCAGCAGCAGCAGCAGCAGCAGCAGCAGCAGCAGCAACAGCAGCAGCAGCAGCAGCAGCAGCAGCAACAGCAGCAGCAGCAACATCCCATTTCCAACAACAACAGCCTCGGCGGCGCGGGCGGCGGCGCGGCTCAGCCGGGTCCCGACATGGAGCAGCCGCAACATGGAGGCGCCAAGGACAGTGCCGCGGGCAGCCAGGCCGACCCCCCGGGCCAGCCTCTGCTGAGCAAGCCCGGCGACGAGGACGACGCGCCGCCCAAGATGGGGGAGCCGGCGGGCGGCCGGTTCGAGCACCCGGGCCTGGGCGCCCTGGGCGCGCAGCAGCCGCCGGTCGCCGTGCCCGGGGGCGGCGGCGGCGGTGGCGGCGGCGGCAGCGGCCCGGCAGCCGTCTCGGAGTTTAATAATTACTATGGCAGCGCTGCCTCTGCTAGCGGCGGCCCCGGCGGCCGCACTGGGCCTTGCTTTGATCAACATGGCGGACAACAAAGCCCCGGGATGGGGATGATGCACTCCGCCTCTGCCGCCGCCGGAGCCCCCAACAGCATGGACCCCCTGCAGAACTCCCACGAAGGGTACCCCAACAGCCAGTACAACCATTATCCGGGCTACAGCAGGCCCAGCGCGGGCGGCGGCGGCGGCGGCGGCGGAGGAGGAGGAGGAGGAGGAGGAGGAGGAGGCAGCGGAGGAGGAGGAGGAGGAGGAGGAGGAGGAGCAGGAGCGGGAGCTGTGGCGGCGGCGGCCGCGGCGGCGGCGGCAGCAGCAGCAGGAGGCGGCGGCGGCGGCGGCGGCTATGGGGGCTCGTCCTCGGGGTACGGGGTGCTGAGCTCCCCCCGGCAGCAGGGCGGCGGCATGATGATGGGCCCCGGGGGCGGCGGGGCCGCGAGCCTCAGCAAGGCGGCCGCCGGCGCAGCGGCTGGGGGCTTTCAGCGCTTCGCCGGGCAGAACCAGCACCCGTCGGGGGCCACTCCGACCCTCAACCAGCTGCTCACCTCGCCCAGCCCCATGATGAGGAGCTACGGCGGCAGCTACCCCGACTACAGCAGCCCCAGCGCGCCACCGCCGCCGCCGCCGTCGCAGCCCCAGTCCCAGGCGGCGGCGGCGGGGGCGGCGGCGGGCGGCCAGCAGGCGGCCGCGGGCATGGGCTTGGGCAAGGACATGGGCGCCCAGTACGCCGCTGCCAGCCCGGCCTGGGCGGCCGCGCAACAAAGGAGCCACCCGGCGATGAGCCCCGGCACCCCCGGCCCGACCATGGGCAGATCCCAGGTAACCCCCGCGCCGGCCGGGCCTGCTTCCGCCGCGGCGGCCTCGCCGCGCGCCTCGAGCCCTAGTTTCTTTCTTTCCGCGTACTTTTTCTGCGTCTCGTGCTGGGGGGGAGGCGGGGGCGAGGCGCCCAAAGCCATTTTAACTCGCGGCTGCCTCCCTCGGAGGCTGGGGAGCGGGGGGCGTCCGACTGCGCGGCCCGGGGGCCTGGGGAAGAGGGTCGCGCCGAGGGCCGGGACGCGCGCGGGGATGGCCGGCCGCCGAACACCCCCGCCTCGCCACCCCACCCCGGGCTCGGAGCCGCGCGTCCGGAGCCGGGGACTGCGCCTCGGGCGAGCGGTGTGGGCGCCGGGGACGGCTCGGGCGGCTTTTGTAACCGAATCGGCGCTCCCGGCCGGTGCGGTCTGGGGAGGGATATTGACCCGGTCTTCTCGGTTAGCGCCAACAATAAGCCTTAACTGGGAGAAGAATGAGGAACTTTGTCCTACCTCCTACCACACCGCGTTCCCTCTTAGCCTGCAAGGTGAAGGCAGGAAAAATAGGTTAGCTTTGTGGCAACCGAGTGTGTTTTTCGTAGTTCTTCCCCGGCTATTCAGACATAGTCGATGCGAGCTTTGGGTTGGAATGCTTCGTAGCAAAAAGAATACCCCCATTTACAACGACGTGGAGGTAAAATATCCTAAAAGAAATCGATTCATTCCTGGGAATAGCCAGGAAATCCATTATTTGGCTTGCAGGCTGCTCGAAAGGAGTCACCTTCAGCAGATAGGCTATGTTAAAGGGACGCATTCCGGTTAAATTGAACTTATTTTGATCATGGATCAGGCATACATTTTATTCAGCAAATCCAGGAAAACAGCAGACCAGTGAAAATTGATCTTTTTGGGTCGGATTTATTTGAATTTTCTTGAATTTGCTGTCACCCAGGTCCTACAGCGTTATTAGGAAGTGTCCTGCACTCTTGCTGTTTCTTGCTCGTAGGCTGAGCCTAAAGACTGACTTGATCTCCTTTGCAAGGTTTGGAATTTGAATTGTGGAGGTAAACTGGCTGTAATAGTCTCCAGACAGCTGCCTCTGAGTTGACATCTAATCTGCCATCTGATTGGCTCCCCTCTCACCATTGGGCATTTAGCACTGCTGATGTAAATAGAAGTGCTGAGCAGTACAGTCACAAAAATTCTTGCCACAAATAATAACTGAGCTCTATTACAAGCAGATGTAAGGTTGAATATTATTTAAAGCTTAAGTTATTATGAATCATAGTTATTAATAAGAGGATTAAATACTAAAAACGTTATGCTGGTGTCCAGTACACTGGGCATTTACAAAATCAGATCTTTGGCAATCCTAACGTGGACATGCATCTATCACGGACTTGGAATGTAGGATGAGGATATGGCAATTGAAAAATAATTAAGCCAAGAATTTTTACCAGTTTTTGGATTTGTAAAGCTTTTGTGAAAGGCCCTTTACAGATTAAACTGTGCAAGAAATGAATTGTCAGCCCACATAGTTTAAAATTAAAAATTATGGCGTTCAAATTTTCCAGGTTCTGAGATGCAACAGTTCTTCCAGTGATACTTAATGAGCTTTATAACAAGATTAAAGCTGTATTTCTAGTAATGTGTGTTTTAACAAATCTCATTGTTTTAAGATGTTTGTGAATGAGGAATTTTAGTTAAATTGATGTAAAGGTTAAAAATCACAAAGTGAGGAAACTAATTTTGTATACAACAGTGAAGGAAAAATGGATAGTCTTGTGAAATACTAAAAATTATTTTACGTTTGCTTCTGGTTTGGAAATATAGAAATGCTCTAGGATTTTTTTTTTTTCCTCTTTTTGATTATTTTGTTCGGTTTGGTGATGTGAGCCTCATTTGAAGTGCTTACACAGGTATTAGGGAAACTATCACATGCAAGCTGTGCTGGGTGTGTTTTTCCCAACTAATCTTTCTCTCAGTAGACATCTTAAATGCTGTGAAAGTTTTTAAAATTCTAATTTGTTAGGAATTAACAGTGGTTGTAATACATGTTTTCACTCAGCTTATTTATTTTAGGAAGGTATATTTTAATAACAACCGTATCTTAGAGGAGAGACATGTCAGACTGAATACAGGACTGAATTTAACAAGATAATCATGTAAATCCCCAGCTAAGGACATTAGAGTCCACTACTTTTAAATCTTTAGTTACTGGAGTTTTACTTTTAATGAAAATATATTTCTCTACTCTTGATAGAAAATTTGTGATATCAATTTTTATCTTTGATTCACACAAGTAACACAGAGAAGCCTTGTGTAAATAAACCCATGTAATTAATTTTAAAAACATTTACTTTGTCAGCTTTCTTTTAAAGGGATAGTTTAAAATTCCCGTCTTTGTAAACTAGAACGGAAGGATAATAGAGGCAAATGTATTATGTAGGTCCTTGTTACTTTACAATATTATTTCTTAATGGTACCAATCATTTTAAGTATTTTGTTTTCTTGGAATGAGAGTGAATCCATTATGTCCTCAGTGTGACCCTTGGGAATAGGTTTTTTATTTTTGAGGGGGAAGAAAAATGCCGGGCATATGACCTAGATTCACAGATTTCTTTTAGGTAGTTTGCCGTGTAACGTGTGGAATGTGTCTTTTTTATATTTTTCCTTTTTGGAAGGCTAGTTTTTATTTAGTATTTGTTAGGATAATTATGATAAGAGATAGTTATTTGTCCAAAATATTAAATTACTATGTAATTATAGGACATAAAGTACTGTTAAATCACGTTAAATGATGAAATTTTCTTGTGGCTTTAGCACATTTAGTTTCATTTTTGATTTTAGGAATGGTTTATATTGGGTGGCAAATGTATTTATATTGGAAATAAAATATATGTGTATATTGTATTGGGGGGTCTTTTTTAAAAGTGAAATAAGCCATTTTATGATACAGTTTGTTACTGGGTTTTTGTAAGATAAGGGAGGTAGAGCAGTCTCAAATGGAGTACTGAGGTCTACTCACGGAGCCTAGATTTTATAATGTCTGCATTTGTGCTGAATTCCATTTATTTTATTTTAGTCTTAGTTTTATAGAATATAATACAATATAATTTAAAAAAAAGCCTTATTTACCATTAAAAGAAGCGACTAAGCTGGCTTACAAAGCAGGAAGTTACAGACTGGTTCCTGATTACCTTAAAATTTGTATAAGATACATTATAGCATAACATCATTCCCCACTTCCCCTCCCAATGAAATTTTAGCCTATCTGATGTTGTAAATCTTGTAAAGAAATTATTGTGCCCTAAGTTGATATATTTGCTGAGATATAGCTGGCTGGCTGGCTGCTCTGTCGTCAGAGAAGGTAGAATTGGCAACTGTGATTATAGAAAAGGCCTATCATTAAAAAAAAATAATAACAAAAATGTTTAAGAGTTTTGTTTTCCTAGGTTACCTGGAATGAAATTACACATGGCTTAATTTTTTTTTTTTTTTTGCATATCCTCATTTCTGTGTACTTACTTTTGACATTTTCTTTTCTTTTTCCTTCTTCTTTTTTTTAAGTAACTACTCTTTAAGACAGTTATCACTTAAATTTATGTTTCTATTAATACAAAATTGTTAAGTATGTTCTAGGAAACATCATATTCTTACCTTGGGTCTGTAGTGAGAAACCTTAATTCCTCTTTTATCTTTGGTTTTGCTTTTTATCTATATTTAGGAATGAATTTTTGTTAGGGCTTTTTCTACTTGTTTCATTTTTCCCCAGCATCATATTGTATCAGAACTATCACAAGTGTGTTGTGGAGATGGAAATAATCCAAGTCAACCTTAGACACTTAGACTAATGTACTTTTCCTCTAAATAGCATGTTCTTTCATTAGGATTGACAGAATAACATCTTCACTCTGGTATGAAAATAGTATTAATTCTGGTTTGAGGACCAGTTCTGAAAATGTAAGACCATGTGGAGGAAGATTCATAAATTTGATAGTTTTATCAGACACATATTTAAAGAAAACAGGTGTAAGAGAATGGGGTCAAATTTAAGTTCTATTTCTTATTCATGGACTTTATCACTTTATAATTTGGGGCACAGTGTAGCTTAAATGGCTTCAGTAGGATAGATACCAACATGACAGGCAAACTGAAAAGATGATCATTTCGTTTATTTATACCCTGTTCTTTCCTAGGAAGAGAGTAGTTTGATTTAAAATTTGTTGAAGGGGGGTCCTCAGAAATTATATTTATTTTGAAGACTGATTTGGACATGTAAATTTTGGCTGTATTGTATTGGGAACTGTATAAGCATTTGCCCAGTGCCCTAAATTTGGAGGTTTTTCTCATTACAAGAATGGCACTGCTCAGTTAAAGGATCTGTGTACTTTGATCCATCACTGAGGAAAAGGAACTAATAATTCACTTGTGTCACTTTCATTTTGGCCTGTGTGTAGATTTGTAAATTTGAGGGTTATATTTATATTTGAAAGAGCTGTTGTGTATCACTTAAGACAACAAATTTATGGGGGCTCACAAGGAATGTTAATAAAACTCAAGTTCCTTTTTTTTTTTTTTACAGTAATTAGATTTTCAAAATGGTTGTTAAAAATGTTTTATGACATTTTATAATACTATTTATACTTACGGGCCACTTCCACATCTAGGCCTCTTTGGAATGGGATAGGTATTGGTCTCCGGCCTTTTCCAAGGTGTTCTTTCTTCATCTGGAGATTCGTGCAGACTCTGTGGATACGTGAAGTAGAGCCATGTATTCACTGTGTGTGTGTGTGTGTGTGCTGGAGGCCGAGGCATCCCTATTTGAGTTCTCCGTGTTTCTGAGGGGTCAAGTAAGAACCAGGTACAACTGCTTATCCCCCAAGGATATATATCATATATCATAGATGTAGAACTATCACGTAATAATTGCTTTTCACAGTTTGGAGGTTATTTTATACAAGACTAAGTGGCTCTTTTTGGCTTAATTGGGTGATAGAATTAATTTTGATCTAAAAACTTGGTATATGTTAGTGACTTTTTCTTTTAGAATTTTGGTGGAAAGAAAATGATACAGGTATTGGTACTGAGGTATCCTTAAGTATCCCCTTTTTTTGCCTTAGGCTAACCTAGGAATGAATGGAATTGTTGGTATATGCACACTGGAGTTTTAACCTAAACAGTTCACCCTAATTGAGTGACTGAGTGACTTTATCAGAGTAAAATATGGGCTTCCACAGTAAGTTTTCAGCAAACATGTTCTGTTTTCAAAGGCTTTAACTTGGAGTAATTCTAAGAAAACGATTTCCCTAGATTTACTTATTTGAATAGGATCCAATAGGCAGTTTTCAAACCCACTTCTGAATGGATCAGTGCCAAGAATATTAGAAGGCTACTGAGTTTGACAGATGAACTAATGATGAAATTAATTTGTTCCTTGAATGATATTTATTGCTCGGAAAAAGACCAAAGCTCTAAAATCTCAAGCATACCCGGTTTACCAATAGACACTCTTATTTTAGGTAGGTGGCAGCAGAACCTGGACGAGATCTGTCAGAGCAGGCAGTTCCTTTGAATTGAACGAGATGCAGCTTCTCCTCACCATCTTGGAAGCTCTTCTCAGCATCTTGTTTGGGCCTTGATGATAGGTGAAACTTGAGAATCAGACATTACTTATTAGGTGACTCTGGAAGGGAAGCCATATTTGATGAAATCCGGAAGAAAAACCTAGACCACATTTTTAAAAATATGGGAGGCCAAAAGAATTACATATGCTTTTTAAAAATTATGATAACATATACGTAACATAAAATTTACCGCTTAAACCATTTTTAGGTATACTGTCATTGCCGTGAAGTCCACTCATGCTGATGTGCAGCCATCACCCCATCCATTTCTAGAACTTTTCATCTTCCCAAGCGAAATAAAAAGTTTCTTCATGTCAGACCTTCATATTGTTAGTTATTAACGTGTATTGCAAGCAAAATAATCTTTCTAGAGCCAGCTCTTGCTGCTTCATAGTTTGGTGGTAAACCCTTCCTCAGATGTTCCCTCGCAGCACTCATGCTGTGTGTGTGTGTGTGTGTGTGTGTGTGTTTACGCCACTACTTCCTTCCACTTCTAACTTGGGGGTGATGTTCTTCCCAGGTTTGGTCTGTTTGGAAATGTGTTTTGTGTAGGTTAGTTGTTTCTCTGTCAGGTCATTAAAAGTTTAAAAGCAGCTTTCTGAAGACTTTCTGTTTAAAGGTTTGGAATACTTTGTTGAGAGAAACGTGGTACTTGGTTAGATAATAAGACATGAAAATGAACTGTTAGCATGAGCATTTCCCCCCTTTGCTGCTCTCATCTTTTGCGTGTTAGCCTCTTTTCAGCACTCGTTTTATCTTTCTAATATTAGTGGAAATCATTTACAATGTTTATTTTCTTCCAGTTTTGTGTTAAGTTTTGGGCCATCCCAGTTCCCCAAGCCTGAGCAAACATCCATGTGATGCTGTGTCTTTTTCCATAGTGTTCTGGGCCCCAAATTTGTGCTCCCCCTTAGGTTTTTAATTAGTAGTCCTCTGCAAAATTGCAGAAATTCTTTGTATGTGGAAAAATTCCTAAATTAAAATGATCGGTCTTTTAATTAAATTTAGAGGCAGCTGCAAAGGGATGCTTCTTGGATCCTGGCTAGTCTTAGAAACAGGCTCTTCTGTATGTAAAATTTGGAATTGTGTTTTAGCGGCCATTGCTGCTGCTGTGTAGTTAGATCTTTAGACGATCAGTTGTGTACCTTAACACTAAAGTCCACAGAGGACACAGAAATTGAACTGTGATTTAAGGAAGCAACAGTGATCTCTTAACGGGGTAAGGGTTTAGCATTTGTGTATGCTCTGAGGTGTAGGCTAGATAAGTATCTGCTCCGGGTGATCAGTTGGCAAATGTTCATTGAACACCCATTTTTGTCATCAGCCCTGTGCCGGCCGCTGCCAGTGGCTGGGGTCTGGGGACCGCTGCTGCCGCTTCTGTGCGCAGTGGAGGGAGACATGCTGCCGCACCCGGCTCTCCCTGAACCTGGGTCTGGCATGTTGGGCATCGTTGACTTAGAACTGGCTCATTTAAACAAAGTGCAGATCGCGGCCATGTGGGTCAGCGGTCTGTCGGCCTGCTTTTTGGGTGGGAGAGAGTGGATTTTGGCAAAACAAATAATTGTAGATTGTTGTGATATGGTTGATGTGAGCTAGTGACTCTTTTCCCTGTCTACCAATCAATTACAGGCTTAGTGCCACCGCAAAATGAAGATCCCACTACAAAGAATAATAGCTAAAAGAAGAAAAATATAATCACTTTGAAATTTATATAGAATGGTCCTTTTTCTTTTTCTCAGTTTTCTATATTACATAGGCTCTTGGAGAAAAGTTAAAACAGTCTGCTCAGATTTAGGAAGATACTTGGATTGCTGGAGTATTTTTGGTAACTGTTTAGATAATGTATGCTGGCTGAGGAGTAAATTCAGCTACTGCTTCTGGGTCCTGAAATAAACCTTTCAGAAAGCGAGGCATTGATGATTAGTGGAGGCTGTTCCAGAATTCTTAGTATCTCCTGTTTCTTTTTGTGCTGAGCATCTTAGAAGTTGAACCACTCACTGTACTTCATAATAGCCTTATTTTGAAATAACTGGTAATTCTAAAAATTGTGTAGAATGTGGCATCTAATTTCTGAAAATTTAAGAAGCAAATTTTAAGATCCCAGGACCATATATTTATATATATTAAGCTCTAACCTCGTTTTAATATCCTTTAAATTTTCTGCTTTCAGTATGTAATTTTTATAATAAATTCACTTTACCCAATGAATTATAAATGACCTTGGAAATAGAAATGTAAAACATTGCTACTGCTGAGCAAGAATCTGTCTGAAGAAGCAGGCATATTTCTAAGGGAGCTGGCATGTTTGTTGTATATTAGTTTATTTCTGTGATTATGAGGATTTATGAGAGAATGCGAATATATTACAAGGCATCCTGACGTAATGGAAAGGTCGCGGGCTTCGAGTTGGTAAGACTTTGATTCACTTGTAGGCTTGAGTGCCCATTTTCTCTGAGATGCGGCCGAGGCTCAGTTTCCTGACATGAAATTTTGCCCTCTGAGGAGAGCTGTCACGGAGTTCGTGCCTGCAAATCCTGCGCCATCGTTACGTGGTCTTTTCCCTCCAGTCTTCGCAGGGTTTCGTGAACCCCGAGTTCCTGTTCTCTGCCCGGCCTTTGCTGCGCTTCAGGGTGTGGTCGCAGATAAGCCCCCGCCTCCATCAATTCCGTGACCCCAATCCGTCCCAGCTGCAAAATCCTCTGCTGCTTTGAATTTTAAAAAATACAGTGCCTAATCAGCTATGCACCGCTGAACATCTTATTAAACTATACTAGATCCTGGACATGTTCAGAGAATATAAACTGAGGCCGATGCAAATACACAGATTTTGTGGATACCACCGCACTGTCCCTCCCAAAATGTAGTTTTGTACAGATTGGGACTCTTGTAAGCAATTGCATGAATTGGTTTTGGTTGACCAGTGGAGCCCATGGCGGACCGATGTGATTGAGTCTGAGCTGCTGCCTCACAGTGTCCCATCCTTAATATTAATCAGTAAATTCTGAGAATTATTCCTTTCTGATACTTTTTAGATCGTTCCACTTTCATGATCTACCCAAATGACTAGCTTTTTAGGGGAAGTACTTTTTGCAAAGGAACAAATTTCAAAAAATTAAAACTAGGCTTTGGGATTCTGAGGGGTGGACTTTGGTCTCTGATTTCATGGTTAAGTAACTTACTTCTGCATCTGTTTCAACTTCACTGAATATGTGAGTCACACTTGGTCCTTAGCAAGATTATAATTTACATATCAGGGAGGCTTAGGGTTGCTGTGCAGTAGTCAAAGCTGCAGATGTCAAAGCTGAGCATGCCCAGGGCCTATCTCAAATATGTAGGTAGAGAGGAACAGGGTTTTTTTTTTGTTGTTTTTTTCCTTCCTCTTGTTAATGCTGAGATTTATAAAAGTATCAGGGACAAAATTTAATTCTATTATGAGCAAATACTTACTCTGAGCACCACTTGGTGCTTAAGATACAAAGAGTAAATATAACATATGATCCGTAATTTTCCCTGGTGAATTATCATAGACTCCTGGAGTTTTACAAAGTGGAAATTAAAATGAATGGCTACATTATTCTCCTGCAGTTCTGTGCAGAAAGACTATATCCCTCAAAGTGCATCATCTAAGAACTGTTTGAAGAGTAGTTGATAATGTATCCAAACTGAAAATTTTCTTATGAATATATTATACATCTCCAACAACAGTTTCAAGGTAATCTGTTCAGTTAGTGTTTCATGGTCTTATGTGGAAGGTTACTGTGCTTGCAGATTGTTCTTAGGTGCTGTGACATTGATAAGAAGGTGATCTTAATTTGGATTTTGTTTTGGGTATCCTATGGGGATTTTTCAGCTAAAGCAATGGCTTTACAGTGTCATTAGCATGAAGGATTTAGAATTCAGTTCATTTGGGGCGCTGGGTATCTCAGTCGTTAAGCATATGCCTTTGGTTCAGGTCATTATCCCGGGGTCCTGGGATCAAGTTGTGCATCAGGCTCCTTGCTCAGTGGGGAGCCTGCTTCTCCCTCTCCTCCCGCCCATGCTTTCTGTCTCACACACACACACTCTCTCTCTCAAATAAATAAATAAAATCTTGTAAAAAAAAAAAAATAAAAGAATTATGTTCATTACCTTCACTGTATTGAACAATCTCCTCCTGTGTGTTAGGGCTTTAGGGGTATAGCAGGAACCAAGGTATTAGGCAGATGTTTGTGGAGAGCCTACTGTGTGCCTCGTATTGTGGTGGATGATGAATTCCTCGGTGACAAGGACATGGACCTTGATGGATTGACAGTGCAGTGACTAAGGACTGGTAAATGTGCTACACAGTACAGTGTTACTGGTTCAGTGGGGGAAGTCCTGATGTTAGTGGGACATCCCGCAGAGATGAGCTCGAGGTCAGGGGAGAAGTAAGAAGGCTCTGCGCACCAACTAAGGTTGAACAAGCTGAGACCTGGTTAATGAGCAGATGTTAACTGAGTTAACCAAGTGAGGAGGCCTGGAGATGGAAGCAGGGAGGGGCAAAGGCAGGAACCAGCAGGTTACAGAACCTGGAAGACTGGACGTTGACTACCTGTGTGACCTTGGGCAAGTGACTGCACCTGCCTGAGGTTCGAAGTTCCTTTCTGTCCAAAGAGATCCGAGAGAAGACTTAACCCATGGAATTGTTTCAGGAAGTACACTTGATAGAGCGCCGACGTACTTACTACCTGGCAAGGAAGGGGCTGTTTTAAAAACGTAACAACAGATTGTATTTTGTCTTGGGCAAGGAATGAAGATGAGTTAGATGTGGTTCTGTATTAGGTAATTTAACAAGTTAATTTAACAGCCTGTTATTCTTTCCTCTCGGAACAAATGGGTTAACATTTGAAGGTTATTTCTAGTCCAGACAGTTTCAGTTCTTGATTGCCTGATGTGTCTGTACCTTGCCAAGTGTTTAGGGAAAGTGAGTGATGGGGCAGTTGACGACATTTTAGAAAATTTCATTTTAGAAAAATGTCTACTGTCATTTGCTAGTCTCTTTACAGTCATATGTTTTTAACTGGTAAGGAAAAATTAATTCAGATCGATAATAGGGGTGTTTAATTTCATCATCATCAACATTTAGTGACCTTGGTATAGGGGCAATTTACCAGATAAAAAGATATCCAGGGAATCTTTGAAAATCGTTACACATTGCGTCATTCATTGGTCAGTATAGAGGAATATCCTTATATTACGCAGTGAATATTGGCGATTGCAATAAATAAGATAGTTTGTGGAATATTTTTATTTTACCTACTATCCCATTTAATTAGAAACATGGATTGAATAACTCTGGCCTCATGAGCAATTCAAATTTTGAATCAAAGGAAATTCGCAGTAGGCAGACAACTTGCAAATTGGTGAAATGGATCTTTTGCTTTTAATTAATTTTCTCCATGTGTTAAAGAAATAGTTTATTAACTGCTGAAAAATTTAAAAAATTGTAGTCACATTTGTTATGATTTTGTTGGGTTTGAAAGTCTTCCCTTTCCCGACTCTTGTTGCCAGCCCTTTTCATTTTCATTTGAGCAGAGAGAATGCTCAGGAAGGTGCATGTTACAGCAGGCAGGAGTGTGCTTTGTGAGTCTTGGTTTCTCCCCTTGGTATACGTTATGTGTGGTAAGACTTGGTTTTCCCTCCTCCACTGAGACGTTTGTCAGAAGTACGAACACTTTAAAGCAGTAGCGTTTTACTTTTATTCAGCAATTAATTAGTGAAGATAGAACGTGAAAAGCAATTTTGTGTTTTGTCTTTTATTGTGCATTAAGTTCCTATAGTTTTCCGTATTGCTTTCCATATTAACGAGGAGGGAGAGAAGAATGGAGGAGAAGATGAATTTTATTTAAGACAGTTACGTTCGGGTAACTTAAAGGAATGTGCTTTTTTAGTCTATAACTACCCTTTCCTGGTGTTTCATGGTTCTCTGAAGAAGTAATGCAAAGAAGTTGTAATCAGCTGTTAAGATATTTAAGCCAACTGGTTGTCAATATGTTGAAGTCTTATTCTTGGTGCGTCTAGAAACTTCATATAAATGAATTTTATGAAGAAGGAGGTGTACCAGCCTGGCTACACTGGTGAGGCTGAAATCTGGATTTGATTTGCATATGTGGTATTTTTTAGGGACTCGCAAAGTTTCACACATGAAATAAACTAGGTAGTGTGTGCGGCATCACATGATCAAAATATTTTTCCCCTTACTGCTGCCAGAAGCTATCTATTGCTTTTCAACAATCTTACTTGTTGGGCATCATGCCAAGATGTTTAAGACAACCCCTTACGTGAGCTGTTCCATTCTTAACCTCTTTGACTGAAGTGCCGTGACCTTCACATATGTAGATTAGCCATGTGCTCTGTGAATTGAAACTTGCTGCCTCAGGAAGAAAGGGTTTTTCTTTTTATTCCACTGGGAATTTGACAGCCATTCATCCCTGACCTGGGCAGAGGTAATGCAAGGAAATTGGATTCAAATGGAACGCGGACAGATAACACAGGGAGGCAGGCAAGCTTTCTACCTCGCGGAGGATGAAAATATCCTGCGGTATAGAGAATGTGCTGATGCGAAGGATCTGAAAAGCAACAGATAGCGAGAGAGATAGATACATGCAGGCGTTTCGGAACAATGTCCTTTTAAGAAAGGAA
This sequence comes from Mustela lutreola, assembly GCF_030435805.1. Taxonomy (NCBI): domain Eukaryota; kingdom Metazoa; phylum Chordata; class Mammalia; order Carnivora; family Mustelidae; genus Mustela; species Mustela lutreola. The sequence goes on along the minus strand of NC_081295.1, from coordinate 10,506,669 downwards.
ATTGTCATTATGGGCATTTCTAATTGGCTTTGACTCTACTTTCGTTCTCCCTTTCTAACTCAAGTTTTTGAAATCTATTTTTGCATTTTAAAAAATTTCTTAACACGACTTGAGAATGAAATAATGCTAAATATTATGGGCAAGCATGGACTTACATACATTTAACCTAGAGGAGTTTCTCAAAAGTGGAGGTCATTAGAAAGTTGGAGAGAGGACAGTATCACCTGTATCTGGAAGAATCAGCAAGTTTCTTTGTCTCTATGCTCTACTTTTTTGAAGTGAATTGATACACAGAGTTTGAGTCACGTGAGAATTCTGCTGAGTTTTGTAATGATTAATAAAAATAATTAATGAACAAAAATAATGAATTTTTGTATTTTTATTAGACTAGTTTTAAAGAATGTTCACCTTTGCTTTGTTGGTAAACATACTTGAAATTAAAGTAAAATTCAGTGTAAATACGTCGTGACACTTGATTAAGTTGATATGACAGAGTGTTGAGAAGGAAAGTTCTCATTATAAGAATAATGGGTCTGAAGTGGTACTCCAACTGGTTTCTTAGCAAAAGGACGGGATGATTAGGGCCGCCTCAAATTTATGAGTGCTTTCATGTGGCTTTCAGAGCTGAGCCTTTCCTGTGTACATCAGGGCTTGTGAAATATGGGTCAGGGCATCCGTTATGGGCTCTGTGGGAGGCGTTGTTGATACCCAGCCTGTTCTGTGCCGTGCGAAAGAGGATGTGTGTGTGGGGAACGTGCTTTACGGATGGACTAGGCTAAGAGGAGTGCACAGTTATCCCTTGACTTGAGGAAGACTTGTTTCCTTCCATGTGCGGACTAATAAAAAAGTTGGAGAGAGTGTCTGGTGTTGGTCACGCAGCTGGTGGGGCCTTCCATGGATTTCCGTTAACACGGTGGACACGAGGAGTGACGGTCCATAGACAGCGGGACGCCGGTCTTACCAGCTTGTTCACGTGCAGTTTGCGAAGATGGAGCAGCAAGTCTGTCCTCCCAGGGAGAGAAGTGCAGGGCTCAGGTGAGGAGGGGCCTGCGCCTGAGAAGGCAGATTAGGAAAAGGAGCAAAGCAGGCGTGTGCTTCCCGTCCGGATGGACGGTGTGGAGTGGCCATCCTGGGGCAGCGTGTAGCTGGGTACGGATGAGGCAGGAGAAAGGGTAGTGAGTCAGCAGCCAAACCTTGAGGGATCTTTCTTGTTTCTTTTTAAATGGTGGCCTGTAGTTTCATTTATTTATTTGACAGGGAGAGCACAAGCATAAGCAGGGGGAGGAGCAGAGGGAGAGGGAGAAGCAGGCTCCCCGCTGACCAGGGAGCCTGACGTAGGGCTCCCTCCCAGGACCCCAGGATCATGACCTGAGCTGAAGGCAGACGCTTAATTGACTGAGCCACCCAGGCGCCCTCCTAAATGGTGACCTGTATGAAGACTGTTTCATAGGGACACGGGAAATCAGCCTCTCTTTCTAGTCAGGTGTGATTAGTAAAAATATTACAAACACACTGCTTTCCACTCTTGGACTCCCAAATAAAGAACTGCCCATTCAGAGGTAGAGTTTCAGAAGAGCCCTGAATACAGTGATAGAATAAAAGCAATAACGGTAATAATAGGCCCTGTCATTGAACACTTACCTGTGTGCTAGCACATTGCGTCATTAATTGCGGTCTTTCAACAGTCTTACAAGGCAGTCTCCCAATTTTATGGACAAAGTAAACTGTTAAAATTAAGTTTGTTCAGTATCCAGATATGTTTGGTGTGAAAGCCTGTATTGTCTCCACAAAAGAAGTGGTTCTCAAATGGGTTGTACATCGGAGTCACCCAGGGAAGTAGCCAGGGCCTTTGAGGCCTCCCACCCCCATTCGGGTGTTCTCAGGCTGTGGAATGGCCTGGATGCCCACTTTTCTCTTCTCAGAGAGATTGGTTATTTATTAAAAAAAAAATTTTTTTTTTTAAAGATTTTATTTATTTGTCAGAGAAACAGAGAGGGAGATGTACAAGCAGGGGGAGCAGCAGGCAGAGGGAGAAGCAGGCTCCCTCTGGACAAGGAGCCCAATGCAGGACTCCATCCCAGGACCCTGGACCCAGGACCCAGGACCCCAGGATCATGACCTGAGCTGAAGGCAGACGCCAACCCACTGAGCCACATAGGCGTCCCCGTTACTGATTTATTTAGCGGTACAATTTAAGTAGACTTTTTTGTTGTTGTTAAGACGTGTAGAATTACATACTTATAATCAAGCTTTTACTATATTTGGGCTCCATAGTCATACCAGGCAAAGAAGAAAGAACTGTGCTTTCAGGGCACGAAGGTGGCTATTGGATTTTTCTGGTGGTGTCACTGAGCATTAATTTACATCCGCCTGTCAGAGGAAACTCTGTCCTAAGATCTGGGTCATTGCCTGGAATTACTGAGAGAGGCTATGAAATAGTCTGCTGCTGTTTGAAGAGCAGCATAGGTTCTGTTCTGAATCACTCACTCGTGGCTGTGACTGAAATTTCTGCGACGAGGAGGTGAGGGACCAGCATCTAGAACCGTGGACCAGCATCTAGAACCGTGTCCAGTCCGTGGTACCCACTTACTAATGAACAGTTTCGATGAGAGAATGCATGAATGGACTGGGCGGCATCTTGGAGTCTCGAGTTATGTGTGTTATGAGCCCAGAAATCTTAAATCCCAGAATGGATGACAGAAAAAGGGTATGGGAAGGGAGGACAGGTGACAGTCCAGGACCAGCGGATGGGAGAAGGGAGAGCGCAGGCAGCTGGAAGCGAGGATTCTCCGGTGAGAAACCAACACACAGATTTAATGCTCCTCATGTGCCGGGAGTGAACTACTGTCGCGGTGAAAGTGGTAAGACAGAGTGCCCCCCCCCCCCCCGTCCCAAATTGGCAGATCTTAAAATAATCGAGACGCTAATGCATAGTTATGCGAAGAAATGTAAGGCAGGAAAATCCTCCCGGTGCTTTGGTGAGATCGTTTCATGACATGAAGTCATGAGTGTTTCTGTCTTTGCTGTTTTGCCACATGGCCGTTCTGGAGCCAGAGTCAGTGATATTGGGAGGATATTTAAAAAGCACTTGATCGGTGGACCCTGTCCAATCCCTGTTTGTTATTTACTTAGTGGCAAACTTCTAGGCTGACCGGGCCACAGAATGTTGGGACGTGTCCCAATACCCGTGCTTTTAGTCTTTCTCTGCCTAGTTCTGTCTGATGGGAAGGTATGATACTGGGAAATTTCCCTTGTGTGTTCCCAACTAGTCCTCTCTTTTGAAACTTATCAATAAAACCACATCTCACAGCTTTAAAGAAAACCAGTTTGTCCCATAACCTTGTCATAGACGTGGTGTAAGTTCTGTTCCACTTAGTACTGCGGAGCAGTGGGGGTGGCAGGGCGGGTGCAGGTTACTGGCTCCCTCCACGACTCTTTCCTGGGTGTTCAGCTTGTGTTTTTCCTCATGTCCTGACTGCTCCCAAGTTTGAGGTTGAGAATATTTCTGAATGACCTACCTCCAAAAGGCTATTTTTAGCTTAGAATGAAATGAAGGCTTTCCTGTCTTGTGTTTCCTATTTTCTAATACTACTTGATTTTGTTTAATTATTTAGAGTGATATATCATTACTGAGTAATCAGGGATTTATAGTTTCTGAAGTTAATGCTGACTACTCCTAAGCCAGCTCAAGCAAATGAATTCACGATCTATTTCGAAGAACCCATAGGAAGAAAAAAACCCAAACTGGTAACATGTGTTTTAGGCTGTAGCTCTTTGTCACCAGCATGTCCTTTTCTCTAAGACTGGATCCTTAATTTTGTTTGGTTCTTCAGGTTTATGAAGGGAATGCACATTTCTGATGTCTTAGCAGTCACGTTTTAATCTTATTCACTATAGTAAGAGGTATCGTCTTTTGCTTAGAAAGCTAACACCTGTCTGCCTGGGTTAGTACTTCCAGAAAGTTTCTGTTGTAATGTATCATTCGTCCGGTGCAGGGTTTCCAGCAGCACCAAGGTAACATTCTGAAACAGCTGAGAAAGCCTGCGGAAGATGACTATCCCAGCGCCCAGGGACCCAAGTCTGTCAGAGAAGAAAAAAGCCATTCCCTCCCTTTTCAGGCGTAGATGATAGTCATTTGGTTCTCCATGGTAACTTCCTTTTTTGCCATATTATCAGTACAAAGTGGAGGAGTGAGTCGAGCAGCTGTGGGCAGCAGGTGAGAAGTGGGGCCGCCGAGAAGCCGAAGGATGAGATGCAAGTCGTGCCAGCCACGGGCAGGGAGCCAGCTGTGCTGGCTTGTCCTGGTGACCTTCTGGGGGAATCAGGTGAGAAACAGGCCAAGCCTTCCAGGCCTTGCTGTCTTTGAGAGCCTTGGACACCAATCTGGTAGGAGAAGGCCTGAGGATAGTAATATGGGGACATTTGGAGGGCCGTCTTCCATACCCTAAGAAACCCTGGGAAAGAAGAATGGAAAAGCGGGGTTGAGAGTCGTGGGAGACCTTGAGGCTGATGGCAGACACTGTGCTACATCATCCTTGCCTCATTTAGCAAATAGATACTCGCATCTGGTCAGGTGCTGATCTGTTGACCTGCTGGCTGAGAGCTAGTATTTCAGGTGCTGGGGACACAGCCATGAATAAAGCACAGCCCCTGCTTTCATAAGGCTTACCTTCCAGTGACATTTAATCCCAGAGGCAGCAGAACGGGTTCTCCGCGTGGGGGTGACGCTCTTTGTAGTCGGGTTGAATGGTGGTGGCACGGGGGACTCGGAAGAATTGGACACTTTGAAAAACTGGTTATTTACTAATGAGGCCGTATACGAATAGGTAATAAAAATTGCTTTCTAAAGGAACGATCGGGGTTATTTCTGTGGTCTCAGAAATGCTCAGCACGCCCCCGTTGTGTCAAGAGGACGGCGGTGAAAGGTAGCGTTTTTTTTTTTTTTTTTTTTTAATATTTTTATTTATTTATTTGAGAGACAGAGAGAGCATGAGAGGCGAGAAGGTCAGAGGGAGAAGCAGACTCCCCATGGAGCTGGGAGCCTGATGCGGGACTCAATCCTGGGACTCCGGGACCATGACCCGAGCCAGAGGCGGTTGCTTAACCAACTGAGCCACCCAGGTGCCCGAAAGGTAGCGTTTTTATTCGCGCTCGCTGGAATGGGACGTGGCGGCCGCAGCGCTGCCTTCGTCTGTCCTGGCGGAGAGGAGGAAGCGGGGCTAACGCAGAGCCCCCGGCGGAGTCCGCGGGGAGAAGCCCGAGGGTATTGTGACTCTCCGAAGGCGCCCACCTACCTCTTAATCATCCTGTGGACTTGGCGACAGGCTGTGGTTCTGGACACGTTGGGCTTGTGACGTGGTCCAGAGAGCTGGCTGGCGGCGCTCCGGGGCGGCTGGAAAGTACAGGAGGGGGATTCGGGCCCAGTATAGCCAGATGGGATCTAGGGGTGAGGCTCTGGTGGAGGGTGGCGTCGTGAGGGGTGCTGAGGGGTACCCGGGAGCACTACCGTTGAAGGAGTGGAAGGGGAGCCAGCCAAAGAGCCAGAAAGGGAGATGGAAAGCGTGGGGAGAGTCGCACGGAAGAGACGGGGGACGCGTGTAGCTGTGGGAGGCCCTGAGGAATGTTCAGGTCGGAGTGGGCGCTGAGGTCTTGTCATTTGCTCATTGATGACCTTCGGGAGAACAGTCAGGAGGGAGGCAAGTCGCAGTGGGCTGTAGGGTGACCACGATGTGGGGAAGAGGCTTCCACATGGTAGGAAGAGGAGTGCTGGGTTCTTTTGGTTTTGTTTTGTTTTTAAATTTTATTTAACTGGGAGAGGGGTGGAGAGTTGGTTTTGCTGCGTTGCCTTCTTCGTGCCCAGGCCCTGTGCCCCCTCTCAATGTCAGTGGCCCTCTCCCTCTGCTGTTGGACTGGGCTCCGCCTGCGTGGAGACCAGAAGGGCCCTTTCTCTTGTGTCCCCAGTGTCGGATGCAGTTGTCTGGCACCCGGTGGGACCCAGTGTACGATTGTTGAGGGGCTACACATACTACATGAGGTCCCTGATTTAGTCCTCGCAAGCCCTCGTATGTGACTGGAGGGGACCCATGTGCTTTGAGCAAGGCCAGCAAGTGATGGCCCCACGAGTAAGTCTGAGTCAGATTAACTCCAGTGCCTCTGCTATCTGGGTCTTTGTAAAGGGTGGAGGATACACACGTAGTCTGTAGGCCGAGGGGAAGGAGTTGCATTTTTGTGAAGATTACTTACAGACATTTCCACTGCCGTGGGGGAACATGGCCCCTCCGGGCCAGTAGTCTCAGCCTGGGCAGTGATCAGCAGGGGTAGAAGATGTTACACATCTGCCCATGACCAAACTTGTGTTTGGGAGCTGGCTTTCAGGGTTAACCCCCACAAGCTTTGAAAACGTTTGCTCTGTGTGTGTAAGTTAATCTTTGATGTTCAACTTGTTAGGCATGTAAGGATTTACTCCTGTGTATTTGTAGAGAAACCGTTCTTTAAATTACAACTTGCTACCTGTCCCCTTTCCCTCATGGTACCTGGAACCTCAAAAGGAAGTCCCTTGTTTTTCCACTGTACTGAAATGTGAAGTTCTGAGTAATTAGTAATATAAAATACTTTCTTGAACAGTTACCAGGGGTCAGGCGGTGCTAAGAACCTCTTGGCATGAATGAGGTACTGTCATTGTACCCATTTTACAGACGAGTGAATGAAGGCATAGTCTGGATGAGCCTAAGGACAGTATTTAGGTGACCCCTCGGCCTTCTCAGAGGCGCTGCATTTGTTCGCGGTGGTGCGTGGTCTGAGCGGTTAGATGAGTGCTCTGCATTTTTGTTGTGGAAGCTGCCACTTAATAGCAGTTTGTTTGTTTTTTTTTCTTGCTTTCTTACTTACATTCACATCATTTGATATTCCACGAGGATATTGGAAACGTCAGTGAAGAAAAATATCCCTTTCCCATAGATGGGATATTATTTGCTTAGAGATGGAAGATAGAATCTTCCAAGAAGCCGCTCAGTAGGAGGGTACGTATAGCCCCTCCCCCGCCCTCCAGTGGGCTAGAGGAGAGTCCTTTCCTTCTCTAGTCCTAGGAGAGGTGGCCCTAAGGCAGACTCCCCTTCTGGTCAGGACCCACGCCTTTCTTAGACATGTCCCTTCTGCCCCTTTTGCTCTGCCAGTTAGGAAGCAGTTTTGAACCAAAATGCATTTCTTTTTTGATGAGAACGTGAAGGGGATTTTTATACTTGGTTTACTTTCTGTTACCATTTCACCTTCCTAAAGAGGAAACTCTTCGTCCTGATACATACAGAATGTGACCAAAGGATGACTTGCCAGCAGGAAGAAAGCTTTGTTAGCATCAAGTTACTGTGTCGAACTGCTCTGTCCAGTATGGTAGCCCGCAGGCACATGTGGCTATTTAAGTTAAAATTAATTACGATTACATAAAATTAAAAATGCAGTTGTGCAGTGTGCTAGCCACATTTTAAGTGCTTAGAAGTACAAATGCAGCACAGAATAGAACATGCCCGTTGTTGCAGAAAGCATTATTGGACAGTGTTGCTCTAGACACTGGTTGCATCTTGTAATTTTGAAAACGCTTTAAAACTACGATTACTATGCACTGTTCTTAGTGCAGAATGTGTGCTCCTTGAGCTTTGGGTGGCCGTAAGTAGGACTGAATCTCAATTTTGAATATAATCTTTGTTACCACAGTATAAATGTGTTGTGATTATCCAAAATTAAAAATTGATGGGGAAAAAAACAATAAAAGAATATTATAAGCAAGAATTTCTTTCTCTATTTCGGACTGCTTTGTCCAAGCTTTTCTGCCATGTCATGTGAGGATTGTAGGAACAGAGAGGGCGTCTAGGTTGTCCACTGTTTTTAGGAGGAGAGAAGGTGCTGCTGCTCTTTGGAACTGAGCATGGGGAAGGCTGTTTTACTTGATTTTGTTTTATATCTACTGAAAATAAATGTAAGACTGGTTAGTGTTTTTGTTTTTTGTCTTTTCCTTCTGAAATGTTTGAAGGAAAGTACTTGATTTCTGTCTGTGTCACAGTTTGAACTTTAACCGGTGGTTTGGTAGTTGGAATAGGTTATGCATTTTGCTGCGGAAAAAAATCGAATTGCTTTCTCAAGGTTGACTAAAATGTTTTAACTCTTCATAGCAAATGAGGCGTGAAACAAATTGTCAAAAGGATGGAGACAAAGTTATTGCAGCAGGGAATGTTTAACGGGCTGGTGATGTTCTACCGGAGGTGTGAGCCGAGCAGATAAATGTGTAAACGGCACCTTTCTCCTTTTCCCCTGCCCGATTTTTCACAGCTTGTCTTCGCGAGAGGACCTAAATCTATGTCAGAAAAATCGCAGCCCTTCTGAAAGTGTTAGATTATAGTGTTGCTATGAGGAATAATTAAGAAGTACTATAGGCAATGGATTAGGAGAAATAAACTTCCTGTTTGCAAACATTTTACTGCACATCATCATTAGATGAAGCAAAAATAAATTTTTAGTGTTTCTGGAAGCTTGATTATGTGTAAAGTATGTCACTGCTTCTTTATGCCCATATACTCCTCTGTTCATTTGCTGTGCATCGTTCTACTCAGAATAATACCCTTTTTAGGATTTAGGATTTTAGGATTTACTTGTTGGAATAATAATGCTTGAACAGAAAGATAATGGAGTGTTTAAATCATGGACTTTTTACTTCTAAAATAGCAAATGTTAATTCAGGGACTCACTAGAGGTTTAATAGGTGGCCCTTTATATTTTTGGCCGCTTCTTCCTTCACTTTCATTTCCAGGCCTCTCTTTAGGGTTTTAGAATTTATTAAGATATAGCAAATAGACGGTTACAGCTCTCCCAGCCCACTGGGGCTTTTAATTTCAAACATAGATCATAGAATGGCCAAAATAGATGTGCCATAGAGAGTGTGAGGGAGAAGTATGAAATAAATAAAGGGAAAGATTATGCATTGGCCTTGTTTCTCTGGGGCTAAGTATAAGTCACTTTTTATATTTGTAAGTATTTTTAGCATCTTACAAGCAAAGGGGTATATGAATATATGTGTATATATGTCTATGAGAACATGTCTTGGGTTGTATTTATATATGTGTATATATGTGTGTATATGTGTATACATATTTAATAGGCAAGCAGCATCTCATCACACTGATACGAGGGTGTTACTTCTGCATCTTTCCTCCCCTTGATACTTCTAATGGGTGGGTGTATGTGTGACTATGACCACTTTTTTCATTTTTTTTTTTTAACTTAACCACTTTAATGATAGGTGTACATATAGGGATTAGAATAAATTGATTATACAGTTTCCAAGCAACCATGTTTTTTATTGGACTGACTCCAGGATGCAGAGATGATTGAGGTTGTATGTGTGTGTGTGTGTGATTTTTATGCGTTTATTTAAGCCTTTCAATGAAGATTGAAGAGCTAGCCTTTTATTTATGGAATACAGTCTACATTTACAAATTTATGTAATAGAAATGCATGTATATTTCCTGTGAGTTTTCGCATACAGAGGGGTAATGGATCTAGCAAAGATTGTAGTAGATGCTACTTGTCTTTTTAAGAGGGAACCAAAATATTTTCGTTCCCTTCCTTTCCATTTGCTCTTATCTCTGAGCTAGCTTATCTCTGTCTTCTGTCCTCTTCATCCCTCTGTGTGCATAGCCGTCTGGTCCTTACCTAAACTTACTTTGTTTCTGCTTTTATGTATGCTTCCCCCCCCCCCCATCCCCTACAAGTGAATCCGCCTTTTGTTTTCATGGTGTGCTTTCTCTTGCTTTCATTTTGTCGTCTTTTTATTTCTTTTCCTTTTCTTGGTCCAGTACTTTCTGTCCTCCTCAGCTGCTCACGCTGAGTGGCTCCGTTTATAAGCTTCAAGTTCCATATCCTGCCCTACGTGGGCATTCATACAGGATTTATTCTTAGGTGTCTTTGGTTACCTTTTTGCCAATGTGTTTTTTACATTCATTTATTCATTATCAGAGAGAGAGAGAGAGAGAGGGAATGCGCCTGCACAAGCAGGCAGAGGGAGAGGGAGAAGCAGACTCCTCGCTGAACAAGGAGCCCTATGTGGGACTCCATCCCTGGACTCTGGGATCATGACCTGAGCCAAAGGCAGCGGCTTAACCCACTGAGCTACCCAGGCGTCCTTTGCCAGTATGTCTTAAAAATTTGACCCTTTTGATCTCTTCATGTCCCTGTTTTTTTTTTTTTTTCCCCTTCCCAAAACTAAGTCTTAAAAGATTAGGCAGTATTACTAATTGACGGTATTTGTAAAGAGACGTTTCTTTAGAGCAGGAGTTTAACAATGCAAACATCTTGCTCAAGTTCTGTACTTTACTCACTGACCTTTGACTGTTTAACTAATAATTGCTTATTATAAGTATGTATTTGTCTGCTTATATTACCCAGGCTGGAACAAACCTCCTGCAGCTTACCCTGAGTCTGGTTCCTCTTAGGCAGGTGCTTATTCTGGAGCCTGGCCGTGGCTCCTTGGATTTGATTTTTAAGGCAGATCCAACATACACACTTAACTTCCCTGAGTCCTGCCGGCCAGCCTGCCTAGCGGGAGAAGGACTAGCAGGACGACCCCTTGAGCAAGGTGTTCAGCTTGGATACCCAGCTCTGCCACTTGTTATTTGTGAAATGGCGATAAGGTACCCACGCGCCGGGTGGTTTCGCAGAGTAAAAGAGACAGTCTGTGCAAGCATATGGAGCGCACTTACCCGGGTTGACTGCTGCTCTCTCCATTGCCATTAAAGCGGAGGAGGTGTACGCTTCGCTCAGGGGCAGATAGCACTTTGCCTAGAGGACTATTCTGCTGTTAGAGGGCTACTGGGAACCAATTGTTTTAATTCAAAGGCCACCTTTCCTTTTATTTTCTTTCTTTTAGAGGGAAGAAAAAAACAGAAGAGTTACATACAAACTTTGAAACCTTGTGATGTGATTGTTTTCCAGTTAGAAAGCTCATTTCTAATTTATATTGTGGTCACTTTACCTCTATCACGTGCACTGAATTGGGTTCAATGCTGGGCCCTAAAACCTTAATCATAAACCTTGTTGTTTCTGTGTCCTTACCAGTAAAATGGGGATTAAATGAACTGTCAGGAGAGTATACTGTCTGGGTCCTCAGTAAATGTCAAACTCGCGTGCAGTGCGGCTAACAAAACTTTAAAACATTAAAAAAAAAGGCATTTGGTTTTCAGAAAGTGCTTTTAGTTTCTGAAGTTGGGAACACTGTGCCTTAAAGTGTCATTCAGTTGAAAAACAGGTTCTGTCTATGGCTTTCAGAATTTCATCAGAGCTGGCTTGGAGGCGTCCTTGTTCTCCATTTGTTCTTCTAAAGGCACATTTTACATCAAAATTTGTTTCACAGGCTTTGTTGCGTCACAATTTCAACCAAAGTTCAAATGTGGGTTGTTTGATTTTACTTAGTAATAATAACTTTGCCGATCATTTTAAGTGCTTTTCTTACCTAGGTCTCAGTCTTGTAAGATTTGGTTAATATCCCTGTTTTGTATATGTAGAAGCTGAAGCACAGTTCCTTGGTTGAGGGCATGGGTTGGATACAAGCCAGGTTGGATGCCCCAAATCTGAGTTTTGTTTTTGTTTTTGAGATTTTATGTATTGGTCAGACAGTGAGAGGACGTTCGCGTGCAGGCAGGGGGAGCAGCAGGCAGAGGGACAAGCAGGCTCCCCGCTGAGTCAGGGCGCCCAATGCAGGACTCAGTCCCAGGATCTGGGATCATGACCTGAGCCGAAGGCAGACACTTAACTCACTGAACCCCCAGGTGCCCCAAATCTGAGATGTTGATGGTGCTCCTGGTGTTTCTGGTATGTTACATGTTAATTAAAGCCCTCATGTCGGGAGTTGGCAAACTTTTCCTCTAAAGGGCCACAGAGTCAGTATTGTAGGCTCCGTGGACACTGTCCTAGTTTCAACCTCTGAACTCTGCTGGCATGGCACTAGAGGATCCATGGGCAGTACGTGAGCGACGGGCAGGCTGTGTGCACCCGTGACACTGTGGATGCCGACATTTGGATCTCCTGAAGTTTTATATGTTGTGAAATACTCTTTTTCTTTTGCTCCCTCTCTCCCCCTAACTATTTAAATATGTAAAAAGCATTCTTAGCACACTGGTCCCCCAGAAACAGGTGGTGGACTGGATTTGGCCTGCAGGCCGCGGTTGGCCTCCTCCCGGGTTCCGTCTTGATTGGGGCAGGATATCCGTCCCATTTCAGGTTCTATCCAAAGCTTTCACCCACCGCCCAGTTAGCCATCTTTATTTGCACAACTTTGTATTCTCTGGGATCTTGGCTCAAACAGCAGCCCCAAGTAACACGGAGCTGGAGGATTTTGGCCTTTCAGATGAGATTGGGGTCCCCCGGGAGTAAATGGATCACCCAGGGCTGGCAATCCCGTTAGCAAGAGCTTGCGCATGTTAAAGCAGGCTTCTGGTGTTTTGTACAGTAGTCCATTTTGTTGGAATTTTTACTGGCTGTGATTTAATTTTGTTTTTTCATGTTCTAGGCATTCTGTCTTTCCTTAATCCCCCCAAAAACTCAAAACGTTTTGAGTTTTATTCCAAAAAAAAAAAAAAAAATTTTTTTTTTTTACAGAAGTGCTGTGCGTGTGTGTGTTCTTATATAAAAAAAATTCAAACACTGGCGAAAACATTTATGTTGAATATTTAAATTCTTTTCACCACTCTACTTCCCTGTATACACTCTTTAAGTTAAGTGTATTTTTTTCTAACCTACTTTCTCTTTTAAAATACTGCATATGAATGCTTACAGTTACGTAAACATAAACAATCCATGTGTAAGATCATATATACATTCAACTGGTCTTGCCCCGCCCCCAGAAGTCTCTTTTGGACATATCCCGTTGGTCCTGCATTTTAACTTGGGGTGATTTTGTGTGTGTGTTGTGGTGGAGAGGTTCTCTTCTTATTGTCCAAGCAATCAGTGAACAATTGTTAAAAAAAAAAAACCCACATTGTCATTTTTACTGTGGACTGCTGAATCACTTTGGAATGTCATTGTTTTGTGAGGCAGTTGGCCAAGAGAATTTGCCTGGAAGGATCATGACAGGATCTTTAGGCATGAGCCCTACATTGCCCTTTTTTTTGTGACATCTCAGATGCAGTCCCGGGCCTCCTGTGTCACTGTTTACTTGTATGCTGTTCATAACAGTGTTTCTTACAAGGAGTGTGTTATAAAAAGGCTACAAGATGTGTTACCTTTGATGCTTTAACCCTATTGTATCCCAAAGCTGAAGCAGGGTGAGACATTTCAAAGTAATTGAATTCAGTAATTGAAATTTCTAAAGTAATTGAGAGAAGGTGAGAGCATTTCCTACTTAGAAAGCATCAGCTGATTTTCTTCCTTGTTATTTTCATTGTGTCTAGTTAGCTTCAGAAGTAAGAAATGAGAACAGAAAGGAGAACCTATAGGGATCTAATGTAGACCTGGAAACCCTTCAAAGTTCTCATTCTTTTTTTTAGGCATAGTACTAAATAGATACCCTAGTTAGATGGGCTATAACTTTGTAATTAAAATCTCTTGAAAAAAACAGTGGGACACTTCTGCTTCTGGCAGTCTGTCGAGTGGTAGCTTTGTGCATGTGGGCTCTCGCCAAAACTGACCATGAACCAATAGGTCCTTGATGCTCATCAGTCCGTGTAGTTCGCTTATAGTCTTCATACCACAGATTCTCCTGAAATCATACCTTTTCCCTTTTCATTCTCTTTCATGCCTGTGTTTTTTTCAGTGCAGCTGAAAACAAAAAAAAATTTTTAAGTGGGGTCCACAGTGAGATCAAGACCCTAGCTGAGATCAAGAGTCGAACGCTGAACCGACTGAGCCAACCAGTCGCTGCTCAGTTCAGCTGAAAATTAAAAAAAAAAATGTTTTAAGCACACGAAGTCTAAATAGTTAAAGAACGTTTTCTAATTTCTATGCAAATATGAAAATTAAAAATAAAAATATCTATTGTTTCTTAAGATTTATTCATTATTCAAATAAAGAATTTACTGATCTGTTGGGTTTTTTTTTTAATGGATTTTATTTATTTGACAGACAGCGATCACAAGTAAGCAGAGAGGCAGGCAGAGAAAGAGGGGGAAGAGACCCGGCGAGGAGCCTGGGTAGAGAACCTGATGTGGGGCTCGATCCCAGGACCCTGAGATCATGACCTGAGCTGAAGGCAGAGGTTTTAACCCACTGAGCCACCTAGGTGCCTCTGGTTTTAAAATATAAATGATTATCCTGCTCTCTTCTGCTCTTGTTTTTGCTTGATAAAAGGAAAGAAACTTAAAAAACAAAAACAATAGAGAGACAAAAATCTTTGATTAAAAACAGTGTTAAGGATTTTTGTTTCATTGGACTTTGGGGAGAAATATCTTGAAGTTGTACATAGGAGTTTTTATCTCTGTGACTAAAATTAATCAGAATCACAGGATTGAGCAAATCTCGGAAATACTTCTTTTTGGAGATTTTTATTAATTGTGTCTGCTTTATTTGGTTGATTTGCTGTAAAACACCAAAGCCCTAACCTAGTAAAGCACTAGCCGCCTTATTTTTGGCCTCCTTTTACATTGCTTACTCTGTGTATCAGGCCGGCCCATAAAGGCCCAGTGTGTTTTGGCTCTGGACTGCTGAGCAGTGTCGTGCTCTGACTGACCTGATGTAAAGAAATCAGCACATGAGACCCGCAGTGGTCTTCTGCCCTTGGCTTTCCAGGCTTGGTGAAGGATGCAGTTGTTTCGTACTCAGGATGTTACAGTGGGGTATTGACATTTTACTGATCCGGAAAACTGTATATATATTCAGCTGCCTTTCTTTTTAAAAAGAAACTTCACAGTTTTAATTTTGAAATCTAGATGAAACATAATCCCTGGAGTGCTCTTGCACTGTTGCAGTATAATCTTTTCCTACGATACCTGATTTAGTTGGAAACAAATTAGGAACTATGCATGCTTAAAGGAAGCAATTTAATAAACAGGATTTTAGAGAAACCTAATCAGAATTGTAAAATGATACTCGCGAATCAATTGCATTATACAGAATTACTAGGTTAGATGTAGCTTTTAAATAAGTGTGAACACATCTCAGGCTTCTCTACCACCACTATCAAGAGCATTAATAAATTTGCCTTTCTTGCTTAAAAAAAAAAAAAAAAGGAGAGGGAAAGTCCTTTGTCCCTTAAGTTTTATTGGTTCATTCACAAATGATTAAAAAATAGCCTTCTCACATCACTTGGGCGGAAGGCAAGCAGACCCTGGAGCCGGCTTCAGCTGTGTCCTGGTCTCTCCAACGAGGTTCAGCGCGCTGGGCAAGGCCGCCTGTTTGGAGATGGCTCTGTGCTCCGGTAGCATGAAAACGGCAAAGAGATGCAGCCCTAAACTTTGGGATTTCAGCAAGCATCTGGGAGGCGTGTATGGCTGAGAACTGAGGATTGGGGTTCAGGAGTGAGCTGAAGACCGGAAGGTCACCCATACCCTATCTCACAGACCTCTGGCTGCCTTTTACATAGGAGATAGAGGCAATGAGAAGTAAACAATTTTTATTTTAAATCATTGTTATCCCTTGTCAGCATGTATGTGTGCAATGTTACGTAGTTGCCATTAGTTTTAATCACTCATTTTCAGTTCACTATTTTGTATACATTTTCTTACATTGGTATCATTGTTAGTGCTTTTTTTTTTTTTAAATTAATTTAGACTTTAGGTTGGTCTTTCATGCATATTTTACTTGTCCTATTTATTCAGTGCGCATGCATATGTCCTGTTAGGCTCTGGGTGTCGAAAAGGAGTGCACACCAGCAGACCGTTCTGTTTTATAGTTGAGGAACTCAAGGCCTGGAGAAGTTGAATTCTCTCATCTCTGGTCCTCTGGCTGGTGCCTAAGATTTGGATGCCTGTTCTTTCTCAGTGCCTATTATGATGCGACGGGTGTTTTCCTTTATCTTTGTAAACTGTCTTTCTGTTTAACTTGGCCTCTGCCATTGAGGAGACAGGTAAAGAGAAAATTGCATCCAGACTTTTCTCAATATTATAGTGGAGGTTTCCTCAGAGGTCTCTGAGGCCACAAAGAGATGGGCTTTATTCTGCCTGGGGATTCCAAGACAGTCTTGATAGGGAAGGTGATCCTTGAAGGAGAAATAGGAGTTGCCCAGAGATGGGAAAAGTAAAGAGTTCCCAGTAACTTCTGGAACTGTACGGTTTCAGGCTTCCTCTCAGGGAAAATACCAGAGCCAGTATTTGGAGCAGTAGCTGGTCCTGCGGGAGGGGGTTCAGAGCAGCAGTCTGCTTGCGTGTGGGAGTAGGGAGAAGCTATATGGCAAGTATTAATCTTTACTAAGCCGTGGATTAGCTTTTGTTTGTATTTGCTGCATAACAACTTGAGTGGCGTAAAACACCGCACATTCTTTATCTCAGGAGTTTCTGTGGGTCAGGAGTCCACGCATGACCTGCTGGACACACACTGTCGAAGGTGTCAGGAGGCCTTGATTAAAGTCAATGGGCTGCATTCTCAGCTGGAAGCTTGACTAGGGAGGGCGCCCTCATGCTGCTGGCAGTGTTCATTTCCTTGTGGCTGTAGTGTCCTGGCCACTTGCTTCTTCAGTGCCACCAACAGAGAGAGAGTCTCTAATTTCTGGGGAGGCTGGACTTTCTTTTAAAGGGCCCCTCTGGGATGGTTTCTGTTTTCATTAACTCAGAGTCCCTGATGAGGGACTTCAACTGCATTTGCAAAATCCCCTCACCTCTGTATATTTTCAGGGTTAGGTGCAAGTCCTAGGTCTTGCCCATTCTCAGGAGGGGATTGCACAAAGCTGTGGCTGTCAGGAGGCAGGAGTCCAGGGAGCTGTCTTGAGTTCAGGTTGTATGTTACAAATTAGTAAAAACAGAAGTGGTGTGTCTTTGTCTGCTCAGGATGTCATAATAAAATACTGTAAACTGCGTGGCTTCAACAGTAGAAATGTATGTCTCATAGCTCTGGAGTTCTGAATTCTGAGATCAAGGTTCTAAGGTTCCAGCAAGGTAGGTTTCATTCTGAGGTCTCTTGCACACCTTGCTGTGTGTTCATGTGACTTCTTTGTGTGTGCATGGGGTGGGTGGAGAGAGAGAGAGAGAGAGGATGCCTTGGTCTCTCTCTCATTTTATTATAAGGACACCAGGCCTGTCAGATGAGGGCTTGCCCTTATGACCTCATTTAACCTTTACTACCTGCTTATGGGTCCTATTTCCAAACACAGTCACACTGGTGATTAGGGCTTCAGCATATGAATTTTGAGGGGACACAGTTCAGGTTCACAGTTTGTTGTATCTCATGGGTTATTAATTGGAGTGGCTCGGAGGGGATCCTAATGGCCATTAGAGATCTCTTCCCCAAAGAGTACCAGCCAGACTTGGGAAAATCCTGATTCCATCTTTTTGTGACCTTGGGCAGGTTACCCAATCTAGGGGTAATTCCCTTGAACTAAAATCAGTGGCTTGTAATGTTAAGTACTTCGCAGGATTTTTGTTAGGCTTGGTTATTTCATTTGTAAAGCACCTAGCGCTGTGCTTTGCTCACCATAGACACTCATCAAACAGTGGCTGTTATTATGTGTCTTGATATTTCTATATGTCTTCTTCATCTTTTATTTTCCATCTTAAATGATATAATTTCCCCATGAATCCTTGCATTTCTTTCAACTAGAACTTATTACCCTTAGCTGAGCACTTACGGGGCTTCATTTTCTCTGTCCTGTGGCATTTACAAGCTTATTTATATGTTGTTTTATTTGTATACATCTTTTATTTTCTCTGTTATAGTGTATGTTTCTTAAAGTCAAGAATCGTCTTATACATCTACCATCGTTCATTGTGACTTGGACGTTGATATTTGTTCAGTTTAAACAATGTTGAATGAGTGGATATGGATTCTTGTTTCCTCTTTTATCTGAATCTTTGTTTCTGAACCTTTTCTAACTCCTGCCTCCTTTTGATAAACCTAATTTTCCTCGTACCTCTTCCAGCATTCAAGATGTATCATCCCAAAAGACTAGGTCCTTATTCCCCACTTGTTTTGAGAAGACGGAAGTTGGACTTTTCCTTCAAATTCTCAATAAGTGGGATTATTTTATCAAGCTACTTTTACATGGTATGTTTAAAAATAGCACTTTCCCCTTTATCCATCCCCCAAACAGGAAATTCTGTCATCCTGAATACACATTTTCAAGTGTACCCTCACGCCGGCCCCCATTCCTGTTTCTGTAGCTTGCATCCGCCCCTTTTCACTTCAGCATCCCTGCTCTGAGCCGTTTCTGACGCGCTGTGCAGTCCTGTCCTAGGCAGCGGTGAGGCAGGCTTTCCTACGCTCAGGTAAAGCCTTCACATCCTTTGCATATGCAGAAGATTTTTCTGCCTTCCCTTTATTTGGTTCTTTTGTCAGGAAAGGTGTGAAATTGATACACATTTGAATTTGTGAACCCTCTTTTCTGACACAATGTGTGTGTAGCTTAAGGAGTGATTCTAGGCATCTATTATGCTTTTATAAAGCCTTTTCCCCCAGAACTTAAAGCACTTCGTAGACATTATCTTATCAACACTTCGCACATCCCTATGAGCCAAGTGAGAATTAGAGACCATTGCTCTTACTGTGCAGGGGAGTAGAACGTGGCCAGGAGGTCCAGGAGAGGCCCTTACCCTCCTTTGCCCTTCCAAGGTGTTTGTGCTGGGGAGACTTTGCCTTTCTATTTTCTAGCCATAAATTTGTCATGTTAACCTGCATTAGGGGAGTGGGTATAATGGCTCAATTAGCTCTCCTTACCGAGCCAGCAAACAAAACACCTTCGGTCACAAGATAACAGAGCAAATTTATGAAGTGATCTTTCTTTTGGAAGAGAATCTGTGGCTGTACGTAGGAATCAAAATTCAGTGTACTGAAAGGAAGGCAAATTACATCTCGTTGCCTGAGGAGGCCTCTTTTAAATGAACTTAAATGAATTTAAAAGAGGCCTTATTTGGGATTGGATTGCATTGAGTGGGGATTGTTTTAAATGAGCCCCTCTGCCCCCCATACTGGGAAAGTTATTTTATGCATTTGAAAACAACTTGGCTTTGCGTGGTCTACCTTGCCTTTCTGATATCTTGAGATTGTGGGAAATGCTGCTGTGAGCTGGGAGAAGGCAAGATTTAGGGGCTTTTGCAGAAATGGACATTCTTTCTGAAAAGGCAGATTAAGGGTAAAGAAAAATTGGATCTTAGGCTGGCTTGATGCCATTGCCACTGATGTATATTTTCATTTGAAAATATACAGGTAATGCAGTCTCACTTTTTTTTTTTTTTTTTTTTAAAGATTTATTTATTGGAGAGGGAGCATGGGTTAGGACAGGCAGAAGGAAAGGGGCAGAGAGAATCCCAAGCAGGCTTCTCGCTGAGTGTGGAACCCTGTGGGGGCTTGATCCAGGACCCTGAGGTCATGAGCTGAGCTGAAATACAGAGCCATGATGCTGAACAGACTGAGCCACCCAGGCGCCCCAGTACGGTCTCACCTTTGCTGATACTCCATAACTTTTAAAAGTCCCTCTTTCTTCCCTGTTCTATACTCGTCTTATCCTTTCTTTTAGCTTAGAATATTCTTCAGCCTAATTTTTATTAATCGATTGTGATGACAGATTTACCAAAAAGTAGATGGTTAAATAGTGAGCAATAAACTAAATGTAAAAGGTGTGTGTATCTGACGATAACGGACACAGATGTGTTTGGAAGATGAATCAGTGTGTGCTTATGTTTGTTTTGGACACGCTTACATCGGATATATTTTGGTATTCGTTGTAAACTAAAGTTTCTGGTCAAGAGTAGGAATGCAAGCTGGTGCAACCACTCTGGAAAACAGCATGGAGGTTCCTCAAAATGTTGAAAATAGAACTGCCCTATGACCCAGCAATTGCACTACTGGGTATTTACCCTAAAGATACAAACGTAGTGATCCAAAGGGGCACGTGCACCCGAATGTTTATAGCAGCAATGTCCACAATAGCCAAACTATGGAAAGAACCTAGATGTCCATCAACAGATGAATGGATCAAGAAGATGTGGTATAGATACACAATGGAATACTATGCAGCCATCAAAAGAAATGAAATCTTGCCATTTGCGACAACATGGATGGAACTAGAGCGTATCATGCTTAGCGAAATAAATCAATTGGAGAAAGACAACTATCATATGATCTCCCTGATATGAGGAAGTGGTGATGCAACATGGGGGCTTAAGTGGGTAGGAGAAGAATCAATGAAACAAGATGGGATTGGGAGGGAGACAAACCATAAGTGACTCTCAATCTCACAAAACAAACTGAGGGTTGCTGTGGGGAGGGGGGTTGGGAGAAGGGGGGTGGGGTTATGGACATTGGGGAGGGTATGTGCTTTGGTGAATGCTGTGAAGTGTGTAAACCTGGCGATTCACAGACCTGTACCCCTGGGGATAAAAATATATGTTTATAAAAACAAATTAAAAAAAAAAGTATTCCTATATCAAGGTACCATATTTTATAACACAGGTTAACATTGAACTCTGGTGCCATTACATTCTAGTTACTATTTTCAGGTACAAAAATCTTGCATGCTCCTAACCCTAGATTTGTGCATTAGTTAGGTTAGCAGACGGGCACTGGTATAGAGTGTACTTGCATGAAACACTTTCAGGTTTCTGTCAGGCTGAAGGGGGGTAATGTGACTTCTTTGGTCTTCCTCCTTTCTCCCGTTCTCCCCTCACCCATTTTTAAAATAGCAGTGCTTTTCCTACTGTCAGAATTTCATGTTGTGACACCCTACTCAGAAGTTATGACAGCAGGGTAATGACAGCAACTGCCTCCAGAGAATCAATCAGGCAATTAATTTTGTAAATGAAATGCTGATTATACAAAGCTTCACATGAGAGGCCCAGTGATTAAAATCAATTTAACAAATTGTTTCAGGTGGGACTTGATTAATAATTTGCCATAAATGCTGAGCCTATATGACCAGCATACCTTGTTGTTACTCCTACTATCCAGCTATGTAGCGGGAGGGAGACAAACCTTAAGAGACTCTTGATCTCACAAAACAAACTTAGGGTTGCTGGGGGGTGGGGGGTTAGGGATAGGGTGGCTGGGTTATGGACATTGGGGAGGGGATGTGCTATGGTGAGTGCTATGAAATGCGTGAGCCTGATGATTCACAGATCTGTAGCCCTGGGGCAAATAATACATTATATGTTAATAAAAATAAAAAAAGAATCTTGTTGTTGCTCTTAACAACCTAGTTGTGTATAAAAATCGTCAGGTAGGGGTGCCTGGGTGGCTCAGTGGGTTAAAGCCTCTGCCTTCGGCTCAGGTCATGATCTCAGAGTCCTGGGATCGAGCCCCGCATCGGGCTCTCTGCTCGGTGGGGAGCCTGCTTCCCTCTCTCTCTGCCTGCCTCTCTGCCTCCTTGTGATCTCTGTCTGTCAAATAAATAAATAAAATCTTAAAAAAAAAAATCCTTAGGTAAGCTAAGCACCGTGTCATGCTGTCACACTAGTGGGGCTAGGAGTCTTATGCATGCATGTACATACTCACACATATTTACTCTTTGCTTATTTGTCTAGCTATGTAGACCCAGCTAACATGAAGACGGAATGTGTTATTGTCATTCTGGTGTATGTTTTCCTGTGTTCTACTTAAAAAACAAAAACTTGCCACGACAGGTTTGGGTGCAACCCAAACAGAGTTAAACAGGTCTTTTTTCTATGTAGGATGTTTTAGACTTTTATTATGCTGACTTATATTCTGAATCTTAAAGAGCGACATCTGCTTTATAGACATTTCCCCTTCCTTCTTTCTTTTTTTTTTTTATAATAGTCATGAAATTTTATGCTCCTAACATAGCTTCAAAGTATATAAGGCAAAACTGATTAAAGGAAAAAGATAAAAAGGAAAAAGAGTAAACCCACAATCAAAGTAGATTTTATGCACCCCCCCGCCCCCCGCCAGAAATGAACAGAATAAGGGGTGCCTGGCTGGCTCAGTCTGTAGAGTGTGTGACTCTTGACCTCAGGGTTGTGAGTTTGAGCCCCACACTGGGTGTAGAGATTACTTCAACCCCTCTAGGTTCCAGTGTCCTTGAAGGTGGAAGGTCCTGGGTCAGATCCATCTCTGATTCCCCAGCAGCCTAGACATTTTAACATTCTTAATTATAGTAACAGCTGTAAACATAGTTTGGGAAATGATGTTATAAGGATATTAGAAATAGTAACATTTATAGACTGGAAATTAAAAAAAAATGCCTATGTTTGGAGCATTATAATAGGAGAAGTCACACTGGGAATAGGAGACACAACTGGATGTCTTTCTCACATTCATACACTAAATATTCGTTAAGTGCCTGTTGTAAGCCAGACTTGGGATCCGGTGTCATAGTTTTCATTACGTCTAGTTGAAACGTCTAGAAGGCAGTACAGTATTATTTTGGAGAAGGTAGCTTGGAGACGTAAGGGTAAGGTGCACTTGAGGGTGTTTTGTTTTTTTAGTTTTTTATTAAGTAACAGGAGCAATAATTGTTGCTGTATGAGAAGTAGGGGCTATAAGGAGAATTAGGATGAGGAAGACACCATTTCTGCCCTTCAGGTGCTCACTGATGAGAGGCCACGTAAGCAGGGTTGCAAATGGTTGTGTAGATGTTTATTATCTGTTAAATGAGATAGTGGCAGAGAAAGCAGAATACTTTATCTTGGACTTTCTGGAATCAGGAAGAGTTTCTTCAGTTTACAGGTACCAAAGGTGTGTTGGGTGCAAAGGCGTTCTAGAAAGGGGTGTGCCTTAGTGCTTTGGCACGGAGGTGTGCATGAGGGCTGTCTAGGTTTATTATCGAAGACGTGGCAGGTGGCAGGTGTGGCACCCAAAGGTGAGCCTTGATTATTTGGTTATTGACCTTCTGGGCTTTGAATTCTTTAGACTTCTTTGTAGCCTTTTCCCTGCCTTTTTGACTTTAAGGGCCGTTTATTGGTAAGAGTTCTAGTCCAAGAATGGGGCAGAAAGGAGAAACAGTCTCTAACTGTCCTCCTTACTTTTGATTCCTTACTCACGACAGGTGGACGTTCTGGCACAGAGGAGGGCTGGTTCTAGAATGCTGGAACGGGAAGGGGCTGTAAGGGTTCATCTTGCCCCTGGGATGCTCACAGTTGTGACTGCTCAGGAGGAACAGGTGCTCACACGTGAGCGGTCACCATGTGCCAGGCACTGTGCTTTGTATCTACTGTGTTATTTCATACTGAGGACAGTGCTGTGAGGTGGTTACTGTTATAATCCTAACTTTTCAGAGGGGGAAGCTTAAGTTTGGAGATTAGTAGGATCTGTCAGAGATCACACACACAGTAAGTGGTGACCCCCTGTGCAGGCCAGCCTTAATTCCAGAGTCTGCGCACTTGACCCCACTCTGCTGCACCAAAGAAGACCCAATGGCTGGGGAGTTGGAGAGTTAAGCTCCACCTGCCATGGCAAGCAGTTGTGCTGTTACATTGGGGGCCCGTCTCTGCACCCTCTCCTTCCTCTGATGCAAGCTTTGTCAGCCACAGTTTTGGGATAATCTGCTTTTTAAAATTTGTACAGAGATTTAAAAATACTGGGTATGTTTTCATTAGATAGTTGCTCTCCTGATTTTAAACCAGAGAATTTGACAGTGGGCCGCCTGCCCTGGGAGGCACTGCTAGGGGACCAGGTCTGTTTATACCCTCTTTAGGGAAGAGGAGGGAGCAGGGTCACATGTGAAAAGTGGGGGTTATGAAAGCACTTTTTGAAACTTATAAAAACAAATAAGGGAGGTTTCTGGGTTACAGATGGCACATTTCAAATCTTTAATGGCTGGTTTGAGAGCTTTTAAAAAGCATAGTAGGAAACCTGAGGGGGCAGAAGTCTTACTACATCTTGAAAGTTGAGATACCCTTTCCCACAAATCATATTTTCAGGTTATCTACCAGAGCGGGATTTTAACCTGGAAGATGGCTTTTTATTTTTTTAATTAAAAAACATTTTTGTGGTATCTTCCTAGGTTATTGTTTTTTAAAACACTTCCTTTTTTCCCCTTAACTTTATTACAATTTTTTTAAGTAATCTTTGCACCCCATGTGGGTCTTGAACTTGAAACTCCTAGATCAAGAGTCACGCTCTTTTCTGACCGAGCTAGCCAGGAGCTCCTTCTGAGGATTTTTTTTTTTTTTTTTAAAGTATTTAAAATACATCTATTCAGTATGTGTTTTGCCAGCTTTAGTACATTTAGGAGAAATACTGCAGCCCCATCCTTCTCCCCAGTAATACCTTAACACGCCCCCTTCTTTTTCCCGTGTGTTCCCTTTTCTTGCGCGCTTTTCTTGGGATGAGGTGATTCTTCCCCAGACCTCAGTGCAGTCGCGGCTGTTGGGGTATTTAACTTGGGTCCAGCACTTGAAATATCCTCCGGATTCTCGTTTTATCCACCGTCGTAATAGCATCACCGTAGCGATCTTCTTTCCTTCAGTGTAGGATCCTGGCTAGGCCTTGTACATGCATTGAATTGCCCTTTTACAGTCTGTACTGAAGAGTGGACTTGAACTGCATGGGGCCATTTATATGTGGATTTTTTTTTTTTTTTTTGATGAATACAGTGCTATAAATGTATTTTCTTTTTCTTATTAAATATATATAATATATTAAATATACATATTATAAATTATGTATTTTATATATTAGAAATATAGAAACCATATATCCTATAATATTTATATTATATATATTAAAATATATAAATATTAAAAATATGTAAGTGGGTTCCAAGCCTAATGTAGGGCCCAAACTCATCATCCTGAGATCAAGACCTGAGCTGCGATCAAGTGCTCGACTGACTGAGCCACCAAGGTGTCCCTCCTTATGATTTTCTTAATATTTTCTTTGGTATACTTTTTTAAAGAATATAGTATATATACGTATAACATGGAACATATAATACGTAGAACATACAAAATGTGTGTTAATTGATTATGTTTTTGGTAAGGCTTCCGGCCAAGAGTAGGCCAATAATAGTTAAGTTATTGGAGAGTCAGAACTCATAAGTGCATTTTTGATTCTGCATGGGGTCAGTGCCCTTAACCCCCATGTATTCAAAGGGTCAACTGTATAGTAGTCATACTAACTTTTTGTGCTTTGAACAGTCACATTACACTACTACCAGTAGATGCTTTAACTTAACTATGGCTCTGATAAAGTGGATCTTCAATAGGGCCATGTCTCCAGAAAGCACATTTGCACCGGGGGCTGGTAGGTAGCCTGTGTATCAAGCACAGCAGGCTCTCTTTGTCTAGAGATAGCCACATTAGTTGTTAACATTCGTAATATTTGTACTGGCATTTTCTTTCATGTAATTTTAAAGTTAATTTCAGAAAGTTAATAGAATAGTTTGAAATAGGCATGTTGGTCACCATGGCAATCGCTGGGGAAACCAGTAACTTCTCGTTTGTCTTTCAGTGCCACTCTGACGTGTCCTTGGACTTGTTGATCCGTGCAGTTCACATACCAAACATCTTCAGAATGGCTGTGTTCTTTTTGTTTTTTGTTTTTTTAAAGATTTTATTTATTTATTTGACAGATCACAAGTAGGCAGAGAGGCAGGCAGAGAGAGAAAGCAGGCTCCCTGCCAAGACCCCAGGATCATGACCTGAGCGGAAGGCAGAGGCTTTAACCCACCGAGCCACCCAGGCACCCTCAGAATGTCTGTGTTTGTGAGGGAGGTATTAACTTCCCTCGAAAGGTGAGAAAACAGGCTTAGAGCGCTGGAATAATTTACCCAACACTTCATGGCTAGTCGGCAGCAGGAGAGGAATATGAACCCCGGTCTGCCTGGTGTAAAACTTTATGCTTTTTCCTTTAGTAGACACAGCAAGTTGGTTTCTGCTTGCTTGCAAAATCTGATAATTACTAGTGGCTTCCTGCCACTGTACAGGGTGAAAGATTCTGAGGCTTACTGGACTTCAGGAAAATGAATTCTAGGATTGATGAGCAGCGTCTGTCTTCTGTACGTGAGTGGAGGGGTGGAGAGTATCCGTGCCTCATAGTGATTATTCTGGAGTTCACTTTCACACAATAATGACAATAATAAAACCTATCCCTATTAAAAGCCTGTTATGGGCCAAGGACTTAACTCTAGTATCTGCAATTCTATAACAGCGCTGAAGCGATGGTGGTAGTGTTCTTGGTGTTTAGATGAGTAACAGATGCAGAGAGCTGACATGCAGAGAGATCCTTCGGCATCACAGCTAAAAGGAATGAGGTTGAAATTTGACATATTCCCACAAAAACTTCCTTTCTGATTTAAATCTGTATTTATATGGGAAATATACCATATTATTTCTCTTTCTTAAATGAGACTGCTACTCCGTTGTCAGTAGTGACACATGAATATGAATGATAGCGCATACTTAGAGATGTAAATTTTAGAAATAGTTAAAGCCATGGTAATAGCTCTACAAATTTTTTTTTTTTTTTTTTTTTTTTGGATAGTGAGAAATAAGAAATCCAGGGAAAATAGAAATATATACCATTACTATTTTGATATTCCCTTTAGATCTAATCTACACTTGAAATAAAAAATATATATACACTTTGGTTTATTCATAAAGTTATTACATTTGCTAAATTAAATTTAAGAGTATGTTTCAGTCAGACAGTAATTTACACATTGAATTGACTTAATAAGTTGCTGAGCTTGGAGGATTAGGCAAATAATAGGTTTTGCCAGTTTATAAAAATCCACCCCAGACTGGGGAACTGAGTATTTTCTTGGCTTATTCTTTGGTATCTGGATGATAGCTATAAATGGGTTTAATATTTGTCTTTTCACTTCTTCATTCCTATTCCTGTGGGACAGTCTAGCTGGGAAGACAGACTTTTATCAAATAGTCACACAACTAATGTTCTTGTAGGCTTTACTGGGTGCCATGAAGGAAAGGCACAGTGTTTTCTGAGGGGATCCTGCCTCACTCTGTGTCCAGGGAGGGTTTCTCTGAGGATAGTGTGCTGGCGCTGGGTTCCGCAGGAGCATGGAGCTCCTTCTACATGGGGGGAACGGCGTAGTTGAAAGTCCATTGGTGGGAAAGTATGTGGTTTTTCCAGAGCCCCATAGAGGCCAGTATGGTTGGAGGGGGCAAATTTCCTTTTGGCAGCGGTGGTGGGTCCAGCTGACTGGATTTGGTGAGGGATGGCTGTGGTGGGAGAGGAAGGAGTCAGAACGCATCCCTGGATTCCAACTTGTCCATCTAGGTGGGGTGTCTTCCACTGAGATCAGAAGCACGTGGGGAGTATCCCACGCATCCAGGCAGGAAGATTGGGTGGCGGTTGGGTAGAGAGCCCTGGGGCTCAGGGAAACAGCCAAGGGAGATACATCTGGGAGCCACAGGCATGAGGAGGTAATGGAAGCTATGGCTTAGATGAACTTGTAAAAAGTGAAGCCTTGTCTGCAGTTACGCCTGATTTTTCCTCTTGTACTATTGACTATCGAGAAGCCTGCTTTCCAATTAGAGTCCTGTTGTGTAACTGGCCACGTGGTGTCGAGCATGTCATTGCTTTTTCTGTTCAACGAATGTTAATGATGCCAGGCATTGTGCAAAGTGCTAGGTACCCAAAGATGAAGAAAACAAAATTTCTACCTTTAATTAACAGTATGCTGGGAGACAAGAAAATAAATAAATTATTGAGTGATTTCACTCTGACTTCAGTTTGCTAATTTGTTAAGAGGAAAAGAAAAAGATTTAGGAAGCTCTTACTGTGTGATAAATCCTGTGGTACCTCATTTGATCCCTTAACAACAAAAGAGGTGAACACCAATGTACTCTATTAGACTTGAGCCAAAGTTACGCAGCTAGTAGGTTGCACAGGCAGAATTCCCGCCCAGGTTTGTCTGACTCTGAACTCCTTCCCCTTTCCTTTACACCTGTATTGCCAGAATTCTAAGTGTTTTATCTAAACCACGGACTGTTTATTTTATATGAAAAAGATGGGGGGATTTGAAGCAGGGAAGAGGTTGTCCCCCACGGTGGATGTTTTTGCTTGCATAGTAAGCAGATCGGCAGAGTGCTTTGATCAGTGGGAAGGATTTTCCCAATTTCTCTTCCTCTAAGAATGCTGATGCCTGGACCTGTGTCAGTCTCTGAACGGCACTCGTGGTTACCGGAGGCCCTGTCCTCTTTCTTGACCTCTTCAATATTTTTGTCAGTGACATGGGCAAAGACATGAATGAAATGGCATGCCGATCTAATTGGTGTTTGAAGACAAGGTGGGAGATACAGTGAATATGTTAGATGTCAGGGTAGAATGGTGACCGGAAATAGGCAAAATGAAAATAAGCAGAGATACAGACCAACTTCTGCCACTAGAGTCAATGTCCAGCTGAATCATGGGAGGGGGAAAGTGGGGTTTCACTGCAGCTCCTGGGATGGATCAGGAGTGTGACGGGGCTGCGGGACAAGTATGCAGATCCAAGGCTGCATGAGTACCAATGTAAGCTTTGTGGAAGAGGAGCAAGTTCCGCCCCATAAGATTTTTTTTGTGTTAGGGGAACTAAGAATCGGCGTATTTTGCTCAGAGAAAGGAAGTAGATACGGCTGTCGTCAGATATTCTGCAGAAGGACCTAAGTGAAACCTTTCAAATGGATGTAAATTTCAAGGAACAGATTTCTGTTATGTAGAAGGAAGGAATTCATAACCTTTCATGGTTGTAGACACCTAGGGGATTCGTGTATACATTAGCTGTGAACCAATGAGATTCTTTCCTGTGCTAAGATTTGTCGTCTCATTGCTGAATCCTTTAGCCAGAGAATCTTAGGAATTGTGATCAAATGGAAATGTATTAAAGTGTTTTGGAAATGCATGGTAGATATTGGTTATTATTTGATAATGTAGGTCAGGAGGGTCTTCGGATGGGTTTCTAGAGGACATTTCATTGACCCCTGACACTCACTATATGTTAATTTTGGATGTACATCCATGATGGATGCATTTTATAGAGTATGTCTAAGAGTTCAGAATCACAGCTTCTTTATTTATTTATTTATTTATTTATTTATTTATTGTTAAAGATTTTATTCATTTTATTTGACAGAGATCACAAGTAGGCAGAGAGGCAGGCAGAGAGAGAGGAGGAAGCAGGCTCCCCGCTGAGCAGAGAGCCCGATGCGGGGCTCGATCCCAGGACCCTGAGATCATGACCTGAGCCGAAGGCAGCGGCTTAACCCACTGAGCCACCCAGGAGCCCCAGAATCACAGCTTCTGAATGTTGTTTTTTATTGGTAGTTTATGGAAGTCACTCCATAATATGTAACAACATATTAATATTTTATGGCTAATCTTAATTCTGAAAAATGAAAATCCAATGGTATTTTAAATTTAGAATATAGTTAGGAAAAAACATTGTGTCTTCTACTTCTGTCCTATTTAAGGATAATATATATGTGCCAAGCTTCTTTATTTAAAATTATATATCAAGGGGAGCCTGGGTGACTCAGTTGATTAAGCATCTGCCTTCTATTCAGATCATATCCCAAGGACCTGGGATCGAGTCCTCTGTCAGGCTCCCTGCTCAGAAGGGATTCAGCTTCTCCCTCCGCCCTTCCACCCCTCCATCTTCTCTTGTTCTCTCTCTCTCCCTCTCTCTCAAATAAATAAATAAAATGTTAAAAAAATAAAATTACGCATCAAAACATGTTTCTTTCAGATAAAAACTGCACAAATAAAAATTGCCTATAATCTGGGGCACCTGGGTGGCTCAGTGGGTTAAAAAGCCTCTGCCTTCGGCTCAGGTCATGATCTCAGGGTCCTGGGATCGAGCCCCGCATCGGTCGCTTATCAGCCTGATCTTCACATAGTCGTAATTCATGCACATCGCTCTTAAACATTTGGCATTGTTTTGTGTGTACTTTTCCATGTCTCTGGCCCACTCTGCTCATGTGTTACGGCTTGTTCACATATTCTGGGATTGTTGAAGAGTGGGGTTGTTCTAGTTTTCTTCTTTGAACAATTGGTAAGTAGCTCTGAGGCCTGTTACAGTTCTTTCTAATTTGATTTTCACATTCCTTTTGAGTTAGGTATTATTTCTTCCATTTAGTGACTGAGAAGACTAATAAGCAACCTATTCAGGGTCACACAGTTGGGGTAAGTGATGAGGTGAGGGCGTGGGCCCACCGTGCAGCCAGGCCCACAGGTTCTTCACTGGACCATGCCGTCTCCCATGAGTATTAGGAATCACGTAGCCGCAGGCTGATTGGGATAAATCACACTCCTGCCCCATTAGAGAGAGAGGATAAGAGTTGGAACAACGTATAGTTTTTAAAGCTTTTATTTAAAGCTCATTCTCGTGTTATCTCTCAGAGTGAAGTAGTGGTGAAAAGCCTCCTAGTAGGTATAAAATCCACTAGTGCAAACACTCATTTTCTCAAATTGGGTTTCATTATTTTTGTCATTTTATAGGTAATGCTGTATTACCTCAAAGTTCTCTTTAGCTGCTGGTATGATAGAATATTCTCCCAAATAGTGGTTCAAAATGGGAAGAGTTTCTCTGAGCTCTTATTTAATCCAGATATATAGATATGATTATAAATCCAGAAAATACAATAGTTCTTTCAGTGGGTTTTGCAATGCCTTTCTTCTATTTGTGGTCTCAGGAATTGGGCTGAAAAAATGGTGAAATACTGTATTCAGAAATAAACTAATAAACTATATCCTTACCTTGATATTTAGTAGTAAATACAATTACATCGATATCTTTATTATAAATGCATACGTAGGCATACTCTGGAAGAGTGGTAATGAAGGAATAAGTATAAGAATCATCAAGTTTGTCTGGTTGCCTTGGTGGCTCAGGTGCTAATGCATCCGAGTCTTGATCTCAGCTCTGGTCTTGATCTCAGGGTTGTGAGTTTGAGCCCCACATTCCTGGCTCCACACGCACAGTGGAGCCTACTTTAAAAAAAAAAAAAAGTCTATCCAAAGTATACTGAAAGTATAGAAGCTGTTGTTTAATTTGGATCATCTTTTAAAAGAGTTGTTAGAGGGGTGCCTGGGTGGCTCAGTTGGTTGGGTTTCTGTCTATGGCTCAGGTCTTAGTCCCAGTCCTGGGGTCCAGCCCTTTGCTCAGCTAGGGGTCTGCTTCTCCCTCTGCCTGCTGCCCCTCCCTCTGCTCATGTTCTCGCTCTCTCTCTCTCTCAAATAAATAGATATCTTAATAAATAAATAAATAAATAAAGTGTTGTTGAGTTCTGAGGCCAGCCTTTGATAAACCTCTTTTACCTATAATCTAGCTTAACTGTGCCGCCTCAGTTGCCTCGAATTTATATTCAAGTGTACATTGAAAAAATACACATTGTTCCCCTTATTTCGTCTTCCTGGGAATGGAAAACCTTCTGAGGATTTGGGAGGAGGTAGGTAGCAGTGGCAGCTTCCCAAAAGGAAATCTAGGAAAGCATGTGTGCGACACGTGCGTGTGTGGTGACCGACTCACATATACGTGGACACACAAAAGTTTCTCTGAATTTGGGAGGAGTTGCAAGAGAGTCTTACCAAGAAATAAAATGCACGAGACACTGAGTAACTAAACCTACACAGCTGTGCTGAGCACTTTGGAAATGGGTGCTCCATGCCATGGCCTTCATAGCACCCAGCTTGTTCTACAGAATTGAAGCTCAGATGGCAGCACTTGTGGAGTGGCCCCCAGGGAGGACAAGCATGTCCGTCTGGAAGAACATATTTAGAGTTCTTGAGGACTGTTTTCATGGGGACAGTGTCTCTGAGACACTGTAAATTTTATGTAAGAGCAAAGATGATGGTACTTTCGAATAGATCAACTGACGGATAGCTGAGAAACACACAAAATCGTTTTGGGTTAGAAGTGAATATGATAAGAGACTTGGCTTTTAGGTTTTTTGGGATAGACTTAGATTTGCTTTGGCCTTTGGTTTCTCTAAAGAGGTAATAGCGAGAAGCTGGGGTTGAGATCCTGCCCTTGTACAGATTTAATGTTAAAAATAGCAAGTGCACACAGGATGAATTTGGGGTATGGATGAGTATTTAACACAAGGCCATAAAGAGAGGTTAAAATTAAATAATTTGCACTGTATAAGTATCTGTTTTCATATCTGAAGTCTCACTGAAAGGTATTAGATGCATTTTGAGAGGTACAGATAATTTGCGTATTTCATGGTTTTCATTTTCAGAACTCTCAGGGTTAGGCTAACATTTTTGACATGGGTGCAAATTAATTGAATTTTAAGTAGGACTGTGAGAGGTTATGGCAATGATGAGACAGATAGGAAACAATTTTAGTCACCGGTAAGATGAATTTGCTGTACTGTTATCTATGGCATTAAAATACAGACATTCCAATCATTTTTTCCATTTTAAATTTCTGCTTCAATTAAGCCAGTTTTGGTGGTACACTATTTGAAGTGAAATCAGTAGACCTTTCCTATGTCCTGGCTAATCCAGATTGAATGTGAAGATAGGGCTGCCTCAGAACTCCATATTCAAAATGTAGCTTGAAATCTGATTTACTCAGCCTCTCTGTTGACCATTCATTCATTCTGCGGATTCTGAGATCACCAGCTAAGCCTTGATTTTCACACTTCCGTAGAAAGTTTTATTTTATCTTTTGAAAGAAAGTGGGAAGATAATTACATTTTGCTTTTGTAAGGCATATGTTCTAATTTAAATCACTCTGGGGAAAACTTAATTCTTAATACTCGATTTTTGTTTTATGACAGTATATCAACATACATGTTTGTGTGTTGAATTGTGAGGTTAGCTCAGGTTGTGTAACATCAGTGTATCGTCTTTGTGAGTATAAGATTTCCCTGACTGTGAAAGTAACACATCTAAAATTCCATGAAATAGTGAATTTTGAGCAGAACTGTTTGGCTTACACATATTTTCATTCAGGTGAGATGGAGTTCCTGGCAAATCCCTCAGAATCCCTCAGAGCTGAGTTTCTCTTTTGGAAGGCTTTGGTAAAGCCCATCGCAGACCCATGAAGATGCTCCCTCCTCACAGTGCCTTGTGTGTCCTGTTAGGGTGTCTGCTATGTGCCTTTTTTTTTTAAAAAAAAGATTTTATTTATTTATTTGGCAGACAAAGATTACAAGTAGGCAGAGAGGCAGACAGAGAGAGAGGAGGAAGCAGGCTCCCTGCTGAGCAGAGAGCCCGATGCGGGGCTCGATCCCAGGACCCTGAGAACGAACATGACCTGAGCCAAAGGCAGAGGCTTTAACCCACTGAGCCACCCAGGCGCCCCTCCTGTGTGCGTTCTAATCTTTGTTCAGCCTGTCTCCTTCAGGGAATTGGTCATTTCTCCAGGACTGGCTGTTCATTTTTCTTCAGTGCCTGGCACACTGGCACACTGCACATACCAGCCTCGGGCTGGGGGATCAGAGGGAGGGAAGACCACCAGCTCTTGTAGCTTCCCCAGCTTGGGTTTTCGGTCCGTGCTCCTGGCTCACCTCTCCCCTCCCATTCATGTCTTAACGTTCCTCACCTTCTGACCACTGCTCTCCCCTCTGATGAGGCCTTCCTTGCCAAACCCAGTAATTCCCTTCTAGTCATGGAGAAAAGCTTTCACCCTCACCTCTTGGACACCTGGCTGGCATTTGGTACACCTCATTTGTTGCCACGCACGACTCCCTTCTTCTTCTTCTTCTTTTTTTTTTTTTTTTAAAGATTTTATTTATTTATTTGACACAGAGAGATCACAAGCAGGCAGAGAGGCAGGCAGAGAGAGAGAGAGAAGGAAGCAGGCTCCCGGCTGAGCAGGGAGCCCGATGCGGGACTCGATCCCAGGACCCTGAGATCATGACCCGAGCCGAAGTCAGTGGCCTAACCCACTGAGCCACCCAGGCGCCCCATGACTCCCTTCTTTTCCATGATTCTCTATCCTCTAGAATCTCTGTTTTCTGACTGTTCTTTTGGCTTCCTGTGGACTCCTCCTTTCCCTTCTCCCTAAAATGGTGATCTTCTTTACAATTTTGTCCTCTACGCATTGTTCTTATTTCATATATTCTTCCTAGATGAAGTTCTTGAGTTTTTATATTATCCAGTTTTTGGTGAACATTTTATTTTGTGCCAGGTGTACTATTTGACTTATGTCCTGGAGATACAAGAGTGAGTAAAAACAGAAGAATCACTGCCTCTCCAGGAGCATGTATCCTCTGTTTGCTGACTTTTCCCTATTTATCATTCTAGGTCAGCCCTTATTCCCCAAACTATAAACACATTGGGTCCCTTCCTTCTAGATGTTTTCGGCTGGATTCCCTATAGGAACCTCAGATTTCCTATGTAGAACTCTGAAGGCTCTCTGGCATGTGGGGGAGAGGGTAGAGCTGCTGCTTTCTCGGCATATCTGACTCAGTTGGTGTCTTACCATCTGTTGAGCCACCATTGACTCCTGCCTTCTTCCATCACTCGCTCAGTCTCTAAGTCGTGTTGCATTTGCACCACTACTTGCATCTGGGCTGGCTTTCTCCCATCAGGGCCGCCCGCCCTGCCTCCAGGCCACTGCTGGAGAGCAGGCTTTCCAAAAGCTGGATCCCACCGCAGCTCTCTGTTAAAAGCACCCAGTGGTTCACCCCGAGATGCAATCTGAAGCCTTTAAGATGGCGTGCGGGGCTCACCCGTGTGCTGGTTCTGCCTGCTTCAGCTCCTTCTCTGCTGATTCCTCCGTCCTTTGGATGTGAACTGCCTGTGTCCTCTCATGCCCTCCTACACAGCTCACCTCCCTTGAGCCTCTCTGCTTTATGCTGCTGCTCTGTTCCACTCTATGCCCACCTTGAGCCTGGTGCTTCCTCACTAGTTCTGCTAATTTTTAAGCCTTCTAATATATTACATAGAATCTGGCATACAGTAGGGATCAATATATGGTTTTGGAAGGAAGGCAGGCAGGCAGGCGGGAGGGATCTGTTGGATGAATGCTGCAGGCTTTTGTAACACTGCGGGGAGGAACTTCCCCCACCTCCGCTTTGCTCCTTTGAAACACCCAGGGCAAGAAAGTCCCAGCAGAGGCTCGAGTTCTGGCTCTCCTGAATGGCCTTGGCCCTGGGGCCCATGGGCTGACTCACCAAACCCAAAATAAAACTCAGATTCTAGTTTGGATCTGGTTATGTTTGGTAAGATACTGACATGGGGAAGGTGGATTGTGACTCAGAGTCTGGGTGCCTATTCATGCGCAGTAGTGATCTTTGAAAATTTTTACCCTAGACATTCTGTATTATCAGAAATCTACCCTTTCACTTTCTAATGTGCACTCAGATGCATTAATGTTTGATCAGGAGTTGCAGACTCAGGTCCACATTAAAGTAGTTGTTCTAAGAATACTTTGAAGTCAAAAAGCTTTGCTAACCACTCAGTACACTTTGTCTTTATTACTAGTAAGCTGAAAGTAGCTGGGTGAGAGAAATGAGGTTATCATGCTCATTTCTTATATATGTATTAGAATTTTAGATGTTTTCTCTCTGCAAACTCTTTCCTACTCTTGTTTACATAGGATCCCTCATAATTGTTAAAATCTTCCTTAAAGTAAACAGTAAATGTCTTGTATCTATCTAGGCTTTGTTCCTAACCGTTCTTCTTTTGCCAGCTTGTTATCGTTTTTTTTTTTTAATTAAATAATTGACTGATAGCATACTAGTTACAACATAATGATTTGATATTTGTATGTATTATGTATTTTTAGTATTGTCAAAAGTAAGGACAGTTGTGTTTTTAATGTATATGATAGTATAATAAAATTTCTGCCTTTGTAATAAATAATAATCTGTGTCTTTGTTTATTTCTTCCCAGGGCAGCCCAATGGATCCCATGGTGATGAAGAGACCTCAGTTGTACGGGATGGGCAGTAACCCTCATTCTCAGCCTCAGCAGAGCAGCCCTTACCCAGGAGGCTCCTACGGCCCCCCAGGCCCACAGCGGTATCCAATCAGCATCCAGGGTCGGACCCCCGGGGCCATGGGAGGAATGCAGTACCCACAGCAGCAGGTTTGTGCTGGTTAGAACCCCACCCCCCTTTAGTTTGGTGACGTTTTGTCTTTATTGCTTACGGTCTGCCTAAGATTGGTACTAAGAGAATTAGGGGCATTTCACTGATTTTCTTTTTTCTTTCCGTAGTTTTTTCAAGTAACCACACATCCAGTTTCCCTTTCTTTCAAAGAAGGAAAAGTGATGGGGCCCCTGGGTGGCTCAGTCGGTTAAGCTCCACTCAGGTCTTGATCTCAGGACGGTGACTGCTACCAGAGTTGGGCTCCATGCTGGGCAGGGAGCCTGCTTAAAGGAGGAGTGGGGTGGGGACTGAGGAGGGTGGTGTGCCTGGGTGGCTCAGTCCATTAAACACTGGGTTCTGGATTTCTGCTCGGGTCATGATCTCAGGGTCATGAGATGGAGCCCTACTCTGCCTGGGGTCCCAGCGGGGAGCCTACTTAAGATTCTCTCTCTCCCTGTCCCTCTGTTGCCCCCTGCCCACCCTTGCATGTATGCGTGCACGCACTTTCTCTTAAAAAAAAAAAAAAAAAGAAAGAAAAGAAAAGGAAAAGTGAGCTTCTTAGAAAAAAGTGGACGAAAATACCCGTTTGGTAGAGGGCTGCTACTGTGTTACTGGCTGTTAAAAGATAGGCAGTTTCAACATTTTGCGCCGAGTTATATACATCTAAGCCTCCTAAGTGAACTAGGCTTGCTAACATTTCTGATGCCAGACTGGCAGATTTTGAACTGTGAATAGACTTTGTCAGGTGAAGTTTTAATTATTTAAAGAATAAATAACCATGAAAATGGCATTGACTTTGAGAGAAGTTTTTTATTCTCCCAAAAAGTTATTTTGCATTTATTTCTTAACATATTAATTTCATAGAGAGCATTTGGTATATATCTGTTTTCTTAGATTTGGATGGGTTTTGTGTTTTTACTTAAAAAAGAGTTTTCTTCCTTTTAAAGACCCAGTATTTTTCTCCTTTTTCTCTGGAATCGAATAGTTGGAGTCACCTTACATGACCGTCTACCTTCTACCTATAGTAAACCTGGTCTCTTAGATACTGGAGAGTAGATCCTTGTTATGTTGGCCTGAGGAAGCATGAAATTAGGAAAAGACTAAATTAGGCTGAGACTCGTTAGGGTGTTTAGTCACTAGAAACACCAGAAAGCCTTACTTGTAAACCCCCACACCATGTCTGTCCCCTGGGGGTGCATTGGGGCTGGTGCTGGGTGCCTGTTACTCCCTCCAGATAGGTTCTTCCATAACGTTGCCAGGAACCTGTTCCAGGGTCTCATATACTTCCTCACTGGGAAATCTTCCCAGTGTTTGACCAAAAATCATCTGTGGGGGGAAAACCACTGAATCCGACTTTGGTTCTCTCTCAAGTAGATGTGGAGAATGATTCACTCTTACACGCTCCAGAGCTGTGTTCATGAAGTCGCATCTGAGCCTTTTCCTTTAAGACTGAATATTGTTTTTCCTCTTTATCTTTTGTCCCTCCTTTGGTGATAGTTTTATTTTAAGGTAGTTGTAGGGAAAGATAGAAGTAGCTCAGCCTTTGCGTCCTAGCTGTTGGTTCCTTAAACAGCTCTTGTTACTGTCAATAGTTCTTACTCTCCTTTATTAAATTGGCTGTCCAGAATTCTCTCAGTCACTTGCACACTTAATTGCTCTCTTAATTTTCTTCAACATGATTCCTTTTTTACAGCAATATTTTGCTGCCTAGAGTAAAACATCTTTAGCTGAGGTTACTAATTGTGAGGGGG
Source organism: Mustela lutreola (assembly GCF_030435805.1). Classification (NCBI taxonomy): domain Eukaryota; kingdom Metazoa; phylum Chordata; class Mammalia; order Carnivora; family Mustelidae; genus Mustela; species Mustela lutreola. The sequence continues at coordinate 10,468,854 of NC_081295.1, read as the reverse complement.
GAATAATTTGTAGATGATTGAAAAGTAAGATGTGATTCTCTCTTCCTTCTTCTAGTCTTAATCTAATTTGCACTTAGTTGAGGGGAAGAAGGCCCAGGCCGCTGGCTGCCAAAATCCGAATTCTCCTCTGTAGCTGATTTCCTGATGGTTCTGTATGATAGCCTGGCCACAGGAAGAGAGTAGAGGCAGCAGAGAAGAAGTAGCAGGAGTAATGGAAAGAAGTAGATGCTAACCATGCCTTGTTTTTCTGCATCTTCTTTTTTTCCTGTTTTCCTGATTTCAGATTTGAAAGTCGTTTCGAAAGGTGGTGTTCATGGCAAGCTACCAGATGCTCCTTTATCTTTTTCTGTGATGAGTTCAAGTCTTATTATAAGGTTTCCACATTGGCATAGTTTGCAATCCCAAAGTAGAAATCCAATAAATGGAAAGAGTGTGTAAAGAATGATTTACCCAAGGGGCATCTGGAAGGTCCAGTCAGTTAAGCATCTGACTTTGGCTTGGGTTATGGTAGTTATCATCTCAGGGTTCTGGGATCAAGCCCCAGGTCAGGTTCCGTGCTCCACACAGAATCTGCTTGAGGATTCTCTCTCTCCATCTTCCTCTGGCCCTCTCCCTGCTTGTGCACATGCATGCTCGCTCTCTCTCAATTAAATAAATAAAGTCAGGACATGCTTACAAGACTGAGCCACCCACGTGCCCGAAAATAAAACTTTTTTTTTTTTTTAAGAAAAGGAATGGTTACTTAGGAATATTTTTTTCATTATTTGCTTCCCCACAAATATGAGGGTAAAAGTAGAGGACATACACAAATGCATACGGTAGTCTTAATTTTCTTTGGTTCTTGGTGGCTCTTACATAGTTCTGAAATCCAGTAACTCTTGGATTTATTTGAAGGGACAAAATGATGAAGATAACTCACCCAAGTATTTCAGCAAATTTTTAATTAAGATTTTAGATTAGGTATTTTACTGCTAACCAGAAGAAATGTCTAATTCTAATTAAGGACAGATCTTTTTGATAATGAAAGGAAAATAGTGTATCTGGCAAGAAACTGAATGCTATGGCAATAAAATGTCAACCTTTCATGTTGAGTTCATCATAATCGAGGGTTCTAAGGAATCTGTATTGCTTTTTCACCCATTCATTTAGTTATAATATAGTCTTAAAATATAGTATCTTGCTTTGATACCTAAAAGGCTGAAAATAGCTGTGAATGCATTTTTGAATGTAACAGTTTAAAGGGGACACAGATTATACTTTATAATACGAAGTTCATGTGATCAGTTAGGTGTAGACTAATCAATAGCCTAGAAATTGAAACAGAAAATAGTTAAGAAGGTTTTGGGTGAAGGTTAGTAGGGCACATTTACTTTATTAGGTTTAGCCTGTGCTTTTTTGGTGAGGAATTCTCAGTGAGTTGCTTTGTTTGTAAATTTTGGGTAATTATGAATTTATCCACACACAGGGTCCTGGCACAGTGATTGGCTACTGGTCCTATGTGTTTTCTCCAAGTATTAATGTAATAGGCTGAGCATTTCTATAATCATGTCTGCTAATGTTTCTCAGGGAAAAACTTGAAAGATAATGATGACATTGAGTTTTTATTGAGTGGACATCACCACCTACGCATGACTTCGCTTTGGATAGCCTCCAGAGCTTTCTGTGTTTGGTTTGTGAACCTCTAATGAGCTGAATCCGGTTCGTTTAATATTGCTCATATATTTCTGCAAAGGATTAAAATGCAGGAATTCAAGTTTGTAAATTGAGTTGCCCACTTACCAGCTGAGTGGTAAGTTGTCTTTGGCTCAGGGGTCACAGTTTGATTCCTGGCTAGCATTCCACTCCTGTGATAGGAATTTTAAATGAGCATTCTGGTAGAAAGGACTGCCATGCTTATGTGAAATTTAACATGGATAGTATCATTGCTTGCTTTTTGTTTCTGAGAGGAGGAAGTGGCCACTGGGTGTTTGATTTTACTGTTAACCTGCTGATTCTTGACTGGTATGGTGATAATTTTATTTTTGAAATATATTCATGACTGGATCTTCAGGTATGACATGATAATACTGCATCATTTTGGTGTTTATTAACTGGAACTAGAGTTGTGGTCTTTCATGTGCCGATTCTCCCACATCATCAGGTGCGTACATGGCTAAACAGATCAGTTTTGCACAGTGCTCTAAAAACTAGTCTGCTTGAGTTTTTATTGAGCTGAGAGGGGAAATGAATTTTCTATGCCTCTGTGGAGAATGTTCTGCCTCCAGGCTCCTGGAATTCAAACCTGGAGATGGTTAACAGAAGTATACTGGTTGATTTCATCTAATACAGAGCTACACAGAGGAAGTATAACCTTTAAGGTTACTAGACTCGGACCCTGAGTTTTGCAGATTTTTAAAAAACGTAGACATGAAGGTACCCTTTGCTGGATCAGGGATGTGGGTGAGCAGATGTTTTGTTTTACTTCTTTTGTCCTTTGTGATCATAAATGTATACATAGGCCTGTGCCGGGTTGCTTTAAAAAAATATTTTCATATGAAACAAACAGCACCCAGGGGAAAAAGGCTATAGAAGCAAAGGTATATTTATTTGTGTCAAGCACATTTCAATTACTGCATGTAGTGTGAGATTTTTTTCAAGTTATCAAGGGTTAGTGGGTTGATATTTTAATGGTCCTTACCTTGCTGCCTAAGTTTGTATAATCTAGTGCCTGTTGGCATTATAAAGCCAAGGAAAGGGAAAGAGGGCAAAGTGAGAGATTTAAGTTTATGAATGTTTTTAGAATGGAAAATCATGACTTTTTAGTTTTTACAAACACATCTGTATTGCAAAGACATTTACAACAATAAGAACATGCTATAACAGTAAGAATATAATCATTGTTTTGAAAGATGTTCTAGCAAAATTAAATAGAAATTAGTTATTTTTGTTGAGGTGATCCATCTGAACTTACCACTTAAACCCTAATTAAAGTTGAGGTTCTTTTGAAAAAGACTGTAGAAATCAATAGGTATTCTCATTTGTGTCTTTATCTTCTGCACCCTTTGGATATGTCTATTTTTGCTGCGTGTTTCTTGAGTAAAATATTTATTTCAGAACATAAGCATTTTATTTGGTACCATCTTAACAGCCAAAACACTTCTTCCAATGCAAATGTTTATTTTGGCAGCAGATGTTTCTCAAAGGAGACAAACATTACAATTGTTTGGCTAAAATAAATGTTTTCTTTGGGGTTACTGAGGCAGCCAAGCAAGTTCTAGGATTCCCACCTGTGTTACTTTATATTGTCAATCTATTCTGGTAACAAGTGTTTACTTTTAAAAATATAGTCAAAATTATGTCTTGATACAGTTTGAACAATGGCTCTGAAAAGTCATGATGAATGGGCGGGGGGGGGGGGATTGGTTAAAGACTTAATAATTCCAGAGTTTGGGGTTATGAAATGTTTGGACTCAGTCTCTGAATCCTAAATGTGAATTCAATAATCAAGGCTTAATTTTGGTTTTGCCTAAGAGGACCTTAGGCTTCCTATTTTTAAGGAGCCTAATGGGATGTGATAGGATGAGAAAGGAAGGCTTGACTTCATGGGGAAGGATGGGTGCCTAGTGTCCGTTTTAATTTTTTGATAGTTTATGTTCATCCAAAGACATACCCACCCACACCTGTGTGTGCACACGCTTGCTTGCAACAGGCTCGTATAAAACAGAACATTGTGTGACAGTGGTATCTTAGTGTAACAAAATCTATCTCAATATGCATATTAAATACATTAGGGTGTATTCTATGTGTGCAGAGATACCCGTATGTATATAAATGAACAAATACATGAATAAAATGAAGATAAACATTTTGGGCAGTAAAATAATGACTGCTGAGAGACTTCTTTTACTGTGGTGTTTGCAGTATTTTTAAATAGGCATGTTCTGTACTAAGGGACTTGGAGCCAAGCTGCTTTGCTTGTACACCTGAAATGTTTGGAGTCCTTTCAGTGGATCGCAGATTTGTATAAATAATGGTCTTTTGTTGGCCACATTTTGTCTTGATTTCCTCAGTTGTTCTTCATCAGTGAACATGAAGGTATTTAAGGTTTACCAACAAAATACATTTATACCTCCTATTTCTGCTTCCAAGTAGATAGCAGATGCTACTTACTGTCTTTGATGCCAAAGTTCCCTGTAGATGGAGTTTTGTACCAAGAGAATATTTTTGAAAAGATTTGTAGATATGATAATTTTTATTTGCTCCTTAAAATGTAAATTTCTGGAATACTTAACTGGTTGTATTTACTTTTTATATTGTAGTTGAATTGAAGCATATTTTGAAGGATTCAGTGAGACATTCTTAGTAAAGGAGGATTTGAAGAGATCACATTTCAAGTTAAATAGAAATTTTTAAATCATTAGCCTTTTTCCTAAAAATGAGCAAAGACAGGTTTCATCCTTGAAATTTTAATGAGAAAATGTGAGATGATTTCTCTTGTAGTTTGGATAGCTGCTTTTACATTAGAAAGTTTATACTATGTGTGTTTTTATCTGAACATCTACATTGTTCTAGATAGTCTAAAGATTATATGTGGTATACAGTGCCTGCTCTCTGCTTGTAGTTTATACTGTTTTGTCACTCACATATGAGTTCTATGTATTTTACATTCATGGACTTTCAACTAAAATATCTCTTGAGCTTTTCTAGTATGTTTTTGTTTTTGAGATGTAAATCTTAAGCATATGTTTTAGGGAGTATTAGAATAGCTTGAGTATATTTTAAATAAATTTGGTTTATTTGCTTTTCTAAATAAAGAAACATTAAATGTGGTATTTATGTTAAAATTTAAACAATTCAAATTAAGCTCATGGGTGATACCAGTAAAACCAACCAACCACATTATTTCAGTGCGCCCTGAAATACAACCAGCTCCAGAAATAGCTGAACGACAACAAAAATCCCAGAAGACAAATGGACAGTTACAGTGACTAAGTGGCATATTTTAGGCTGGTAGTTCTCAAGCTTGCTGAATGTTAGAATCTCCCAGGTTGCTTTAAGCACTCCGGGTTCAGATGCTCATATCAAGGACATCCGAATGTTAAGGCCCCCTTCTGTCTTTTTCTGAGCGCCACTGGTGACACCCCCATGCAGCCAGGGTTGACAAGCAGGTGTCGGAGGCACACCGGTAGGTAAGGACCCCAGAGCAGGTTTTGGGCCAGCAGCATTGCCATCCTTCAGGGGAGCTTGTTCTCAGGCTCTGCCCAGTGAGTCAGGAGCTTAGCACTGCCCCGAAGGGATGAAATGCGCCCAGAATCAGGAGTTGGGACAGTGCAGTTCTCGCTGATTAATGCCTGTAGCCTGTGTGGGATGTTTGATAAATCAGGACCTCACCCTGCTCATCTACCAAATGAGGGGCTTGGACTACAGGATCTCCCAGCTTGGATGCTCCTTTTAAAATAATAGTCGGTTAATGTTTTTTTCATTTTAGTTTTAAGTTTCAGAGTCTTATGACTTCAGATACCATCTTCTGAAATTTATGGCTTGACACTTGATGGGTTGTGGTAATATCACTACGAACACATTCTTTAAAACTTTTTCCAGAGGGGAAAGAGCTCTTTCTTCCTTAAAGATGGGCAGATTTGTTACAATCAGTGCGACCAGTTATTTACTTTTAATGTACCTTTCTTTTTTTAAAGATTTTATTTTTGAGAGCAAGCACAGAGAGAGAGTTCAAGTGGAGGTGGGAGCTAGGGGCAGAGGGAGAGAGAGAAGCAGATTCCCCGAGGAGTAGGGAACCCGGCAGGGATTGACCTGAGCTCAGGCAGTTAGCCACCTGGGCCACCCAGGCACCCCTAATTTTATTATTTTTAAATTGACAGTTCCTCAGATAACTTCATTCTTTTGAATACCTGTTTTATGCTGGGTATGTAGAATGTTCTCTATCCTTTTTAATATGTAGAAAATCATAATGTTGAGATGCTAATAACTTTATTTGGAGTCAGAAAAGGAAGCAAAGAGAGACCCAATAATTACTTACTCAGTTAACAGATGACTAGTTTCTAAGTAGTTCTGAAAATAAGTATGTACTTTACAACGTTAGGATAAACTATGTACACTGAATTCTGAATAGAAATAAGGACTTTCAAGACTTATCTTCTGTGCTTTAACTTTCACTCCTCTTTAACTTCCATGACAGTGGATTTGATGACTGTATCTTTGTCTCTCTTTTTTTAAAATTTTATGTATTTTTTAAAGGTTTTATTTATTTATTTGACAGATCACAAGTTGACAGAGAGGCAGGCAGAGAGAGAGGAGGAAGCAGGCTCCCTGCCAAGCAGAGAGCCCGATGTGGGGCTCGATCCCAGGACCCTGGGATCATGACCTGAGCCAAAGGCAGAGGCTTAACCCAATGAGCCACCCAGGGGCCCCTGTATCTTTGTCTCTTAAAACAGGTTTTTTTCTGGCCACCTGGGTGGCTTGATCAGTTAAGTGTTGGCCTTCAGCTCAGGTCGTGATCTCAGGGTCCTGGGATTGAGCCCCACATTGGGCTCCCAGCTCAATGGGGAGTCTGCTTCTCCCTCTTCCCCACTCATGTATGCTTGTGCTCCCTCTCTTTCCCTCAAATAAATAAAACTGTTTCTAAAAAAAGTTTTTTTTTCAAGGGCAAAGTAAGTTTTTTTCTTTCATGTTAGTAGCCAAAAGTGAAATTCTTATTGTTCAAAAGTTCTTTATAACAGTTTGATTATTTTTCTACACAACATATTTACAAAGGCCATTTTTACTTTTCACTTTGGAGAATAACATTAAAAATTAAATCTGTAGTTGCGAATGAAATTAGGAAAAAACAAACAAACAAACACTTTAGCCAAGAAGGAGAAGAGAAAGAAGGTGGGCGAGAGCATGAGGGGAAGAAGGGAAGCACAAGGCGACAAATAGGAAAAACGTGGCAGCCTTGCTTCTCAAAGAGTCGCTGTGCCGATGCCTCCCTGGCTCGGGATTTGCTCAGCCCGGCTTCCTAGGCCTCAGGAGTAACTCCCCGTGTGCGATCAGGTGTTAGAAATTTCCTGAAAATTCTGGAGCTGAGACATGAGTGTGGTTAGAGTATATGTATAAAGCAAACATCCCTTGCCTCCTAACTTAGCCCCAAACCAAAACTTAGCAATGGTCTGCGACAGCCAGTTACCCAGCTTCCTATCTCCTGTGAAGAAGAAAACAGACTGTATCCTGAAGAAGTAACCAAACTAGTCTCTCTGTTGGTATTGATCATCAAGAAGGTACTTATTTCTTTTTTAACAACTACCGAATAAACCAGTGGAATTAACCTCTCAGGGTTAGTCAAAGGCAAGGATCCAGGTCAATTTCTATAGACCATCCAACATTCAAAAACAGAAAGTGAGACTAATATAAATAGCAAAACCTGAGAGCATTGAATTAAAATGCAAAGGGATCATTGCTGAGATAATTAAATTTCACTTAATGGACCTGAGACTGAGAAAAACTAGCCCCACCTGGATAGTTATAGACAGCCCCGAGGAGGGCTAGGGAGAGATGTCCGATGGGAAAGGAACTCTAATCAGAGTTGCATCCCAGAAAAGACAGCTGAACAGGGACAGTTTCCCAGCATGGCCTGTAAGGACTACGTGTCCCTTCATAGTATCATTGTTACCGTTGCTTGCAGGGAAAGCTGGGGAAAAGGGAAGTGTCACAGCACTTGTTGACCAGTGGGCTGTATGACCGCAGAATACGTCTTTGAGAGGGGCACCCTAAAAGAAGACTTCCTTTCATTTAATTAGTGTATTACCTTTAAATTTCATGAGATTGATATCTCAATAATCTAGATACCTTACGCATTTTACATCCTTGGAAGTTTTCCTCAGTGTTTTGGGCTTCAAAGAAAAGTAAGACTTTCCTTCTCTCCTTCGTGCTTGTAAGTCCCGTGCCCTTAGTCAGAGGTCTTGGAGATGAGAAGATCTTCTCCCCCGAGTAGCTGGCCAAATTTTGATACCCAGGAGAAGAGAAAAGACGAGAAGTCCTTTCAGGTGCACTGGGCTTCAAGGGAGACACCTTCTCCATTGGTGTCTCTGAGTTCTTTCCTGGTTTTCTTCGTTGTTGGTTTCAAACATCAAGGATGAAAGGAGTGATAACCTGGTGACCTCATTGGCCCTAAGTCTTCGTATCATCAGGTCTGTCGCACCATCCTTGGAGTAATTTCCCAAACCATAGTTCAAAGCCAGTTTACCCCATGTATGCATGGGGTCACGAGGGTAGTCAATGCAGAGTGGAGAATGAGGCAGAGGGTTCCAGGAAGGACTCCACTGCCTGCCGGGGACTCGGCCACTGCTGCCCAGAGCCACGGAAGCTGGGGCCGAAGCAGCATGCAGTGCGCTCACTTGCAGGTGAGCGGCAGCTGTGGTCGGTCCGACTGACAGAACTGAAGCCACCTCACCGCGTCCTGGCTGCGAGGGAGGCCGTGAATTTGAGTTCTCGGTTGTGGGAGGCAGAGCTGGTTGGGTCCTAAGTCTGTAGAGAATACAGAATTACTCCTGACGGTTCCAGAGTTTCCCGTGTGTGACAGGGTCCCTCCTCAGACAGTCTTCCTGTTGCTGTAGGCGGCGTCTCTGTCGGGCTGGCCCGGGCCGCCCCTCCCAGACCTCCTCTTCTCAATCTCCCAGTTGGTTGGAGAATCCCATAGCTCCTCAGAATAGCTCAGAAACGGCGTCTTTTCACCACCTCGATGGCTCCCCCCGGGCTAAAACCCCACATAGCAGCTCCCATCACCTCCGTGGACCCCTGACTTCTGCTGCCCCACAGTCCGTTCTTAGCAGGGCGACCAGAAAGGTCCTTTGAGAAGGTGTAAGCAAACTGTGGCACTCCTCCGTGACCCCTCAGAGTCCCTGAGGCCCCCCTTCCTCTTCGTCCCCGTGCCCAGCCCTTCCTTCTGCCTGGAAGGCTCTCAGCTGGGTCTCTGTCGGGCTTGCCCTCTTCTTCTAAGTGTCTGTTAAATGTTGCTTTGACTTGCTCAGATGGACTTGGGTAAAACTGCACACCCCTCTGGTCCCGTGCCCTGTTCTGTTCCCTGCATGGCCCTTACCACCTGAGGGGCGCTTGTTGGGTCACGGTTGCTCTCATCGGGGCACAAGCTGTAGACCGCAGGGACCTGGTTTGGTCCGCCTGTGGCCCCCCATCTAGGACAGTACCTGGCACTTCCTGGACATTTCCCAGCCAATGAAGGGAAGAATCTGCAGAATTGGGGACTCTGGCCTGGGAACTCTCTGGAGTCCGGTGCTGAAAGGTCCAAGTGCGTTCGGGTTGTATCTGGCACCGTGCTTGGCTGAGAGGGACACTCGAGTTTCCACCGGGGCTTGCTCCATTTCCGGCTGGACTGTCAGTGCCCAGCTTCTCGCTGAGCTGGTGGGAGACCCGCTGACGGCTCCTGGGCTGTCCTTGGCTCTGCTGTTAGAGTCCTGAGCAGTTTCTGGTATCTGAGAGGTTGTTACTGCATGGTGGTTCTCTGTTGTTGCTTCTCTGCCGTGCTAGGGGCCTGTGGTCTTCTCTCCAGTACTAACCCTCTGGAGTAAACTGGAGGCAGCTGCTACTTTGCGTCATGGCTGGTAATGTTCCTCTGAGTTCTCTTGCATGGAGCGCAATACTTAGTAGTAGGGGTAAGCGAGCAAAGGTTTCTAGATCATAGCTGAATCAGATTTGGCCCAAGTGTGTTACAGGCTCAGATTTTCGTGCTTCCTAATGGCGGCCATTTGACAGTGCTTATGGAGGAAAAGTCCCCCAGTGAGTTAGGATGCCCTTCATGGAAAACAGACATTTTTCCAGTAGGGATTTACTGCTGGAGGAAGAGAATTCCTGCACAGTGGAGGCCGCACTGTGCCGTGCATGGCGGGAGTACAGAGGCTGTGAAAGGGACTTAAAGCCCTCGGTGGTAGTAGTTTACATCCAGGCTTATACAGGAATTCCGTAAAAGCCTGGGATTTGTGGGGGAAAAACCCTTCAGTGTGATGTTGCTGTTCTCTGTAAGTGAAACTGATAAGCTGAACCCACTATTCTTAGCAGACGTGGTTTTCATGTGCTTTCTGGAGTGAGAGCGCTTCTGACAAGCTTAGCTTTTAGAAGAGGGAGGTGTGTTCTAGACGGAGATTTGGGACTGTTATCCTTGGCCTACACAGCGCTGTTGCTTGTTTCCAGAAGCAGAGGTTGTGGCCACACCCAGAATGCAAGTTACACCTAGAAGTAAAGAAATGCAGTTTAGTCCAAATTTTACAAAATTACCTCTGTGTGCTTTATTTCAGTTGAGGGTGTATGATAGGTAAATAATTCACTTTTCAGGAAGCACGAGAACATAGTGCCTCCCTACGTGTGTGACCTCAGTCACCTTTTCCTCCGCATTGTCATCATCACTGTCTTCCTGGGCTCGGTTTCTTATTTCTAAGATACGAGAGGTTGTCACCAGATGCCTGTAATGACAACAGTCCCTGTGCCAGGTGTCACACGAGGTCCTTCCATGTGTGTGCTCTCACGTAACCCTGGCCGAGCTTCTGTTTATCTCTACTTTCTGAATAATAATAAGAGCTAATATTTATTAAGGGCTTACTCTGTCTGGCTGTTTTACTTGCTTTACTTGGATTAACATAGTCCTCACGATGGCCTCATGGGGCAGGTGGTGTAATCCTCAGTTTATAGATGAGGAAACTGGTCATTTGACAGTGGTTGTTCAAATTTATGTGCTCATTCTGTGGTGTAGCAAGAATTTCAGATCCTTAACACTTTAATGCTGGGCCCACGCCAGCATAAATTTTATGATTCTGGTAAAACTGGAGTGCTTCTCATCACTGAAATAGAATTTATTTGGATTTTTGCATGGTAAGACTGATTATAGTTAAGGTAGCCTACTTTTGACATTGAATGTTAGTTTCCTTAGCTTTGTTGAAAATGGAATGTTACCTATGAGGTCTATCACACTTAGAGTCAGGAGTTTTTTTTAATTGAGGTTAAAGTAAACATTTTAAAGTGTATGGTTCAGTGACATTTAGTACAATTCACAGTGCTGTGCAACCACCATCTTTATCTAGTCCAGAACATCTCCTTCACCCCAGATGACACTCTGGTGTGTATTAAAGACTCACTTTCTGGGGTGCCTGGGTGGCTCAGTGGGTTAAGCCGCTGCCTTCGGCTCAGGTCATGATCTCAGGGTCCTGGGATCGAGTCCCACATCGGACGCTCTGCTCAGCCGGGAGCCTGCTTCCCTCTCTCTCTCTCTCTCTGCCTGCCTCTCCATCTACTTGTGATCTCTCTCTGTCACATGAATAAATAAAATCTTTAAAAAAAAAAAAAAAAGACTCACTTTCGGTTTCCTCCTAGCCCCTAACCCCTGGCAACCACTAGTCTGCTTTTCTATGGATCTTCCTATTCTGGATATTTCATATAAATGGGATCCTGTAATATGTGACCTCTTGTGTCTAGCTTGTTTAACTTAACATAATGTTTTCAGGGTTCATCTCTTTGGTAGCACATATCAGTGCTTCTTTCCTTGTTATGGCTGTATATTCCGTTGTATTGATGCGGCATCTTTTGTTTCTCCATTTGCCTGGTGATGGACATGTGGGTTTCCACTTGTTAGCTGCTGTGGATAGTGCTGTTATCAATGTTTGTGTATTAAGTCTGTGTTTAAATACTGGTTTTAACTTCTTTTGGGTATACAACTGGGAGTAGAATTGCTAGGTTGTGTGGTGATCCTATACTTAACTCTTCAAGGAACTGCCCACCTGTTGAGGCAGTACCATTTTACACTAGAATCATAGGATTTTAACATTGGTCTGGTGTTTACCGAGACTGTCCTAAGTGCCAGGGCATCTAACTTAACCCTTTGCTTATATCACCTCCTTTAATTCTTACCAAAGCTGTTAGGTGGGTCATGCTCCTTTGCCAGTGGGGAGACCAAGTGAGTGGGTAGCTTGCCTGGGGTCGCTGTGCAGCCTAAGACCATGCAGCCCAGTGCTTCTTAGCCTGGGCCACACATTCTGCTGATGTTAGTTAGGCAAGATAGTTTTGGGTAGCATGTAGATACAGGATTACACAGCACCAAATCATAGAGTAAGAAAGTTAGTTTCTTAAGCATTTTGTTTTTCTTATGAATGGAAGTCTGCTGTGATACCATTCAGACACTTCATAGCCCCTCTTCCCGTATTTTCATTTTCTAAAGAACAGGCCTCAGTCTAAGAGCTTTGGGCAGGTGTCTGCATCCAGTTAGAATGTAATCATACTGTATTGTCCTCATAGTCTATATTTTGTGATTATCTTCTATTTGTGTCAGGCAATCCTGGCTTTCTATTTATGGTAGTAAATTGAAAGTTTTCTTGAAAATGAAATTATTTGAATTAAAAAAGTGATTCACATCAAAGAAAAGCCGCTCATGCTGTAAGTGGAGTTTACTGACTTCCAGTTTAACCCAGCACATGTTTATTGAACGTGTACTAAGTGTTCTCTACTGTCCTTGCACCGGGGAATGTAAAGATGATGATAACCAAGTCTTTGCTTCCTGGACGCTCTGCAGTGCGTAGTGAGTTCAGGTATCGATGTCTACCTGGTGCTATGGCAACATGGAGGGACATTTTACTGGGTGGGGGCAGATAGGGACAGGGAAAGTGTTAGATTATATATGAGGATACAGACTGGTTCTCATCAAACCAGGTCCCTAAGGAATTTTGAATATTGATCTTTTAGGTTCAGGTAAATATCATTATCTCATGCATCCATTTGATTTGCTATTATTTTTGTTTTATTGAATAAAGAGAATATTATTAAGATCTTCAGTGGTTCGTTCACTTAATTGTCACAAGACATGTTTTGATATCTGTAGAGGAATTCAGTACACTCATGGACAGACATGTATGTAGGTCTTTGGAAGGTGGTGTACTGAGTGCTGTAGGAAGACTTGGAGAACATGTTCTGGGAATAGCTACAGCTGCATGCAATGAGTGACTAAGACCTGGATTTTGGAGTAGGAGTTTGCTGAGTTTGGGAGAGGAAAGTGAGGGTGGTGCTTTCCAGTTCAAATAGGGCTTAAAAGGGTCTTTATGAATTTTACAGAATTTTTCACGTTTTAAGTTTGCACAAGCATGGAATCTAACTTTTTTCCTTCTTGCGCCTTCAGATTTTTCTTTCATCTTTGCCCATATTAGTGCTTTGATGGGTAAGTTCAGAAAGCAACAGGGTTCCTATTTGAAGTCTGGCTGGATCTTTTTTTTTTTTTAAGAGGAGAAACTGTCTCTCCATACTTAAGCTTCTAGAATGGAGAAAATTACTAATCAATTCACGAATCAAGAGGGGGCAGAAATGTGACATGTTTAAAAACTTTGTTTTAATAAGTAGACCTTTTAAAAATGGCCTATGATTCTATTAGCTTTATTTTCTTTTACCTGAGGGATTGTGCAAAACTGTGCCTGCATCACACAATTACAACACCTCTGTGGCAGTTAAGTTTATACTTGCAGAATGTACATTAGCTCTTACAGTCTACAGTGCTCATGAATTCCTATAGAAATAGGAACCTGCCAAAACTCCAGAGTAATATTTAGACAACATAATCAATACTGTGAACTTTTATTCCAGTGTTTAAACTAGGGTGAATGATGATATGGAATTAGGTAAAGAAGCTAAATTTTGAATAAAAACTCAGATATTGTTTATTTTTCCCTTACCTGAGCTTACTAGTTGACTTTTATGTTTTAGTCTCTGACCTCTGCTTTTATGAACAGGAGTGTAAAAAAAAAAAAAAGAAAAAAGAAAAAAATGGCACCTCTCATCATTTTTTCTGATTATTGCCAGTTTTATTTTTCAGTGTTGGCCCTGATAACATATTTTAGAGCATCTTTTCTTGTTAAACAAAGTTGCATACATTTACTACACATCTTTTCAAATTAAGAAGGAAAACGTAACAGAGTGCTAGCCCATTTCTGTTAATCAGCTCTGTATAATTCACTGTAATGAATAAGGTTTAACCCTCCTTCATCATGTTTTTCCTCCCTCTATTATTTTTGGGAGCATTTTAATTTTTATTCATTACATTGTTTTTATATTAATGGCAAGATGTATGACTGGTATTATATGATTTTTAGAAATTAGTTACTTGGAAGTCCAAAGCCACACATGAATCAAGTCAAATGATTTCTTTTAAAGGTAAAGATGGGACGGGTGACTTGTTTTAAGTTGATTACCATATCCTAATTCTAAGAGGAAAAGGGAAGATAATAAGCTCTGGTTACCTAAGTGGCTCACCTGCTATTTGAAAAATCCATTACGAACTTGTGTTTTGATTGTTTTGTCAAATATATACACTTTAAATACCCCTGCAGACTGTGGTTGGACTATCCAGCACGTAAATTATGGAGATTATATTAAAAGGACATCAATGTCAGCAGTTTTCCCTTTTTGTCACTGCTATTACATTTGTTTAGTTTGGTTCTGGTGCATGGTCCACAGGTTCAGTCTTATCGGGTGGGAAATGCAGCTGAGCCCAGCGGCGCTTTCTTAGGGAATTCTTATTCTGAAAGATTTGTCCTCTTTCTATTTTAAAAAGAGTATAGGTAGTGTAAGAAATAATATCACAAGATACTTAATGTTAGTTGGGCAGTTGGCTACTGATGACACATGTGAAGGAGAGTCTGCAGTATGTCCCTCACTCAATATAAAGGACTTGCATAGGGAGGCCCACAGTCTAGTGGAGAAGACACATACAATGAACAATTATTTTAAGAGTTTCCTTAATAACATGTATGCACAGTTTAAAAGATAGTATTATAAGGCTTCTTGTGAAAAATATCAATTCCCATTCTGTCATTCCTTGCCATGACTTTGGAGACCCCTTTTTTCAACTCTTACTGGCTTATTCTGGTACCTAAATCCATATTTCTAAATGACATGATTATGTTGCTATTTTTCCATTTTTCAAATTTAGACTGGATTAACTCCACTAGGTAAAAGTTAACTCTTTTAATGCCCTATGTTAAAATTCATTTTCCCTTTCTTTTGTCATTATATCTAAGGTTAAATCAACACTCACTGTTTACATTAATAGGACTGCATAATATAACTGTCCATAGTTGAGACATGAACTCTGAATATATTTTCTTAATATCCAACTCTTTGGTTAACCTGGAGTTGATAATTGCCATATTGTTTTACTTTAAAGAGTGTATATATCAACAATTTATCCTTGTCTTCTGATAGAACTGTACAGTTCTCAACAAGGTGGAACCCTACAGTTAATCGAATTCTAGTGAATGTTTTTCGTGTTCATGAATGCTCGCCTTTTGAATAGCCTTTCTGTGTTTGGTGAAATGCCTGCATTTAAAACATCTGCCTCCACAATTTAGAATTCATAACTCAAATCGATAATCTCTCTTGCAACCGGGATGCAGTCAGATGACTTAAATTCTTTCAGTCAGACTGACCATCGCAGATTTTGATCTGGAATGAAATGTATTGCTTGTTTCCAAATTTCTGTGGCTTGGCAGTAGTTGAGTCCCTGGTCATAACTGGAGTCCCTCTGACTTGTTCTCTACTCTGTACATTATTACTGTTATGACATGCTGTGTACATGCTATAAAACTTCCTTAAGCCATTCTTAGAATTACCTTGGCCTCAAACTCAATTTTCTGAATCCATGTCTTTTGTCTTTGTGTTTTATTTTGTTTTTTTAAAATTTTGGTGGGTGGGATATACTCGCCAATAGTGTATAAGGAAGGATGCAGGAGAGGGGAGTCTTCTGGATATCAGATGCCATTTCTACCATCACACTTGATTGGTTGTTTTGGTGGAGTATAGAATTCTAGATTGGAAATAATTTTCCCTTAAAAGTTATTGTTCTGGTGCTCTCCAGGCTTCCAGTATTTCTGTTAAGAAGTCTGGTAAATCATCCTTTTTATCATCTTTTTTTCCCCCTATTTGATGACTTTAGAAGCTTTTTATTTCTCTGATTTCTAACATATTGATGAGCCCTGGAGTTGGTTTTTCTTTTGTTGTTCATTTTGCTGGACCCACCCCGTATGAAACTCAATTTTGGAAATTTTTTGGAGGGGAGGGATACCATTTTTGGGATAATTTCCTCATCTTAATTTTCTGTGCTCTTAGTATTTGGAAATCTTATTAGTTGGATGGTAGAAGTCCTAGATTAACTCTTTACTTTTTAAACCATTTCCTCTGTCGCTTTTTCATTTCTTTGTCTTTTTCTAGTTCCTGGTGGATAGTCTTAAATTTGTTTTCCAGCTGTTGAATTTTTTATTTCTGTTTTCTTAGTTTCACTTTCTGTGAACTTTTTGTTCACTAAATTTTCTTTTTTTATACCATCTTATTTTTATTTCATGGATACGATAGTTTATCTCAGTTAAAGATCATTTTAGGATCTTTGTTTTTGAAGATGTGCTCTCTAGTTTCCTTGTCTGTGTTTCCTTTGAGTCCTTTCTGTCCTTACTCTTCACTGTCTTTCCTGCTGGACACTTTCTTTTTTTTTTTTTTTTTTTAAAGATTTTATTTATTTATTTGACAGACAGAGATCACTAGCAGGCAGAGAGGCAGGCAGAGAGAGAGAGAGAGAGGAGGGAGCAGGCTCCCTGCTGAGCAGAGAGCCCGATGCGGGACTCGATCCCAGGACCCTGAGATCATGACCTGAGCCGAAGGCAGCGGCTTAACCCACTGAGCCACCCAGGCGCCCTGCTGGACACTTTCTTGAATTGTCTAGTGAGCCTTGACTTTCTGTTCATATGTCACAGTTAGATATGGAAGAACGGAAAGCTAATAAGAACCGATAGAGAGCTTTGTGTACTTCAGCAGGTGTGTCTGCTGATGGGCCTGGATAATGGGGAGGGATCAGACCGTGTTGTTGGAGGACCTTCAGGGGTTATCTCTGTTGTCATCCGTGTCCACCAGTGCCAGCCCATCCAGAGAGGAAATCAGGGCATCTGGAAGCTGAGTGTACACACACGCACGCCCTGCACACGCATGCACACACTTCCATTTAAACCTCTCTTTCCCGAGGACTCTTGTCTATTGCCAACCTCTCCAGATGGTAATCCTCTTGACTTCTGACAAGATTGGGGTGAGGATTAGGAAGGCGGGTGCTCTGAACCACTCATTACAGATATTTTACCCAGGCCCCTGCCACCCTCTGATTCCTGAGTCATTGGGGTTCTGAGCTTTAATTAGCTTGCTTCTTATCCTCTCACCTAGAACAAATTAAAACTTTAATTATCACTTGTCTATCTGCTTTTCTCCTTCCAAAATTTTCTTGACCTCTTATCTGCTATCATCTTAAGTTTTCTTTGTCCTTGTGGGTTTTTACTTTAGAATTTTCTGTTACCTTAATGGGGTTCTGTGAGGGAGTAGAGATAAACATGAGTATTTAATCTGATGTATTTACTGGAAATCTCCTCAAAGACCTTTTTAATCAGTTTTTTTCTTATCAACCTGTTGTCTGCTTATGAGGTTTTCACAGTGTGTACCACCTGGTAATACACTAGGACTTTCCAGTGGCTCAAGGAATTTGTAGACTAAGAATAAACCTATGAATAAATGAATTGAACAGCTCAACTGGAGTGTCCTCTGGTTGGCAGGGAGCCTGGCCTGAGGAGGCTGTGTGAGGTGGCGGTGGGGAGGGGGGGTGGCCTTTGTTTAGATGAGCTGGAAAAGCCTCATGGAACTCAGGAAGTGCTGCTCAGGGGAAAATGATCTCCCCAGCTGTGTTTAGGACAGAGTGAAGGGGAGGTCGGAAGTAGGAAAGCCAGTCAGGCTCTCTTACCAGCCAGAGAACAAATCAGTGCCCCTGTCTAGATCAAAATTCCCTAGTGAAGGGGAACTAAGAGGAGGGTCTAGTTGACAGAGATCATATAAAGGGAAAAACAAATTTGGAGGTTCATTGTATGTGAGAGCAGACATTTTTGTGACGTTTAAGTCACAGGTGATCCTAGTGTTTTAAATTTTGAGGATACACTGAATGTGGGCAGTACGTTCTGTGATACAGTTCTTAATGCCGGTCTACAAGTAGCTGATGTTTTTCTGGTTGTCCTTTGCTTCAGAAGGAGAGAAAGGGCAATATAAGTAAAGCACTTGCAGCTCATATTTAGAAAGGAAATTTCTGATTGTTGACCTGGGTCTATAGAAATGGTCCGTGCTCTCCAGCAGTGGTTTTCCAAATGCCGAGAGCAGCGCCCGCCCTTCCTCACCTGGGCCCCTCCCTCCACCTGCACCCCGGAAGCCGCCTTGGGATCCTGTAAGTACGACAGCGAAGAGGAGCGATGGTCCCGGAGGCCCACGTGCCGCCTCCACTTTGTCCCGTCCTGTGTCCTGACGTTTCTCATCAAATCTGGTGATAAGGATCATGGCGAAAACTTGAGAGAACCCTCAGTACTGGACGAAAGAGGACACGATGGTCGTTCAAGGTAGAAGACTGCACTCATGTCTGGGCTTACATGTCGCTTTTAACAGTAAGAGAGGAAACCGAAGGAACTTTCTGGTAAATACTTCTCTACCCGACACATGACGTGAAGCGTCGTAGCATCGTCTTCGAGCACGGGGGCGTTCGGCGGTGATCTTGCTGCGCTGGAGTTGATCTGAGGCAGTGGCTTCCCAGTGTCTGTATGTGTCGCCCCGCGCCAAGACCAGTGTGAAGCGAAGAACAACAGCAGCAAACTGTTAGGGTAATTAGAACAAAAGTCAAGTTTGTAGACGTATGTGTCAGGAATAAAAAATAGTCCGATTTCTCTGGCCAGTGTCTGGTGTTCGCGTTGCTGTTTACGTAGCCGTACATATGGTCTTCCGAAGCGATCGTGCGCTTGCACGGTGCGTATCTGCCTGCTTCCGTCAGCTTGCACAAGTGTTATCTGTCTCCGTCTCCGTCACTATTAATTGGTTGGTAATTAGGATCCTCAGGAACAAGATCGTCCGGAGAGCCCACCGTCCTGGCTGGAGGCTGTTACTCTTCCCTGAACATTTTGGTGCAGCGCTGTTGGCCTCATCCTCAAGCCCCCTTAAGTTAAAAATACCCGCTGTGTGGTCTTGCCAGCTGGCCCAAGGCCAGGGTTTTTATAGCCTTGTCTGGCCTGGGAATGGAGCTTAGCACTGGGGGGGAGGGGCGGGAGTCACCCTGTGGGTAGGGTCCTCGATGGCTTGGGAGGCCCCGCTGCCATCCTGTCTTAGCTCTGTCATCCTAAACAAAACAGAAGGGTACTCGGATGCCAGCCTCCTCTCTGATAGCTTTTGGTGACTTGTTTGTTAAACGAACCAAGAAGACAACTTGAAGTAAATTTTCCCCTTATTTTTGAAGCCTGTTGTACCATCTGCTAGGGAAAAAACTTCAGTGCTAAGTACATATACTTTAACTAATTAATTGAGCCCTGGCTTCCTAGAGAAACATGTTTATTAAATGTCAACAAATTTGGGACATTTAGTCTTCATTTCTGGTCTTCTGTGTCCAGTGGCATTTATCCTAAATTATGTCCGGAATTTCCTTGGGATTACGCTTGCTACTTTTCATTCCAAATTCTTGCTTAGTTTCTTCGGAGGGTTTCACTTATTTTCATAGTTCTTCCCTAAGAGTACCTAGAAAATCATTTTTTATCTCCTTTTCTCTCTCCTGGCTTTGCTGGATGCTGTCTCGTACACCAAAACCTTGAGGTTAAAGTAATAAATGCCGTTGCCACATTGCTTTGTTTTGTTACTAAACCCTGGTGAAGAATTGGGGGACGTAAGAATGAGGCTACAGAATTTTCATTAAAGTAATTTTCAGGCCCTACCCTTTAGTAGTCACAATGTGTGATCTTCTGCTTACGACTTAAAAATATTAAATAGCAGAATGTGAATTCTATAGAAGTCTCTGCCTAGACGTGGTTCAGAAGAGTCAAACTTTAAACACTGCTTTGTGTAAACTCTTACCGTCTTTGTATGTTTTTCTGGCCTGAAGAGGAGACAATCACATTAATTTTCTCCCTCCTTTCTTACTCACTACTTGATGGAAGGGGAAAAAGAAGAAAAAGACAAATATTTGTGTGGGTAAGGGAGGGGGGTGCTCGGTTTTGTTTTGTTTTGTTAAAGCTTTTACAGAGTGAGTAGGCGGTAAGCTGATTGTAACAGTTTGTGCAGACCCTGAGGAAGGGAAACCGGGTAGTTGGCCCTGACACTGATGATCGAAGGACAATCCTTCGTTTTCTCTTGCGAATTAAAAATGCATGAGAGCACCTTTTTGACACCCGGTTTGCTGAAACATCACCGCTGTCTTTTTTGGAATACTCCTGCGGATGTTTTTGCACAAAGTGGTATCTGTCCGAACTTGAGGTATCCTTGCACGGCTGTGTTTGAGCAGGCAGGGCTGGACACGTTTTAGCACATAGTTACTTGTCCCAGGGCTGCTGATCACAAGGAGAGAATGTTTCGCTCACGTGCAGCAGAGTTGATGAGCAAAGGACCGTGCCAGTTTATATGCCGGACTGTCCCTAGTTACCGCCCTCCCATTTTGAATCCTCACTTCTTTTTCTGAAAGTAGAAAAGATGGGACACGTGGTGGGAAATCTGGAGAACGCTGGGATGCTGCATGAGTAGACTGGAGATCCTGTGCTGCTGGTCAGTCCATATTCTTATCTTAGCGGTTCCGGTGATCCCAGACGTCTCCAGCATTCTTTTTCAGGATGGAATTCTCATAAGAAACTGTGTAAATATTTTTCTTTTGGAGGAACTGTCTCTAAAATATAAGTGGCTTTTATAAATTCATACTGTGAACTCCTTATTTTGTAGGCTGGGAAATCCATAGGAACAATCTTATTTTTAATGTCTCTTATCTTCATGACTCCAGGGGGTTAGTAGGCTGAATGAGTAGGGACCACTTCCAGATCTTGTATGCACACGTGGTATTTTTTAATAACCAAGGTGCACATGCCCACAAGTGTTTCTGCTTTGTTTCCTGGAAAATGCTGAACTTTACATTTTGGGGGGAATGGGAAAATAGTTCTATTCTCTTCCCCATACCCCCCAATATAAAGTACTGCTTGTTAAAGATTAAACATGCTTTGAAAATGCTTAATGCACAAATGGTAAAAAGCCTAAAAAGTCTCTGAAATCACCTCAGGGATAACAAGTCTGTTGTATGTACTTCTAAGTAGAGTTTTAAAATGATGTAATGTTACACATTTTCTGCAGCTAGCATTTCTCGCTTAACGAATCTTAGACGTTTTCTTTGTGTTTGCACCGTTCATATAATGCTGGGCCATATTCCTTTGTATGTATATACTGCTATTTGTTTAACTAGATTTCTGATCGAGGGATATTTGGGTTCATGCCAGTATTTAACTGTGACAAATGACGTTGCGAAGAGTGTGCTTTTACAGTTGTATCCTCATGAAAGTATTTCTTTAAGATAAATTCCTAGAAGGAAAATTGGAGGGTCAAAGAGTCAGGGTCTGTTTTCCTGTAATAGGAGGAAGACATTCAAAACCCAAGAACTCAACTTTCCCTGGTCGTCTGCTTCGTAACAAGTATCCTTTTACTGTATTATCAAAAGTAGGACTCTAGGTCAACTGCAGTTTGGAGGGGTGAGGGTAAGTCTCTGAGGGTTAGTTTTTGTTTGAAAATAGACGTCTTTGTCATTTGACTTTTTCCTTTAGTCTTTAATCTGCAGCTGAAAAGCTTTACATGAAACAGCTTTGAAAATCTAGAAGTTTTGCTTGCGTTTTATAATAGATGGCTAATAAAATGATAAACATAATCTGTTTGCTGTGAATACTAGTTCCTTCTGTTTTATGATCTGTACTATAGCCCTTAATGTTGGGAAACTTCTTTGAGTTTATTCTTTGCCTTTGCGTTCTTTTTGATTTTGTAGTCACATGACAACTAAATTAAAGTCTAGAAAATGGATGGTGTCCATTGGTGAATAATCTGTTGAAACCTTGTTCTGTGTAAAATACTCAACAAAATAACACCTTTTCCATCCCTGGGTAGCTGGGGATTTGACTGGAGTTAGAAGCCTTAAATGGCTCCAGGTGTGCAAAGTCATGTGAGGTAGAGTAGGGTGAATGGAAACATAGTTAGCAATCCCTTAATTTAAAGTGTAGTCATTTTTAATGAAAAACTCCTCATTGTAACTGGTACAGTTCTACTAATAAATATTTAACACACAAGAGGTTTTTGTATTTTTTCCTCTTTGAAAATTAAAGTTAGGGATGCACGGGTGACGCAGTTGGTTAAGCATCTCACTCTTGGTTTCAGTTCAGGTGATGATGTCAGGGTCATGGGGTCAAGGCCCACTTTGGGCTCTGCATTCAGCATGAAGTTTGCTTGAGACTGTGTCTCTCCCTCTGCCCCTCCTGCTTGTGCTCTCTCTCTCTCTCTGAAATAAGTAAGTAAGTAAATAAATCTTTAAAAAAAAATTAGAGTTAATATCACTTTGGAATTTCTGCTGAATACAAAGAATTGTATACTTAAATTTGATCAGCGTGACCTATTTAAGGCCTATGTCAGATAACTAGTTTTGCTCATATTCCTTGCAGCTGTTTTTTGGGGGGTTTTGTTTTTGCTTTTGTCTTATTCTAAATGGTCTGTGGCTCAGCAGACATGTTTGAAAGCCAGCGACCGGGTTGAAGATGCTAAACTTAACATATCAATCTTTTTTTGAAGCCACATTGAATTAAAAAATGAAAAAAAGGGAAAGATGGCTCACCTTTTTTTTTTTTTTTTCCCCTGACAGGAGAAATGATAGGTATTTTCTGTAAAATGTCCAGATAATATAACAAGGATTGAGACATAAATTCCTCCATCGTCCTTCTGTCCAGAGATAAAAACTGGCTAACAGGGTTTTTTTATGTGCCTCTATAGAATTTTGCATATATGTCTAACAGATTTTTGTTAACAGCGTGGGGCACAGTTCACTACGTGTTCTGTGTGGTTGGATTATCCTTATCGTGTTGCCCTGCACGAACTTTGGTTCCTTTAGTGTTCCTCTTACATATGGAAGGAGTCTGATACGTTGGGTTCTGTGTATGCCAGGGCCCCCTCCAGCAGTCGGGGCTGTTCCTCAGTCCTCAGAAGCCTGGAAAGGGACTCAGAGCTTCTGACTTTGAAAAGGAAGCATACACCCTCTTTTTTTTCTGCAAACACCATCTCATCTTAAAGGATTCGGCTTGTTCCTTGTTATTCTGCAGCTTCTGTTTTCCGGTTTGCTTTTGACGCTCCCATATTTAATTGTATATTGAAGAAGTAAAAATAACGAGTGTATTTTTTAAAGGAAGATGTTTTTTGGAAAGGACCTGTTCTCTCTGTGACGGTGGATTAGACTCCTGTAGGCTGCGGATCTAGGTTATTGCAGGGTTTGCTTTCTCCAAGCTGGAACTGTCCAACTGCTGTGCTATTTCAGACCTGGCCTAGCTTTCCCTTCCAAGCTCCAGAGATAATTTATAGCTGTAGGGTGTCAGGAGTGGGCTTGAGTTGGGCCTGCACCACGCAACATGGAATTTTGCAAAGATTGTTAGTTGAAATTACTATTTCAGCATTCACATGACGAAGTACAGTAAACTTCTTGCACAGTTAATTTATTTGAGTATTTATTGATCGAGCCCTTCATGTAGAGTACTACAATAATGAAAAAGCCCAGCACATGTTCAGAGCTGATGTGGCTTTTTAAAAAATTCTAGGCTTGAGTCATAGTCAGCTAAATGATCTTTAGCAAAATTGGCAGTAAATGGATACCCATGGGCTGGGAATCAGCTGCCTTTTCCTTTGAAGGTATTGCAGAGCAGTTGTTAGCTGTAAGTGTTAGGTTAGTCTGGAAAAGGAACATTTCCAGTTGTGTAGATCCTTGTTATTTACATATTTTCTTCCAAATTGGGTAACGTTCCATTTCTACTCTTTATCTCTGGAGTAAGCATGTGGGGACTTTGAATAAGAATATTTTGTTTGTTCAGTTTGTAGTAGTCTTCATAAATTCAGTTGGTTTCTGTGTTTAAGTCTCTTTTAACTTAAAAATAAATTTAGGAGCCAGTGATTGGGTTTTATTAATACAATGTTTTCATAAAAATTAGACTCCTATGACTATGACTCTTTTCCAGCCAGAAGGATATAATTTTTTTTTCCTCTCTGAACTCAGAATTTTACCATTAGCAGATGTTTTTCTAAAACTGACCACAAGGAAACATGTCAAGACTAACTCTGGATTATACAGAAAATTAAACTATGATTTAATTACAACAATTGGCTCTCTGGCTCTATTAATAGCTAATGACTTATATTTTCCCATGCCTGTGAGCTATGCTTTACTGTGATTTAAAGCTTTCAGATATAATCATTAGGGTTCCCAGAGATAAGACTTTCCTAGAGACTAGGTTCTTTCTTTTCATTTACAGTTGAGTTTTTATATTCAATGTTTCTTCCTCCCCCATTTAATTGGGAGAACAGAGAAAGAGGTTTACCAAACAGATTTAGGTTTGAAAATCCAAACTTTCCTTATGCCTTTCTGAGCTTAATGTAAAAATGCAGCAGAATCTCGTTATAATGCTGATAGGAGGGAAAATACCTAGAAACCCTTAATGCTACCTTGAGGAATGTACTGTATGCGTTGTTGGCACACGTGCAGTCTGTTTGACACACCTTACAGGACCATAGTGTAGGGTAGTACTTTATGATCTTATAGAACTTAAGGACTGGATTAGAAATTAGAACTTCAGAATTCTAGGTTTATACCTGTGCTTTACGTCTTAACACGTTGG
The DNA here is from genome assembly GCF_030435805.1 of Mustela lutreola. NCBI lineage: Eukaryota > Metazoa > Chordata > Mammalia > Carnivora > Mustelidae > Mustela > Mustela lutreola. The sequence continues at coordinate 10,444,126 of NC_081295.1, read as the reverse complement.
AATTATAGCCGTTAAATCAGCCTGTGTCCTAATGTGTTGTGAGACTAGAGCAAAGTCTATATGGACGTGATTTGAAATACTTTGATATATTTTTTAAGACAGGCTTGTCATTTTCTTCATTCAGAGTCCTAGGATTGTCTTGATGATGAGTTTTCTTTCCACTTGGGGCATGATAATGGGCCCTAATGGTAGATCCCAAAGTTGGTCAACTCGGGCCCCGGTATTCTTTTCTTGGGAGGCTTTGGTCTACTTTCAGGTCACCCTGTGGGTTGGGGTAGGTACAGCTGGAGCCTGTCAGAAGCCTCCTTCCTTGTTCTTCTGCTGAGGCATTTGATGGTAGGATGAAGGTCTGACTTCTTGTTTCTTTGGATTTGCCAGCACAGTTGCCCTTACGTTGTGTTACCCTCACACTCCTTCCCATTGGCTTTTGAGCTCTCAAGCTCAGTCTTCACCTGTGAGAGATGGTTTCTGCATCTCTAAGATGGGTCTGGTATTACTACCTGCCTCCATAGGTTTTTATGAGGGTTAAATGAGATGATACCTGTAAAGAATTTGCCAGTAGAACTCACAGAAAACCACACACATGCATACACACACCTACTTACACACACATACACACACATAAAAAGGTTGTTTTGAATGTTTTCACAAAACATATGGTTCCTCAATGAGTTGTGAATTATGACATTTACAATTTACGAACCAAAGCTAGCGAGCCAACTTTCCCCTTTTTTCTTCCTTCCTTCCTTCTTTCCCTCCCTCCCTCCTTTCTTTCTTTCTTCCTTCCTTCCTTCCTTCCCCTCCCCTCCCCCCCTCCCCTCTCCTTTCTTTCTTTTCCTGATAATTGAACACAGTTGCCATGATGAGCTAGAATGTATTTGAGATAGTGTTTTTGAAATGGGTTTTTTGGGGGGCTCGAGTGATTGTTAATTCTTTTTTGGGGGGTTTCTGTGGAAGTCTTTACCCTCCATACCTGGGGCAGTTTACAGACCCTTTGGGAGTGTGGGAGGCAGGGGTCAGGGCTGATGGAGTAGGAGAACATGCTGATTTGAGTGGTTCAGTGCTTCAGGCTTATTAAGCAGCCTCTTCAGACCCAAGGTACTGGGCACATTTCAGAATAGACATAAATTGTTTCAGGACTGAGGAAATCTAAAAATCTAGACTGTTCTATTTCCTGTGCTTTAGATCTGAATGATGTGAATGACTGAGGACTCAACTCTCCGTTCCACCTTCCCTCAAATGATCCAGTCAGTGTGGAAGTGCTTCTGACCCCAGAAGTCAGCTGACATGATGTGATCTGGTTGTTGTGTTTGAGTATATTGGGCACAGGTGAGACAGTGAAAGATTTGGGAAGATTTTATTATATTGAGAGTTCATTTCTTCTGCAAAAATGGTACAGCACATTAACTGCTGTAATTACCATAAATAATTAATACAAAAACAGGACCATCAGAATAAATTAACAAAACCTGTTAGGTGGTATTGTGGGTTTTGTTTCTTTCATTGCTTTGTCCTGTTAACGTCCAGGTAACCATTAGACACTTCTTATCTAGTTGACCCATTTGATAAGACTTTTATTGATAACTACTAGCTCAGGGCTGTTAGGGAAGGGGCAGATACTTCTCATATAGAATGGAGTTTGTGTCAGAAGTAAAAGTAAAGTCATCAGTGGCAGCTTAATTTAGCAGGAAGGGATAAAGGAACATGGGTCAGGGAGATTGGGAATGATGTCCAGTTTTGGAAGAACAAGTTTGTAATATTTACATTATTATTCAGAATTAGGGGGAATTTTTCAGGGAGGGTTGGTGATACATTAACAGCAAGTTAATGAGCAAACTGCTCTTTAATTTTCAAAAGCTGGGAATTTATACTGCAAGTAAACTTTAGTAACAAAAATATTGTATACAAGTGCATACGTACAGGTTTGCATTCTGTGGTATACAGGCTGTTGTGGAACATGTATGTTAAAATCAAATATGTGATTATGGTCAACAGTACAATAGACCTGTTTCTTCTGTGTGTTTGACATGTTGTCCTGCTTTAAGTGGTATTTATTTCACAAATGAATAATCGCTTAACCGAACTGTATGTTTACTTTTTTTTTTTTTTTAGTTCTCTGTTTTGACAAAATATCACCTATTTGAGGCAGTGTTTCTGATAAAAGTTATAAAATAATGACTTTATAATTATGGTGAAACATTAATAATCAAGTCAAGCAATAAGTTAGCTATATGCATATTGGTTAACACCACGAAGCCTTCAGTTCATCCAAACAGTCCATCCTTTCAAACAGATTCCTAAATCTGTTATGTGAAAGTGTGTGTATGTGTGTTTTTGTGTGTGTGTGTGTGTGTGTGTGTGTATTTGAAATCCCATAATTAGAGATGGGAATATATAATCCACTGATTTATATCAGAGGGATTAGCTCTGGAATATAGAAACCAGATGACTACTCTCTTGGATCCTTAGAGATGCTATGGTATGGTTATAAAAAAGGCAACTGTTGAAAATAATATGAGTATAATGGCTTATTCTCTTACCTGTTCTGTAAGGAAAAAATTTGGTTCTATAATCTGTGTTCATGTATTGTAATTACAACTGTGGTCGTGTAGTCTGATGACGCATAGTGGAAAAGATAGTGGGTTCTGGAGTCATTATGGACCTTAGTTTCTTTGTCGGCTGATTATGAGGATTAATCCTGTTCATATGTATTGAGCTCCTCAAACAGTGCCCGGCACAGGGCAGACACTCAGCTTATGTTGCTTCATGTTAACCCAAGAGGATTTATTGCAGATACCATATGGAAAGATGTGTGTATGTGTAAACAAATACATTCAGCTCTATGAATGTATAGAACCATCTATCCATGTGTACATGATCGTTGTATAATCTGTGCATTTCAGGACACACTGAATTCCCGTATGGACATTTGCAGCACCTCTCTGTGTGCCACATGCTGTTCTTAGCATTTTGCATATATTAACTCATTCATCTCCCTAGCAGTTCCATGGGGTATATACCGCCGTCCCATTTTACAGATGATGAAACCGAGGCACAGAGAGGTTAAGTCCCTTTCCCCCACTTCTTGTAGTGGCTGTTTCGGAACTGAATTCAGTTAGAGCTACTCCAGACTCTTCACCAATCTGCCACGCCGCCTCCCCAGTGCTGGGCTTTGTTCCTCTGAGGATGGTCCTGTTTGGCTTTCTGATAGCCGTGGATGTTATGTTTGCATATACGTTTATGTATGAGTTTTATCCCATTTATTGTATGGTGTGTGTGTGTGTGTGTGTGTGTGTGTGTGTGTTTTCTCATACACACATGAAAAGAAATGATGTCAGCTTTTAAAATCCTAGATCTAGTAACCCCTATTGTGTAAAAACTCAGTGGTCTGCTTCATTGTAAAATATGTCAGTCATATTTTGTTGACCCTGTAGCGTAAAATGTAAGGGGAAGAAAATTAGAAGAAATGGTTGAAGCAGTATCTACACTGAATGGCCAAGAGATTGAAATTTGGGGTCTTTGACTTCTGATTTATTCCATGGTTGTAATGGCCCAGAAAGGTTTATGGTTGAGTCTGTGGTGTCCTATGGTGGCAGCTGAGATCGAGGGGAACTTGTATTTCTTGCCCTGGCCTTGTTTGAAGCATCCCAACAGCTAGAACATGGCCTTAGTAAGGTTAGTATGCTTGGCTAAGTGCTTTTGCATCCCATACTCTCATTTGCATCCCATACTCTCATTTGAACCTTGTAATGGCCCAGTTACATGGTGCTGGCAGTGTTACCGTTTTCCAGGTGAGGGAATGGAGGCCCAGGTTGAGGAACATTCTCAAGGTTACACAGTTAGAAGTGTCAAAGGCTGACCGTAGGTTTTCTGGAGACCAAACCATGTGCTCTCTTTCTGTTACCCTCGATTTCAGGAGAGCGTCCGAGCCCTCGTGTCCTCCCCACGTCCAGGCAGCGTGTAACTCCTGTGAAGCTTAAATGCCAGGCATAAGCCACTTGAAATTAAAGGACAGGTGGCCCAGTGGGTAGAAGCAGGGGCCCTGGCGTGGCCTTGGCCTGACTCCAAACGTCCAGTGTGGGGGTTCCGCCAGGCCCTCCTGGTCCAGTCCGAGCATCACTATGTTGGCACCATGAGGCTGTCTGTGTGGACGAGAGCCTTTTCTGAAATTTCTCTTCGAACTGGAAATTGGAGGTTGGGAGAGGGGCCCTAACAGAGGGGCTGGTCACCTGTTCTGGAGCTGCTTTCGTTTTCGGTCTTTTTAGTGTGGCTTCAAGAGAAGAGGAGGCAAGTGGCTTTCTGTTCCTTAACTAGTGCGATGGTCGGTTCTGTATTTGTAATAAAAATAAATCAAGAGTGTCAATTTGTTCCTTTCCTGTTATCCTTTAAGCTTCCTGCCTCAGACCTGGTGGGCTCGTACGCTGGAGAGCAGGATTGCTGTTGATGCCATCGGCATGGTCCCCCTCTGCCTTAGTTTTTGGCCATGAAGAGATGGAGAGCAGGGAAGAGTTAGTATTCCTTGTTTGGTGACTTCTGTAACATTCAGATTTTGGTTTTGGGCTCCCCCCCCCCGCCCCGCCCTTAAACATTCCATATTTACTGGCATACTATAGTGCAAATGTGAAAAGGAAACTGTTAAGAATTTATTTTATAATTTATATACCAGCATTTTATATGGAACTGCGCGTGTGGCAGCTTTTCCATTTGTGTTAACCGATACTAAAGCTTTTCTAGATTAAAAACTGTAGGTTGCAAAACATGTGGTTGTTGGTGGGGTTTTTTTTTTCTTTTCTTTTTTCCTGTGTAGTTATTTCTTTATCACTGAGTTGTCCTTCCAAGCCTGGTCTAAATGTGCTTGAAAATTACCATCTGCTCCCTGCAGTTTGGAGAGGGCACAGAGAGACTGAGGTGGAAAGCTGTCACTTCTAATATTTTCATTCAAACTTTCACACCCTTCTTGTCTAGTTACATAATTGCATGCAGCAGGAGTTGTTTCAGCCATTTGGTCTTATCCTAATTTGTAAAAGGGAGTGGGGGTATATGGAGAGTCTGTCTAATTGTAAGAGCCGGGGCACAGTCCTGATTTGAATTTGAGAATCCGATAAACCATGAAAGCATTCCGCATTTCACCTTCCTGCCCAGTAAGTCACAAGCTCTGCCTGTGGCATAAGTGAGACAGTGTGAGTAAAAGCACCCATACTTACAGATACGTTTTCTTATGCAGAGAAATTTGCTTTCTTACAAATTTTGAATGCTGTGTTCTCAAATTTCATTTTCTGAAATGGGTGTAGCATATATTTAATGATTTAATAGTTCTTTACAATCTTATTTGATATTCAGAATTTATTATAGATCCTATCGGAAGGATTTTGGATTGCTTGCATAATTTATTTTTTTAATGTCCCCCTTTTTTTCATCTTAAAAATTGATCTATTTTGGTTTTGATTGGAGTGAATGGCCATGATAGGATTTGGAAATGAAACATGACGGAAGCCTGTTAGTGTAAACTGCCAATAACTTCTAATAGTCAGGAACAAGAAGACCATTAAAAGATGGGACTGATGCCAATAAAAAGGTAGTAAGATGAAATGATAGTATTAGCGTAGTCCAGAGTTGTAAATTTTGATCTTCCTGCAAGTTAATTATCTAACATCCACACCAAGCTGTAGTTTTACTCTTCCATTTACTTGGGGATGATTTTAAGAGAAGAAAAGGATTTCAGTCTTCATTTGACAGAATGATGGTTCTGACTTCCATATAATGGAGTATTCAGTAATTCCCACAAAAGATATTTAGTTAAGATGTCTATAATTGATTTTTTTGAGGAACAGCATTCTATGCTTTTCATAATTAGAACAGAGAACTGAAAACAGAAATTTTCTCTCCCTCCCTCCCTCCCTGTCTCTTTTTTTGGCGGTGGGGGGAGGTATGTGTGCTATTTTCCAGCTTACGATCATCTGAGTCTCTTTAGAATCATGGGTCTATTTAAGTACACCATTTGTGCCGTGGTGTTTGCCTTTTGTACAACCAACGTTTCATCATTTTTCTAACGTAACAAAAACTTGCTTTGGAACAAAGATGTATGTTCTAGGCTCTCACAGAGCACGTGGAGAGCCAGAGAGCAGGTGTGCCAACAACCTTATGTTGTGTGGTCATTAGTAAGATAGAGATCTGCAGAGAAGCTGTGAGAATCCCAGGAGGGAGACAGTGATTCTGTGGAGGTAAAGTGGGTAGGTTTGACAGGAAGGTAGGTAACATTTGAACTCTGTGTGTGTGCCTCATATCCTTGGCAGTGGAAACAGCATATTCAGTGTTCTATAATCCTAAACTTGAAAGGTATGTTGAAGCGTCATGTGATCCTCATAGGGCTGAAGGCGTTGGAGAATGCGAGACAAGTTTGGATTGGGAAAGTAGATTAGACGAAGGTTGTGAATGTGAGTAGTCTTATATGCCATTCCAAGAAATTTGAACTTGACCATGTCTGCATAGGAGCGATTTCTGTATTTGTAGGAAGTTTTAAGCTGGGAGGAACGATGACATTTGTATGCCAAAAGGTGATTGCTGGCGTGTGGACAGTAGCCTGGACAGGGGGCCCTGGAGAAGGGTGAATGATCAGTGTGACCCTGTCAGGGCCTGAGAGGTGGGCGTAAGGTGCATTAAATAGGTTGAGTTCATGGATCTTAGTAACCAAGCTTCAGGTGAGGCAAGGGAGGGCTTTTGGGCATCCATTTAGATGTCGCTATAGAAACAGAGGAGGGGCAGTAGATCTGAGAGAAGACAGGGACTTTGGTTTTATGGTGATAGCCTGCAGGAAGTACAGGTGTTTAATGGACAGTTGGAAATATGGGTCAGGGCATTTATGGATGCTGAAGGTAGAATCCTGAGGGGCCATTCTAAAGTTGTGGTGTGGTTCATTGGTTCTGAGTCCTGGCATCACTTTAGAATCTCTTGTTTATAAGTCACTTGATTTATGATAATTCTGTTACAGCCTGAAATGACTAAGCTGTCCTTTATAACTTTAAGTCTACATAGAAGGTAAAGTGGGCGTGGGGCACGGAGGTTGATTATATTGGGGTCAGAGGGTAGGGATGTGAGAGCAGGAGGTCTTAGGCGACTCCATGCTCCTGCTTTGGATGGAAGAGAAGACTTGGGTCCCAGTAGTCGGGAGCCCGAGTGTACAAGGAGAGCAAGTTCTGTGGAGAATGATGATGGGTATGATTTTGGATATATTGAGTTTGACTTGGTTGTGTTAGTTTGAATATTTGAGGATCGTATTCTGTCTGTATTTTTTTTTTCTTCAAGAATTTTAAAGAAACATGTCTACTCCATTCTCATAAACTTCTCTGTGAAATATTGGATGGTTGTATCTTCATTTTATAGATGGGGAAACTGAAGCAATTAAAATATTAAGTGACTTACCAAGAGTCTGGAATAGCAAAAGGAGCCTAGGTTAATGACTGTCCCAGTTCCGTGTGCATACAGTAATTGCCAGAAATGTGTTTTCAGTTGTTGAATGGACGATAAGTGAGGTATTCTGTTCTCCATGGTACGCGTAGCTCCTGAGCATTTTCAGCAGGCACAGAACCTCTCCGAGCCTTGGGTTCCTCATCCGCACAATTGGGTGTGTGCGGCTTGCAGAAGGGAGGAGAGAGATCCTCGGATTTTTCAGTTTCTTGCTAGTTCAAACATTCTGTGTTCCTAGACTTACAGGGCCATCAACTTGAAATTGTTCTTTGAAGTAACTAAAAAATAGTGTTCAACCCCTCACAGATGATTTATTTTCTCTCCTCTCTTTCTTCAAGAGGAGAATGGAGAAATTATGTCTGTAGAACACAGTGGGCTAGAAATGGCTTGTGAGAACTAGTTCTATATTTTCTTAAAATTAATCTTCTCCCTCATAGCAAAGCCTCATGTACTTAAAGTAATTGAATGGGCTGCAGGGTATACTGGGAATTGTAGTTTTCCACTTCTTTGTGTTCTGAAGATTAATAATCTTGCAGCCCTCTGAGGGAGATAAGGAGAGGACGCTCTCTGACAAATTGTTATCTTGTCTTTCAGAAGTGTGCTTTGAGCAGTGAATATACCCTCAATGCCTCCCCTGGGCTTTTCGCTTGATTCTAAGTAATGGTAATATATAAAGTATGGCTTTACACATTTTTTTGGCTTATGATACTGTACTTCTCTCCTAGTAGTGTCTTTAATCTTTTCTTTTAGCCTAGTTTTAAGAAAGTTTTTGTTTGTATCAAGGTTACAAATGTGAATGGTTTCCAAAGACCGTGGTTTTACAAGATCTGCCATGGCAAACAGCAGTCCCTGCCTCCGCTCTCCCGTTCACGCCCCCAGAGACAACCACTTTGAACTCTTTCGTTTAGCTGATTTGGCCAGGATGCCTCCATATTTTTGAATGACATTTCCTTGCGTTGCTGCTTTCTGGTTTAAGGTGATGATTTAACGCTCGTTTTTACCCCGTCCTTGCGATAGCATGAGTCCTGCTCATACCCACTCATCCTCTTGCTGTACCTTTGTTGCGACTTGGGTTCGATCGCTGTCGTGTTGACATTACTGAGACCTGGAGAGCTCTATTCGGAAATGAGCCATGCAGTAAACAGGTCTCCTCTCCTGCACAGGTCTTTGTTTTTCTCCCAGCCAAGGATTGGCTTTTCTTTAATTTTCTACATGTACTCATCACTCACTTTGCTTAGGATTTTTAATCCTTCACAGCTGCCCACCTTTTGTTGTAAGTCATTCAGTTCCAACGGGCGTGCAGTCGGTTTCTTCTTGTAGAGGACTCTCTGCGAGGTCCTCTGGCTTGCTGGGCCCTCTCTGGGCTCCCCTGTGTCCGGCGCACACATCTGGAGACCTTGGAATTTCCCCCCAGCTCTCTTCAGTGTGGCATCTCTGGTTTCCTGGATTTGGCGTCTTTCTTATCTTGGTGCAGCTCGTCCTCCAGTAGCTTTCTCAGGAATGGTGTGGGGAAGTACAATTTAAGATCTTGCATGTCTGAAACTGTCTTTATTTTCCTCATAGATGACCCTAAAGATCGACAGGGAATAGCAGTTTGGAAATCATTTCCGTTAAGAATTTTGAAGCGGTTGCTTTCTAGACACTGTCTCTCCAGCTGTCTCTCCACCCTCCCTGACCATCGTCCCGGCTTGTCTTCCTCCACTGTCTTTAAATTTCACCTCAGTCCCTTTTTATCCACTGCCCTGTGTACTCTTTTGACCTTGGGGTCATGTCTTGAATTACTTTTTAAAAAAATCTCCCCCAATTTTTCCTCTTCTCTTCCTTCTAGGATCTTTGTCACCTGATATTGGACTTCCTGGGCTTATCTTTTCTACTTATTTTTTTAGTCATTTTCTTTTTACTCCCGCTGCTGGAAGAGTTCTTCGTTCTGTTTTATTTTTCATTTCCAAGGCTCTTTCTAGGCCTCTCTCCCCACCCTTTTTCATCCCTCCTGTCTCTCCTCCTTCTCTTTTTTCCTTTTCTTAATTCTTCTTTTTTATTTTGTTTTAATAGAATTTTGTTCCTGTTTCAGGATAGATTTTTATTTTTTATCTCATCGAGATATTAGTAATTGCAGTGTGTTTTGCATCATTTCACTGCCTTCGAATTTGCCCCCCCCCCCCCCCCTCGAAGGCTTTCCTCAGCTATCAATAATTCTTCCTCGTCCAAATGCTGTGGCAGGGCTTGCTGATCATAAGGTCTACTGTGACATAGCTGGGCGGGCTGTTTAGGGGAATTGGGGACACCCCCTGCTCCTATTCCAGTATATATTTAGATCTGTCCTAATGGACTGGCCTCAGATGTACCATGGGAAGAGGGCCATGTGGGGTATGTCGTATTTATCAGTATTTAGTAGGTATTGCTGAACCTTCTATGGTCGTGGTTCTGGAGAATCACTGTTTTTCACTTCCTCCGGGAATAAATCTCTGGGTTTCTGCCAGGTTGAGGGAGACGCTATGCTTGGTGGAGAACCCCGCCCTTCCCAACACACACCCCCATCCCACCACTGTGCTCTCAGAGGTATCTGGTACCCCCAGTGTCGGAGCCTTTTGAAGATTCTGCCTTGTCAACTGTGTTGGCTGAGTTTGTTCCTAATTGTCCATCTGTTTCTATCATCCAAAATTTTGTTGCTTTTGTTGTTCCTGTTCTTGTGGGTTTGTTTTATAAAAACAAACAAACAAAAAAGCAAATGAAAAAGCAAAGTGTACTGTCATTTTTGTTTTTAGGAGCGAATGCTACTAGATCTCAGTGTTGAATCTGCCTTGTTTATCCGGGGTCTCTCTAGGTTTTAAATAGTACATTTACATTTGGAGGTCTGACCTATGTATGCTACTTTATAAATACTTTTGTAATTTATGTGAATATGGACTTAACTGTGGGTTGCAGTCTGTCCAGTACATAAACAGAACTGTCACAGACTTGAAGATGTAATTAATAGCTGCGAGAACTGTCTATACTCTGTGATCTCTTTTAAATGGTTTATACTGTTTTCAAGTTGAAAATTTAGTTAGTTTTGCAATCATCATGGAAATTATTTCCTTTAAATGTGATTTAGTGCATCTCATTTTCTATATAGACATCTGAAAATGACTTGTGGCCACAGTCTTCTGTGTACATGAATACCCCATTCAGCACGGCCTGCTGTAGTGCTGACTTGTTAAAATGGTATTTGTTTCAGAAATATTTTCCTATAAAAACATGCATATACACACGACCATATGGGTGTCTATCTGCATATACACATGACCCATCACGGCACTCTGGCTGTGTCTTCTGCGCTTCAAGGGGATAGCGTGCTCTCAGCCTGCGAGTGGGAGTGTTGGGCTGTGTTCTCAGCCCCAAACCGCCCCACGCCGTCCTGCAAACACTCGTAGCCACCTTAGGATGCGACGCTCGGCACCTTGCGCTCGACAGCCTTCTGTGGGCTCTCCTTCTGCCCCTTACACACTCTGATGGACAGCTTTGATCTCTGATGACCAACAGAAGGTGCACAAATGACATTGTGGACATACGAGAGCATAACAAAGGAGCTTATCTTGCTGAATGTTAAAATGCAAGTTTTATGGTGGCCTGAAGTGCCATCGTGGAGACATTTGTGGACGTTGAGGTAGGCGATGAGGGACTGGTGCCCGTCCTGGGTAACCCCCACAAGCTCCGGCTGCCCCCGGGGGTTGGCCGGCAGACAGGTGAAAGCTGGTGGGGGGCGCTCCAGGGGCCTGGCAGAGCCTGCGACAGCGTCGCTGGCACCCATTTCCATGGGCATCGTTGCTAAGACACAGGTGTCCCCACATACATGGTGTGCGAGGTGTGAACAGACCGCTTCCTGTGCAAAGCTGACCGAGCTATTCTGTTGGAAGATTTGATTCTTTCACTGAACACACCGAAGACTTCTGGATGGTGTCGTTATCAGAGACACGGTTTTATGTTGATGTCTGTGTGTTTCATAGGTTACATGTGCAGTGTCTGAAGGCAGTATTCTGAAGTTTTCAGTGATGCTTTGGAATGCTTTTATTTTCTCATTTAGGTGTTCTCGATGTCTGTCTTTACAGATGAAGGATAAGAATGAGAATCTGCTTGCCAGGTGACTTCTTAAAAATAGTGCTTCATCTCGGAAGTAGAGCAGCAGGTCTTGAACTGCTCACACGCCCTCCCCTGAAATCTCACTCTGTGCCTCTGAGGCCAAAATATGACTGCCCTACGGACGAAATCATCTTTTATAGAAGGACAGACGGAAAAACCCACAAACGTTTGTTTCAGAAATTAATGTAACGTTCGTTCACAATGAGTTGCCCCGTGGTCAGTGGCAGGGTGCTGGCTTTTCCCGGGTGCGCTGCTGCAGCTCGGCCCGGCGCCCGACAGACCTCGCGTTCTGCGGCCACTCCGCTGGGAGGGCGCCCTTGAACCCTCTGTCTCCCCGCGAGCGAGGTGCTGTAGAGGCTGCCCGTGCGTGTTTGTGTCGGCACTGAACGGAGAGTGAGTATCAGACTGTCCGCTTTGCCTCACTTTTCCCCGTGGCCCTTCCTATATGTTGGGTGGTTTGGATAAAGGGGAGCTTAAAAAAAATGTGCCCGGTCCCTTCGTTTCCCTCCTGGAGGAAATGGTGTTTCTTGAGTTTCTGTCATTGGATGGGCCTGGGTGCCCCTTTTGTATCATTAGGGCAGTGCGATAAGTATTAAACCTATGAACATAATACGATGAAGAACTGACTAGAAATTCTGAAAGGCTTTTTTAAAAAAAGATGTATTTATTTATTAGAGAGAGAGAGTGAGCGCGACACGCCAGCCCACGTGGGGGGAGGGGCAGAGAGAGAGACTCTCAAGCAGACTCTGCTGAGTGTGGGGCTGAGGCGGGCTCCGCCTGGTGACCGGCGAGATCATGACCTGAGCCGAAACCCAGAGTCGGACGTTTCACCGACTGAACCACTTAGGTGTCCCTGAAAAGGCTCTAAAACAAAACCAAACCAAATAATTTAAGTATTCATGCACAAAATCAGTCAGGACTGTACATGATATCACTTTAGAAATAGGACTTAGAAACAGTGTTTTAATTGTCAGTGTTTAAATAAGGTATTTTAAAAAATCAGTTTGAATTGAAATATTTTGAAGAAGAATTGGGCAAGGTTATAAAATCAAAGAAGTGACACACAGGTGAAGAATAGTGATTATTGGGGTATCTGATTCTATTTATTTATTTTTTTTAAAAAAGATTTTATTCATTTATTTGACAGACAGAGATCACAAGTAGGCAGAGAGGCAGGCAGAAAGAGAGAGGAGGAAGCAGGCTCCCCACTGAGCAGAGAGCCCTGTGTGGGGCTCCATCCCAGGACCCTGGGATCATGACCTGAGCCGAAGGCAGAGGCTTTAACCCACTGAGCCACCCAGGCGCCCACGGTATCTAATTTTAAATGACTTTTAAAAATAAATTTAGTTTTTCTTTTTCACATGCATTAAATCTCTGTTGTCAATTGAAACTTTTGATTTCATTTGACCAGGTGTACTGTGTGTGTTTCTGTGTGTGTGTGTGTCTGTCTGTCTGTCTCTGTGTGTACATAAAGATGTATTTTTTTCAAAAAGAATTTGAAGATTTAGAAATCTGTGTTCAGATTTGTGTCACAAGTGGCCAGATTCTCAGATTTAGTCATTTTAGCTATTTTCCTAGTGATAATTCTTACAAAGACAAGAGAGTAAAAAATTTTTTTGTATCTTAATGATCATCTTTTTGGGGGGTATAGTTCATTTCTGTCCATTGGCTTAGCATCTGGCTATAAAAAATGAATAATAGTATTCACTTAATTGAAATTCATTTTATGCTTTTGGATGAAAAGTCTATCATCATTTAAAAATAAACATTGAGGATTACAACTGTCTTATAAATATTGACTAAATTTTATGCTGAAATTAATGAATTTTTAATCCACTAGTCTTCACAAATTTGATTTATCTGAAAATAGAACTAAAGAAGAAAAGTGCCAGTGATGTATACTAATTACTCTATCTAAGGGGTTGGCACAGATAAAGACTTCATGGTATGCTGTTTTTTGTCACACTCATTTAGTAGGCTTACAGGCATGCGTGTGGAAGCCACCAAGAGTTAATGCGGGTGTCAGATAATATGTGAAGAAATGGGTTTGTCTAAAGTGAGCAATGAAGTGAATTTCTTTATGTCGGATTTTATGTGCCCATTCAGATTCCTTAAAAAAAAAAAAAATAAGAAGAAGAAGAAGAAGAAGAAGAAGAAAAGTACTATATTCCTATAGGGGATAATTGATTCTGAAAACTAGTAGTAAAATCACATTTAAGAACTTTAGACATCTATTGAAAATGCGTATTTAAATGTCATTTCTAATACTGTTTTAATATTCATGTAATAAGATAGAGTAGTTGATAATTACAGATACTAGAGATTTCCCTGACGAATGTTCCCTACCCATCAGGGAGCAGTGGAAATGGGACAGGGGGAGGGTAGCCTGTCCGGGTGTTGGCTTTTCCAGGAGTCTGCCTTGTGGACTGGTTGGGTCATCTCCTCCTCCTCCTGTCCTTCTTACTTGCCTTCTTCAGTCCAGAAGGTCTCAGCTCTTTAACACTGTGGATTACAGTGTCTTTGAAGAAGTTGGAAAGCCAGTGGCAGAGAGGCCCACTCCCTTGTGAATGCAGATGATCATCCTGCATTTTTGGGGGTGACAGTGGGAGAGGCTGGAGAAAGATCCCTGTTTCCCTGGGAATTGCAATAATCTCCTTTCTTTCTTCCAGCTAGATGAATCTGTAGTAGGATAGCAAGTCCCAGTTCTGAGGCCCAGTGCTGGCTTGTGTTAGGTGATGGGGCTGGCAGGGAGCTCTAGCCTGCATTCTGATGGCTGTTTATAGCTAGACCCTGCCTGACCCTGAATGTAGTTCATCTGTCCTGGTGCCAGAGGGCAGGGACACCTGGAAATATCTGAACTTCAGGGTTCAGGATAATATGGAGCAAATATATTTGCCATTTAACATATTATCTAGGCTGATTTCATTCATTGTCCTTTATATATGTAGTTTCAAAACTTTCTTTTGCTTTGGTGCCTACGTATTGAAGAGCTTGCTTTGAAGTAATTCCTGTCAAAGGCTGAATCTGTGTGGTAGCTTAGAACTTCTGGTGGAAAAATGTGGATTCTGGGTCTTGCTGGGAAAATAAAAATACTTTAAGCAGTACTTAAAATGGCGGTACATATCCCCCTATTAGGAAAAAGGCTGCTAGGTGTATTGTATGTTGAAAGTTTTGAAAATTCTATCACGTTGGGCACTTGGGTGGCTCAGCTGGTTGAACATCTGACTCTTGATTTTGGCTCAGGTCATGGTGTCAGGGTCGTGAGATTGAGCCCTGGGCTGGGCTCTGCCCTGGGTGTGGAGCCTACTTGATGTTCTCCCTCTTCTTCTCCCTTTACACCCCACCCCCTTCAATAAATTAATAAATAAAAATTGTATCACATTGGATTCTAGACCTGTAGTTAAAATACTTCATTAAACCTATCTTGCAACAAAATTTAGCGATGGGTCTCTATTAAAAAATTCTCTAATAACTTCTAACAAACAGACATCATAAAGTCTGAACCAGTTTTTTATTTGTGACTTTCATTCTTGTTTTGTGGTATCTAGACTTGTGGATTTCCTGCCATTATGCTTGAAGGGGCTTTGGCGCGTATCTCATTAAGTTTTATAACTAGAATTGAAATGATTGTTTTTTCTCTCTTATCATTAATCTGGAAAAAGAAAAACTACCCATTGGTGACGATATACAGATAAGCTTGAAACCAACACTGCTTTCATAATTTCTTTATTGCACAGCCTGTGCTCCTTACATGTACCCGTATAAACTAGTCAGTGGTGTAGGAAAGTCAGATGTTTGGAGAGTAGGGTTTATTATCTCTTACTTAAAGACACCCTAGCTGGCATAGTGCATGACAGGTAGGGAGTGATAAATAAATGTTTGTGAAATGAATGTAGTCATAGAACATTGAGGGAATCCCACTGAATGGTCTTGTTGTCTAACGCAATGGACAGTAGAAAAAAATGGTCCTTGATAGAAGGAAATGAGCTCTCTTGGACAGATCTCTTGAACATTGTTATACAGGGTGCAGTGAGAAGGCCTGACACAGATGAGGACCTAAGAGTTTCTTGGAGGGGTTAAGTTGCTCCAGGTCATATAATGAAGTGATGGAAGCCAAATTAGAATCCTGGTCTCATTGTTCTTAATGTCTATTTTGTCCTACTTCTGTGAATTTGTCAGTGCCATGTGGAAGGACATATTTTGGTTTAAGAATATCTTTTTCCTTAGATGTCTTACTTGCTATGGTCTTTGGGACAGTGTGTGACCACAGGGATAGCTGACATGACAGTGTTATCCTCCCTTGGGAATGTGGTACCGGAGAGTAACCATGCAGGTGTAGTGTCCTACGTATTACAATGCTAGTACCTTCTGGGGCCACTGGTGCTGGGCTCAGTAGGAGTGATAGGGGCAGTTACTTCTTTTTTCCTTTCTTGAGGAACCACAGTGTGCTTTCTTTCTGCTGGCTTCTTGGTGTTTGAATGGCTCATGTACACTTGCAGAATTAAGTTTTTTCTTCTTGTTTTTCTCCATGTTCTTAGATTTAAAAAATAATAAACATTTGCTTCTATAATGTGGTATAAAGACACATAAGACCTTGAAGTGCTGTATTACGGGGCAGGTGGAGTAGAGTGGCTGTGGAGTAAAATAAACCTGGACGCAAGCATCAGCTGCTTCTTGAGGTGAATGATTTGGAGCAAGCCACTTAGTCTGTTTTACAGCTTCGTCTTTACTAAGAGATAGCGGTAATTACTAAATGGGATTTCATATGTGGGAGCAGGTAGCCCAGGACCTGGCATTAAGTGCTTAAGAAATGTCCCTTTTCCTGTTTCAGCCTTTCTGGGACTCCTAGCTGATCTGGTTAACCCATCAGTTCCTGGACTGTCTTGTTTGTGGACTTGACCAACAGTTATGGATAATTTCCTTTCAGCAAGACAGAGCTTTCTAGGGACTGGGCATGGAAGAAATAGGCGTTTATGGAATAACAAGACCATAGAAGCTTCCCTCCCAGCTGCCACTGCCTTGCTGGTGATGTTGTTCTGCGAACCTGCTGCTGTGGTTTTCCTCACACGTTCTCTGGTTTCCCGGCTCTTTGTTTTCCTACAGGCTGGAAATGCCTGGACCTCCCAGACATCCATAAAGTCATGTGTGATGGTCGGGCTACTCCCTCTCCAAGATTACTCCGCCTGGCTGAAGCCTTCCTTGACTCTTCCCTTTCTCCTTCTACCACTCTTTCCATCACTGGGTGCTGAGCTCCAGGGGGCACTCTGGACAGTTAGCGGGTTAGCGGGTTTGCAGGACTTTTTTTCTCCCTCCTCCCCCCTCCCAGCGCATTTCATTGAGAAATAATTGACAAATATAACTGTATATGTTTAAAGTGCTCAGTGTGATGGTTTGGTGTACACATGCGCGTGCACACGTGTGTACACACACACAAACACACACACAGTGGAATGAGTACCAAAATCAAGATATGAACACATCCATCCCCTCACATGGTTAATTCTTGTGTGTGTGTGTGTTGAGAATGGTTAAGATTTACTCTCAGCAACTTTGAGCTGTAGAACACCGTGTTATTAACCATAGTCAGCATGCTGTACATTAGATCCTCAGAACTAATACTCGTAACTGAAAATTTATACTCCTGGTACATTTCTTCATTTCCTCCTTCCTCAGCTTCTGGCAGTCACCATTCTATTCTGTGTTTCTATGAAATCAGCTTTTCTTTTTCCTTACTTTTTTTTTTTTTTTTTAGATTTCACATGCAAGTGATGCCCTATGGTATTTATTTTTTCTGTCTTGCCCGTTTCATTTCCATGTTAATCCGTGTTGTCACAAATGGCAGGATTTTCTTTCTTCATGGCTGAGTAATATTTTATTGTGTGTATCATTTTCTTTATCCATTCACCCATCAAAGGATATTGAGGCTGTTGCCATATCTTGGTCATCGTGAATAAAGCTGTAGTAAACGCGTGGGGGGGGGAGTGTGCAGATACCTCTTCAAGATCCTAATTTCAGGGCACCCCACTCAGTGGGGAGTCTGCTTCTCCCTCTCCCTCTGCTGCTCCTCCTGCTTGTGCTCTCTTGCTCATGCTTTCTCAAATAAGAATAAAATCTTAACCCTTCCCTCCTCCAAAGATTCTCATTTCATTTCCTTTGGATATGTACCCAGGGATGGGATTCCTGGATCATATGGTAGTTCTGTTTTTTACTTTTTTTGAGGAACTGCCATACTGTTTTCCACAGTGGCTGGACCAGTTTGCATTCCTACAGTAGTGCACAGGGGTTTCCTCTTCTTCACAGCCTTGCCAACACTTGTTATTTCTTGTCTTTTTGATAATAACCATTCTAACAGGTATAAGGTGACATCTCATTGTGGTTCTGCTTTGTATTTTCCTGATGATTAGTGGTGTTGAACGCTTTTTCATGTGTCTTTTGGTCATATGTATGTCTTCATAGAAAATGTCTTTTCAGGTCCTCTGCCCATTTTTAATTGGATTATTTGCTTTGTTGCTGTTGAGTTATATGAGTTCTTTGTTTATGTTGGGTATTAAGCCTTTATCCAGATACATGGTTTGCAAATGTTTTGTCCCACTTTGTAGGTTGCCTTTTCAATTTATTTCCTTTGCTGTGCAGAAGCTCTTTAGTTTAATATAGTCCCACTTGTTTACTTGTGCTTTTGATCTTTTATAGAAGAATCAGTGCCAAACCAACGCCAGTGACTTTTTCCCTGTGTTTTCTTCTAGGAGTTTTATGGTATCAGGTTTTACTTTAAGTCTTTAATCTTTTTTGTGTTAATTTTTTAAAAGATTTTCTATATTTATTAGAGTGAGAGAGACAGTGGCGGGGGGTGCATGGAGGGAGGACAGAGAGAGGGAGAGGCAGACTCCCTGCTGAGCAGGGAGCCCGATGTGGGGCTCCTTCCCAGGACCCTGAGATCATGATCAAAGACAGATACTTAACCTACTGAACCACCCCGGTACCCCATTTTTCGTGTTAATTTTTGTATATGGTATATATGGGTTCACTTTCATTCTTTTGCATATAGATATCCAGTTTGTCTAATATCATTTCCGCAAGTGACTGTCCTGTCCCCATTACAGGTTCTTGATGCCCTGGTCAAAAATTAATTGACCTTATATGTATAAGTTTATTTCAGGGCTATGTATGGTGTTCTTTTGGTCTGTGTGCCCCTTTTTATTCATAGTATCATACTGTTTTGATTACGGTACCTTTGTAATATAGTTTGAAATCAGGAAACGGGATGCCTCCTGCTTTGTTGTTCTTTCTCAAGGCTGCTTTGGCTCTTTAGGGCCTTTTTTGGTTCCATACAACGCTTAGGGTAGTTTTTTCTATTTCTCTGAAAAATGCCATTGGAATTTTCTTTTCCTGTTGAACTCTAGCAAATTAGAAACCCGGGAGCATGACTTTTCATATTTTTGTTCCTGATACCCCATGCCATGCCAGACAAATAGAAGGTCCCCAGAAGGCATGAGCTGAATAGATGGGACCGGGGCACAAATCAATCTATAGATGAACAGTTGGAAAATTCTGAGTTAGACCACCTGTATAGAATTTTCTGTCATTCTGTTTGTATAATTGTTCATTTCAAGATGCGTATATATATATGTATATATACACACACACACATACATATATGTATTTTCTTTTTAAGATTTTATTTATTTGACAGGGAGAGACACAGTAGGAGGGAGAACATAAGCAGGGGGAGTGGGAGAGGAAGAAGCAGACTTCCCGCTGAGCAGGGAGCCCCATGCGGACTTGATCCCAGGACCCTGGGATCATGACCTGAGCCGAAGGCAGAGGCTTAACGACTGAGCCACCCAGGCGCCCCGGATACAGATATATTTTATGTTCAGAGTAAATAGTTTCTTTTTTTTTCTTGGAAAGCATTCTTCTTCTGAAGAAATTATTATACTTTGAGCAGAGGGCAACTAATTATAGTGTATTTTTGTTACTTTAAACTTAAATTTAGACATGAATATTTTTATGAACTTTGGTATAAAAGTTAGAGACTAATTTCTTTTGAAAGGGAGAAACAGTGATTTCCAGGATAAGTGAAAATATGAATGTATGTCTGTGGAGACCCAGAACAGTACGTTTGTCATTGCGAAACCACGTACCGGCTCTTGGCTTGCCTTTGCAGCTGCCTGGCAGAGAGTTTCTGGGGTCCCTCCTCAGAAACAGCTACTCCTCCGTTTACTTTGTTCATTTCTCTTGACCACGCTGTGGTACCCCCAGTTTCACGGGGGCAGTGCCAGAGAGTCATGTTTGATTTTGCCCTTATTTTCTGTGTTGGTTAATTTCTCAAGTTTAGTTTATTTCAGAGTAGGAGCCCTGGCCTCAGGTGCAGCAGATTTCCAGCTGGATTTATTTATTTACCAGGTGTGTGGTGGGGATATTGCTCACCTGGTCAGCCTTGGGCTCCTCATCTGTGAAGTGAGTGTGATGTGTTCTGCTTTATCAGGCTGCTGAGAGAGTGAAACACCATAGTTAGGCCTGAGCTGAAGAAATCAAGTGTCAGATGCTTAAATCGACAGAGCCAACCAGGTACCCCAGTGTGCCATTATTTTTTATTTAGGATTCCTGTGCTCTTTACTTCTTTACTTCTGTTTGCTGAACCTCTGGGCACTCCTCAAAGCAACTCCATTTCCTTCATGGAGCTTGTCTGTCCTTCCAGAATATGCCTTAAGTGTGTTTCGTACTGGTCACAGTGTGCCGAATCTTGATGCGTGGTGATTCGAGTGCTGGTCCTTTGATCCTTGAGGGTCCTTAAGAGCACGAGCTGCATCTTGATCTCATCATTGTGGCATCGAGTAGGATGGCCTACTTGTAGTAACTGATCAATTAACTATTTGACTTTAATTGACATATACTATCTCCTTCTACCTGCTGGCATTTATAGTGGACTTTGAAGGATCGTCTTGAAATTGCCTCTTTGAGTATGGCCCTACTTTATCTCACTGTGCTTTACTGCACTTCACAGATACTGTATTTTTTTTTTCCTGACAAATTGAAGGGTTGTGGTAACCCTGTGATTAGCAAGTCTTTTGGTGCCATTTTTCCAACAGCGTTTGCTCACTTCATGTCTCCGTGTCACATTTTTGTAATTCCTGCAGTATTTCAAACTTTTTCATTATTATTGTATTTGTGAAGATGATCTGTGACCAGTGATTACAGCTCCCTGAAAGCTCAGGTGATGATTAGCAGTTTTTAACAACGAAGAATTTTGAAATGAAGGTATGTACATTGTTTTATAGACAAAATGCCATTGCACACTTAACAGACTATGTATAAGTGTAAACATAACTTTAATGTGCACTGGGAAACCAAAAGAGTCACCTGATGTGCTTTACTACAGTGCTCACTTTATTGGGATGGTTTGTATGAACCCACAGTATTTCTGAGGTATGCCGGTATATAGATCCAGAGTAGTATCCAGGTAAATATTTGAGGCTGATAACCATTTATTCATTTTTCCCTCATTCCTTCCTTAAATGGAAGTATGTAACATAGCAGAAAACCCATGATGTATAAGGAAAGAATTCTTCAGTTTCATAAGAAATGTTTGTATCTATTGTAACCAAATTTCAGAGTTTTACAGATCGATCGTTCAGTACCAGAAACTTTCTTTATATTTATGTTCATCTTTCAATTCAGCTAATGACATCTATATTTTATTCTCTAGGAACCTATAGAACCAACTGCCATTTATTCAAATTAATTGGATTTATAATATTCAATGATTAAGGTTGACTAAGGTGAAAAAGAGACATATGACCAGCTAAATTATATTCTGTTTTAATGTTTTTGTTATTTTTATTTCATATTTTGCATTTCAGTGTGAGAATAATAGAGCCTTAAAATTATTACAGTCTTTCTCCTGCCAACTTCTCCTCACAAAGTAAAGACGCCAGACTCTGCCCAAATTTAAAAGTATCATGTTTTTGCCAGTGAGCTATTGTTTAAAATGAGTTCTGTAGGGAAAAAAGTCACAAAGAAAGCTGTACTTATGGAGAATGTTTTCTTTGTTTTCTTTTTCTTAATAGAAGGATGGCTTACTGCCATGTTTTGTTGTTGTTTAATATTATAGAGGTTTTACTGCAGCTCTGTTGGTGATTACAAGAGTGCTACATTTTGGCTAGCAAATGTACTAAATGTGATGAAAATCCCCTATGTTGTACATTGTCTGAATAACATGTTTATATAACATGCTAAATACTTCTGTTGAAAGAATTGCTTTCTTAAAAAGAGGTTGGAAATTCCTTCCTCGGTTTTTAGTGTTGCTGGCGTATACTGTTGAGTATTCCAAATTACATGGGTATTTTATTGTTTATTTTTAAATTTTTTTTTCCAATTACATGGGTATTTTATTTTATTTTTATTTTTATTTTTTTTTAAAGATTTTATTTATTTATTTGACAGACAGAGATCACAAGTAGGCAGAGAGGCAGGCAGAGAGAGAGGAGGAAGCAGGCTCCCTGCTGAGCAGAGAGCCCGATGCGGGGCTCGATCCCAGGACTCTGGGATCATGACCTGAGCCGAAAGCAGAGGCTTTAACCCACTGAGCCACCCAGGCGCCCCTATATGGGTATTTTAAAAACATCCTTAAAATTTTTTATTTGCACACACTGTCATTTTTCAAGTCAGGGTTCTGACAAGATTGAGAACTGCACCTCTGGATAGGAGTTTTAATTTTCTTTTAATCTCCTAGTCGGTGAGCGGTCAGTTTAAAATATTATTTCAAAATAGAGAAATTTGTCCAGGCTCTGTATTTTTTAGATCGTGCCAACGTGACTATGTTCATAAGGATTTGTATTTCTGTTTGTAAAATGATACTGTGGTCGTGTTCTGATCCTGAACGCATGGCCTTGGTACCCTCACCCTCTTCTGGCCTGTGGACTCATATGGAGTCCTGGGCTCCCCTTATGATCTTCCGGCCTGGTTCAGATCGTTTGGACCCTGCCATGTCTAGTTGTCCCACGTAGTCTCTGCTGTTCCGTGTTGGTCCAGTGATTTTACCCAGGACTCTAGCCTGCTCTGCTGGAGATTCCAATTTCTACTTCCCAGAGGGCCTCTCCACCTCGATGTGTCTCTAGCAACTCAATTCTGAGTATCCCATTGGCCTCTCTGTCCCCAGCTCCATTTGGCCGCACAAAATCATGCATTGCTCAGTCACGTCATCCCTCTGGAAGTCATGTTTGGTGCTCCTCCCTCACTGCCCACATCCTGCTGATGAGTAATTCCTGCAGATTAGGTCAGACCTCTTCTGTCCTGGCTTCCCCCTGCCTCCATCAGAACCTTCACTTCATCAGCCATCCTGACTGATGTGGACAATTGCTCTAGCTTCTCAACCAGTGACTTTGCCAGTTATCTCTCTCCTGCTTCTAGATCCTTATTATTTTGAGGTCCCCAGCCCCTGGATTGTCCACAGATGGACTGCAGGAAGCTGTGAACCATTTAGAGCTAAATATTAAAATTTCATGTATGTGTGTAGATGCATTTTTCTGGTCATTATATTTGCAAGGATTTATGAATCCTATGTGGTTAAGAACCAGCTTTTGTTTTGTTATTCCTTCACATGGAGTCTTCACAGTCATCTTGCTAAAATAAAATGTAAATCTGATATGTTACTCTCCTGCTTACATTTCTTTAGTGAATTCCCATTAAAGATAAAATCCAAACTTGGCAGCCTGATGGCGTGGCGCTTCTGAGCTGACGCCTGTCTTCCTTTCCAGCCCTATCTCCTGCCAGCCCTTTCTCCTGTGCCTGTGCATCCCTTTACTGAAATACTTGCAACTGGAGAATATACCATGCGCTGTTTCCTTCCATACTTCATCATGCTCTTCCATCTGTCTGAAATGACCTGTTCCTCCTTCCCCTTTTTTTGTTTACTTCAGATGTCACTTTCTCTGTAAAACCTCCCTTGTCCACTGACCCCCAACTGTATTTAGTCAAGTTCCACTTCAGCGAACACTTCTCTCTCTCTGTGTTAAAAGTACTGGTTGGTATTAGAGGTGTCTGCTTCTGAACTTACAGTTGTCACTTAATACATTAGAACTGCCTGCCCCTGAAATCTCATTACTGGTGACCCTATGGGCCTTCTCACATAACCGTATTTATTCTTGACTTTTGATTAGTTGCCTAAAATCTTTTGAAGAGCTTGGTTCTTTTCTTGCTCTTGTCCTTTAGTCTTGATCAAGCAACTGGCCTTCATCATTTTTTTTTTTAGACTTTATTTATTTATTAAAGAGTGAGAACAAGTGATGGCTGGGGCAGAGGGAGAGGGACAGGCAGGCTCTCTGCCAAAGCCTGACATGAGACTCGATCCCAGTACCCTGAGATCATGACCTGAGCCAGAGTCAGACGCTTAACAGGCTGAGCCACCCGGGCACCCCTACCCTTCATCATTTGTATCATGACAGTTGTGTATCACGTTCTGCCTTCTGTTTTTGCCCTGCAGTGCTACTCATTTGGAAGCTCCCTTGTAATTTCTCTACTTATTTTTCCTACCATTTCAGAAGCTGTGTGTATCAGCCAGAATTCTTAGTTGTAAGCAATGAAAACCGAGTCTGGCCATCCCAAACTGGAAAGGAAGTATGTAGACGGGCTACTGGGAAGCCCATAGAATTGGCAGGAAGGCTGAAGAACTGGGCCAGGGGGAAGAGTAGGCACAAGGGAGACCACACTGTGAGACCGAAGCTCCAGCTAGGACACAGGACAGAAGGCAGGCCCTGTCACTTAGCGTGCATGGCCATGGGTTGTCCATCATCATTCTGCTGCTGTCCTGGTAACGTGCCCTTGAGACACACACCTGGCGTTGAGGGTTGCTGTGTACACTGCCAGTGAAAACTCCTCCTGCCCTTGTTTCTTTGTGTTACCACCTAATGAATTAAAGATCAGGGCATGCGCATCCCATTGGCTGATCCTGGGTCATGTGCCAATACCCATTTGCCAGGGAGTTTGGGAATCAAGTGTCTAGTATTTTCGGCCTCTCTATTAGGAGGCAGAGGCAGCCTCCACAGTTCTGACATCAATTGCAGTGTGGTATTTTCCCCTCACCACCAAGTAATTTTTGGATACCAGTGGATATCTTGCATTTTAACTCCATTCGGACACTAGCAACCCGGAGAAAGCGTCAGATCCCACAGCTAAGGGCTCAGTTCTGCGAGTCAGGCCTCCCACCTCTCACTTCAGATGACATTGCTAGAGATCTGGAAGGTCCAGTGACTCCCTCCTTCAGCTTAATAATTTGCTAGAGTAGCTGATAGAGCTCAGAGAAACATTGTTCCTTACTATGTTACTGGCTTATAAAACAGTGTGACTCGGGAATAGCCGGATGGAAGACAGGCCTCGGGTTAGGCATATGGGAAGCGTCATGGAGCTTCCGTGCCCTCTGAGGGAAGCCCTCCTGCTGAATTTCCACATGTTCACCCACCTGGAAGCTCCCCGAACCTGTCCTCTGGGGTTTTTGTGGAAGCTTCATTACAGCAGGTATGACTGATTAAATAAGTGGTCATGGGTGATTGATGGCGTCCTCCAGCCCCTTTCCCCTTCCCGGCACTCGAGGGAGCGACTGAAAGTTCCGGCTCTCTCATCACATGGCAGCCGGTCCCCACCCTGTGGTGAGTGTTGAATGCCACCTCAGTAACATAACGAGAGGCACCTTTATGGCTCTCATCACTTAGGAAATTCCAAGGGTTTTAGGAGCTCCGTGCTAGAAATGGGAATAAAGACCAAATATGTATTTGTTATTGAAAATCACCGTGTCACAGCCTCCTCTCAGACTCATCAGCTGAGGAGTTAGCCCAAATCCCGAAGAGCGCTCATGGCCTGGGCGGCCGAGGGGACCGGCAGGTGTTCTCCACACTGCTCCTTTACCACCAGGCTGGCTGTGCTTCAGCAAGCTCTTCTCGATGACACAAGTGTTACTACCCCGCAGTTGTGTTACATGGTGGTTGACCATTTCGGAGGTCTTCACGTCAGCATCTCGTTCAGCAAGATGCAAGGAGTGTTGTAATGTCATTTTGAAGGATGGAGTTCAGAAAACTGGTGGGCAAAGAACGAACACAGTTTATCAAAGGATAAGGAATTGTTAAGGGCAGACCTGGAGCTTGACCCTTGCTTTTGGCCCCAGAGCCCATGCAGGCTGTGGTGACACCAGCTGGCAAGCCACTGTGCCCAGGTCCAGTGCCATGAGGGGCTCAGAGAGGTCCAGTCACAAAACACACACCCAGCCACAGCCTCTTCCAGGACGGAGATGTGCACTAGCGTATCTGGTTCGGTGAGGCCTCGTTTGGCATTTGTATTCTTATTCTGTCTACTTGTGTTGTTTAATGCTGTAACATTTCTCTGGTTGACTGAAGCCATATGTCATTCAAATGGAACCTGTACTTTGGCATTGGCCTGACAATCACTCAGCTGTGTAATGCAGCAATAAAAATTATGAAAACTGTATCTGTTCATTAGACCGCTGGAACTCACAGGCACTTTGTGGCCGTGCCCCACAACTCCGCACTCTGGTGAATGGGTGTGCAGTAAATGAAGCCTTTGCGCTTTTTCCCTCCGTGAATTGTGCATCTGTTTCATAGTTTGCGGATTGCGAGGAGAGCCAGGTGGATGAGCACTTTCAAAGATTTTAACAATAGGAAATGTGTTTGGGGAATGAACTGCCTCAAAACAAGTAGTGTAAGAAGTGTTCTACTGGATTTTTTTTTCATGTCACGTTAAAACTTTTGCAGATTCTTAAGAATTTTTAGGTTAAGTAGTTTTTCTGTTATAGGGACAGAGGGTTTATATATTAACTATTTTTCTAAAGTATTATGTCAGTTCTTGCTGTGCAGTAAGATAGAGACATGAAGCGGGCATGCGTGTGCCTGCAGAGCAGGGTGTGTGTGTATGTGTGTGTGTGTGTGAGAGAGAGAGAGAGAGAGACAGAGACAGAGAGAGAAGCTTGGTGTTCCCGTGTTTCAGACTAGCGAGCTCTCACATCTCATAGGAAAACTGAACGTCAGGTCTCCCAGGATGGGAGCAAAACCAATAACAAGGATACTCTCAAACTGTCATTGCAGCAGCGGAGGGCACACTGTCGTCAAAGGAGAGGGCCCCTTCCATCTTAGAAGATTTGATTTGATTTGTGAATTTTAACTTTTTTAAGTAGGCTCCATGCCCAACATGGGGCTCGAACTCAGGACCCTGAGATCAAGAGTCACATGCTCTATTGACCAAGCCAGGCAGGAGCCCTACGTTAGAAGATTCTAGAAGACCCTTCCATGGCAGGGATTGTGGGCTGCTGAGAGTCAGAATGCCCCCAACTGTGCATATGAGGTGGGAGGCGGTTAATGTCATGGAGAGGACAGGCTGGGAGTTAGGGGAGATGGCAAGAGATGTTCTTGAGGGGGAGACATTAAGGTCAAGAGTGACCCTGTCATAAGTAGGGAGAGTCCGAGGGAAAGAGGAGAAAGAGAAAAGTAGGGAGGATGTGGTATTGTGGGAGAGACCGGAGGCTTACCATGCAATGTTCTGTAAGGTAGTCGATAAGCTGCTGTAGTGTATAAAGGTTCAAACCTTTGTAATGATTTATGTAGATGAAAAAAATGTGTGTAATTATTTTAAAGTGTAAGGAAATGCAAATGCCTCTTTGAAAAGTATGTATTTGCATTAGAAAAAGCATTGATGGCTTTTGGTGGATGGTAGTTAATAAGCTTTTATTATTTTAGAAAATACTTGTTAATTTTGTGTAGCAAACACATTTTAAGTTGACAACAGTTTGTCATTTCCTTGTATTTCTAACCTAGAGAACTAGGCTAAAGAGCGGGATTTGGAAAGGATGGACTGGTCTTGTGGCTCGATGGGTGTGAGAAGGGATTTAAAACACAGTAGCCCGTTAACTCTGCAACCACGGTGTCTGGCTGGGTGGCCGTGGGCTGTACAACTTCCCAGGGTTCCCCCGATGACTGGTGACTTGGCCCGAGTTGGTTGCCTCCCACCCCACCGCAGCTGTGAGGTCTGGACCAGCATGTCTCTGGCTGTCACTTCTATCCTCAACACGCCGATTTCTGGTACCTAGCACGAGGGCAGACCCCCCAACCCCCCCACTTATCAGGGCCTAGATTTGCTGTTTGAAATTTTAGGGGTACCAGATTTGAAATTCTGACATATGGTGCCAGAAGAAATTTGAAGAGGTTAGATCATTTCTAGTAGTTTCATTTTTCAAGTAAATCAACATGTTATGCACACGTATGCATACGTGTGTGTGTGTGTGTGTGTGTGTGTGTATAAAATATAAATGATCACCTGTGACATATTCAGGTTCTTAATGCCCGTGCACATTGTCTTGTGCGTATTGTCTCCAGTTCTGTATCGCTCATTTCAGGGAGTCTGAGGTCTGCCTGCTGGGTTCCTGGATCTCAGTTCCTGACTACTTCATTGCCGTTACTGGAATTTAGTCCCAGCGGTATGCATTGGGGTCTGCTCAGTGTTTATTCCTGTTGATTAAAGAGGAATAGTTAGAGCACTAATTCTAAACGGCAGGTATTCCTTAAAAATTACTGCATGGGTTTGGAATGCAGGACCTGATTTCAGAGGGCAGAGGCTTACCTCCTTCCCCTGGTATATTTGGGTTAATATGAAAAAGCTGTGCTCCTCAGTGGTGATGTACACAGGCGTCCCGAAGGTGTGTGTGGTAAGGGGGTAAGCCCTAATGGGCTTAAAGTTTTTCCACAGACAATCCACGGTCAACGTTGGAGAATTAATAACTCGTTAACTTGGGTGGTAACTCATGCGTTTGTGTTTTAAAATGAAATGTACTAATTAATTACAGACTCAGTATTCATACAGCCCGCATGTTTTCTTACGCATCCACTGTATGCATAGCATGGTCTTGGGAGTTAATCAGAATTCTTCCCTATCATTACCTCATACCGTACTGAGCTCTTTATTCCCCATGTCCTTAATGTGTTCCTGGCTTCCCAACTGGGTTTCTGTTACTCAACAGAGATTCCTCTTTATCTTTTCTCTGCCAACTGAACGTTGAGTCCTCCCTGCAGGCCTAGTCCAGTACTTCTGGTCTGGACAGCATTTCCTAATGTTCTAGCACTTGTGTCCCCAACTTTTCCAGTGGCATTCGCCTGCTCCCTTCTCTGCCCTCCCCTTCTCTGTTCCTGCCCAGATTCCTCCTGTTTCTTCTGACTTGTAAACAGGTTTTACTGTGTCCTGCTTGTCAGCTGCTTATGCGCGGGAAATCTGTCTTCTTCCTATTTGTATCTAATATGGGGCCTAGGATAATTCTGTTGATGCTTCGTTGCTCCTGGAATATTCGATCAGTACATGTGACATGATGGAAAGTAGATGTTTGAAATACGTTTGGGAAAGCAAAGCATAGATACACATAATGGTATGTAAAGAAGCCTCGCTGTTTCCTTTGTCCTTTGGTGCTGTGGTCTGGTTGGATGAGGAGACCAGAAATCTCGCACTGATTCTGCTGCCAATCGGCCACATAGTCTTAGGTGTTTTAAGGTTCTGCTCTGTTAAAGGAGACCAGTTCTACCCATTTCCACAGGATTGTCACGGATCCTAGTCTTAAAAGTTGAAAAGTGCTATGTAAATAATGAAGTATTGGTATTGTCGTAGCTACTATTTTGAGGGGTAGCTTGTATCAGTGAAGGCATTTTACAATGAGGTCTGTCTTGTAGTTACTGTAGTAAAATCATTTCTGGAGAAGAGAGAGCTGACTATGACTAGCCTTCCACTCGGCATCACTCATTTGTGGTCGGGGGCTTTCATATTGAGGCCCCCCAGGTAGAGAAGATAAAAGAACACACGGGGAACCTGAGGAGAAGAGAGAGTTCACTAGCTTAATTTCCGTATTTTCTAAGGGTGCACACTCAATCAAGGGAACTGCCTTTAGTTTTTTTCTGTCCCCTTGGCATTCGTTGGTCAGGGCACGGGCGACAGGAGCCTTCGGGCTGTGCGTTCTTTCATTCTTCCTTGTGAGCGTTCAGGTTCATTATTGCAGATTTCAGGTGGTGGTGGTTATAATTCCTTTCCCGAGTATTTCTCCCACAGAGATGATGAGCCTGAATATTAATATAAACCTGGCAAAGAGCTCACTGCTTGAGAACCTCAGGATTAGCGCAGGGACGTGGCGATCAGGGTTCCCACGGTTAGGATCCTCCGTACTCCCCCGCACCCCTGGACAAATTACCTTCTTCCTAGGATGCTTTACTTGTTTCGTGACCTATGTAGAAAATCAAGAGTAAGTCCTAGCCCCTCCTCCTTCATTCTATTTTATTTTAGAGATTTTATTTATTTTTTTATTTGAGAGCGAGAGAGATAGAGAGAGAGAGAGGGCGAGAGAGAGAGCGGTGGGAGGAGCAGAGCGAGAGGTTGTTAACAGAGTCCATGCGGAGCGCGGAGCCCGGCTTGGGGCTCGATCCCACAACCCCAAGGTCAAGACCTAAGCCGAAATCCAGAGTCAGATAGATGCTTAACTGACTGAACCACTCAGGCGCCCTCTATTTTATTTTAAAATTTCCTCCCATCTCATTTTCCTTGCTCTGTCGTCTCTGGAGCTCCATTCATTCCGTACTTTCCGATTCCCTTCTTTCCCGCGCCGGTAAGTTTCATGACACTTGGCTCTGACACTTGGCTTCCTGCTCCCATAGCATGGCCTCGTTCTCCTGACTGTCCCCGCAGAACTGGTCCCTGTCTGACTCCAACTTTGTCTCTATTCCTCAGTTTTTCTTGCTTCGACTCCTGATTGCTTCTGGGAGTCACTGTGTCCCTTCTTCCTGAGTTAGGTACTGTCCGTAGGTCGCCCTCCTGCTCTGGGGTGGGGTTGGGGGGGTCACCTTCCGTCTGTTTGCCAGTCGTCTTCCTAATGAACTGCTCTCGCTGTTTAGCCCACGCAGACCAGCGGTGGTCTGTCTCTCTGTCAGTGACACTGTGCGTCAACAGCAGCTGCAGGTCCGGGGAGAGGAAATGCAGGGACCAGTATTTGTGGACACGATTATAATGTCACTTGGAACAGTTTTCCCAGAGATCTGCAAATGTCATCCTCAAATGCTGTGTTTTTTAAACTGCTCATTGTGATCCGTTTGTGGGAACATGAAAGCAGTGTATTAGGCTGCAGCTAGGCCTTTCTTTAAAATTCTTTCTTTCTTAAAAGAATTTGAATATAAGCAGTAGAAAATATGAATGTATCACATGTAGTAAGGGTGTCATATGTGTTCATGGTTGTGATATAAAATATATGTCTTCTTTTGAGTTGGAGTCAAGAGCATTTGAAAGCCATTGCTTCTGATTAACCTTCACTGTTTTCAAGCTTCATTGCTTCCTCAACCCCTTTTCCTGTAATAGAGATTTAAAAAAATGTTTTATTTATTTGTTTATAGTTGAGGTAAAAATAGAGTTAGAATATAGTCTGTGTATGTGACAACCTGATGAAAAATTCAAACCACAGTGAAGGGGTTTACCAGTTGCACAGCAAGTCCTACGTTCTCTTAGGGCATGGCCACCTACGTAGTACCGCTTCTCTGCAGAGCCCCAGAGGGAGCCTCACTGAGGGTAGCCCCCTGTAGATGGGGACTGCTGTGAGAACCTGTGAAGATGGAGTGCCCAAACCCCAGCAGTTGATGTGTCCCGGACTTAACGAGGTGATCACAGTCAGCTAAGGGGATGGCAGGGTCTTCTGGGTTGATGAGGCTACTCCAGGTGTGGGGAGTGGAGTGCTCTGCAGAGAGCTTCTGAGTTTCAGGAACCACCACTTGACTGGGTAGTAGTGCTGCTAATTGTTTTCTCTGGCAGTAAGAAATAGCTGTATGCTTGAAGTGATTGTGAGTGAGTACTGAATGTGGCATCTTTGCTTAGAAAATGTGACTGATCTCCACCAATTCCATACACCTTGCCTTAAATCAGAGAGAGCCTCCCCCCTTTTTATATGTATTATTTTAAAGATTTTTCTTTTTTTATTTGACAGAGATCACAAGTAGGCAGAGAGGCAGGCAGGGTGGGGTGGGTGGGAAGCAGGTGCCCTACTGAGCAGAGAGCCCTGGGATCATGACCTGAGCCAAAGGCAGAGGCTTTAACCCACTGAGCCACCCAGGTGCCCCACACCGCCTTTTTAATTTTTTAAAAAAATTTTGTCAGGGCGCATGGGTGGCTCAGTGAGTTAAGCCTCTGCCTTCAGCTCAGGTCATGATCCCAGGGTCCTGGGATTGAGCCCCACATTGGGCTCTCTGCTAGGTGGGGAGCCTGCTTCCTCTTCTCTTTCTGCCTGTCTCTCTGCCTACTTGTGATCTGTCAAATAAATAAAATCTTTAAAAAACATTTTATTTGTCTATTAGAGCAAGAGCTCAAGTGCACATAAGCAGGGGTGAGGGGTAGGGGGAATGGGAGAAGCTGACTCCCCCCTGAGCAGGGAGCCTGACCTGGGGCAATACTGTGGGCACAGTCCCAGGACCCTGGGATCATGATCTGAGCCGACAATTGCTTAACCAGCTGAGCTACCCAGCTGCCCCACACAGCATATCTTTTAAATTTAAAGATTTGTTAAAGTGGAAATCGTCGTGGGATACTGTTTAAAACCTAGCTTTTTCCTCTTAATGGTAATGGTAAAGAAATATTTTGGTAAATGGTAAAGAAGTGGTAAATGGTAAAGAAATATTTTTCTTAATTAATATAAGGTAGATTTAGAATATGGTTTAATTTCAGGAGTAATAAACTTTTTAGCCCAATTATCCTTATTTGTCATTGGATTGGTGGGCTGTATCTTAGGATAATTACTTCATACTCCTTAATGTTTTAGTAAAACCATTAAATGGCTTCTCTATTCCCTAAAGTCTACTGATTTACCTGCAAAGGTGCTTAGAATGGACAGTCTGTGCTGAAGTATAGTTTTGAGGGGGATAATTATGATTATTTGTTGATTTTCAGAATTAATAGGTTAGGCTATCTAATTTTAATGATTTGTTAATATAAATAGAGGAGACAGTAGAAAGAAGTGAGATATTTAATTTGTTGAAAATTCTGTATTGAGTAAATTCTCCACCAGACATCTGCCCCCAGGGGCCTTTCTATTAATGATTGTAATATGTCAACATCCTTTATTTTTTTTTTTCTCCTGACCAATCTTCGGGGAATATTTGGCACTTGTTCTCTGTGATGAAATAAAAAAAATTGCAAATTTTCTTTTTCAAGGGAAATAATTACATTATTTTCTCCTTTCATATAAACATTTGCTTTGGGATATATTTATATTTTAAGGGCTTTGATATTGTATCCAAAGCATCATTTCCTCATATTCTTCAACGTCAGACTGGAACTCCTCTTTAAACTATTACCCAGTATCACAAGTTTGTCATGGAAGTTGTGTCTTTGTGCTAAATGACTCAAAATGAAGAGCCCGTTGCCCCCTTCCCACTTTGTCTTGAGCGCATGGTGTCTGTGCTGGTAGAAATTTTATATCCTGATGCCTTCTAAATTAATCACCCAGACATTTTGACTTCAGCTTTGCTAACTTAAAATGATGTGCAGTTCTCATTTGTGGCCATTGTGCTTCTACTGACCTGTCCCTTTTCTCATCCTTTCTGTGCTTGCTTTTCTCATGTTCTGGCACTCTTGTCTGTTCACACTGTTGTCTTCGAGAACAGAGCAAGATCTCCAAAGTGTCCTCTGCTCCTCCTGTTCCACTCCTCCCGAGTGTCCATTTACAGCCTCCCCTCCATGCTTCTCTTGCATGTGACTCCCCTGTTCTCTGCATTGACTGAGGGTCACTGGAAGGTGACATGAGCATGGTGGGGTGGGGGGGTGGGGGTAGGGAAGGGGAGAGCAGAGCAGCGAGTGGTGTTCTGTTTGTTAGTCTAGTTGGGTAAGATGGTGCCGGTATTCTAACCCTTGACCTAACTTTGTTGACCTTGACCTAGGAGAAGGTTGAACCCGTGATCTCTGAAATCTATCAATTCTAATAGTGTATGACAAAGTAATTCACAATAAAATGTAATTAGACTTAGCCTTCTGAGCATGCGGGAATGGATATATATTTTTAGTTTAAAACAAAAGCTTATTGATCCAAATATATGTACTGTGTGTTGGATATGTTTTTGAGGATTTTCACCTCCCTTCCCTCCCCTACCCTCAATTCAGACCAAGAAGTCAGTTTTTCAGTCACTGATGTGCATACTGATTTCCTTTAGTCTCACTGAGAGATGTCGGGTTAGTAGTACAGACCTCTAATGCAAAAAGACTCCTTTATAAATTTACTCATCATTGTTTGTTATGGGCTCATTCTGAAAGTTGGGGCAAAAAATAAACTGCCCGGCTAGTTCTGCTTATCTGAAGCTCGTTCTGTCCCTGGGAAGCACGGGATAAAAAGCCTGCGACCTCCCTGCCATCTGAGTCAGTGTCCGTGCCTGCAGTCAGGGAGGATGCCAGTGATGGTCCCCATGCTAGTTCTTCCCTTGGGACTGTCTATTCTTAGATTCTGCAGCCTACTGAATTCTCAAGTCTCAGAGGAAGACTTTAATAGCCAGGTTTGGATCTTAGCCATGGTATGTGGAGAAGGCTGACCCTTTTGCATTACCAATGCTATTATTTTTCTCCATTCATACATTTTTCAACATTTGCGTCATTTAAAGTTCGGGGAGATAGATTAATGAGTACATGTTTCTCCCTTAAAAAAATCTCATGGAACAGTTAGACTGTACATTTTCAAAGAATCGTGTTTTAATACAATATAGTTTAAAAATTTCATTTTCTTTCTTTCTTTCGTTTTTTCCTTCTCTCTCTCTCTCCATCTTGCAGGAGAGAAAAAAGATATAGAAAGGATTAGAAGCATCTAGCACTCTCCCCCTAAAAGGGTGAGCTTTCGATTGTTGGTAACAGCGCAATCATGGCATCCCCCCATCTTCCACTTAAAAAAAGAAAAACGGACAACTTCAAAGCTGTATTTAAAAAAAAAAAAAAATCTCTCACGCACACGAAGAAGTCATTGATATGCATGGTATGAAATCCCCAAGCTAGAAAGGGTCTTCAGTGAGCAGTATTCCTCCTGCTGTCCCTCCACCGTGGAGTTCTCCCCCGTAGAAGTTGCCGGTTACTTGTTTCTCCATTGGCTGCTTTAGAATTCTGGTCTTACTCTGGTAAATCCCTCTTTTCTCTGTTTCCCCCACTCCGTGGTTATCTCAAATAGAATAGACTTTCCAGTCTCGCATTCACTGCACACGCTCCGGTCATGCGGTCGTGGAGTTGACATTGTAGCCTCAGCAAAGGTTATCTCTTTAAAATTCTCTGAAATTCCCCTTTGGCACATCCATTTTGGCAGCTGGGTTTATATAGGAAAGTGGTAAAGCTCTTGGCTCCTCTTTTTGTGCTCTATAAAAATAGAAATCTCTGGCCAGAAGGGCAGCTGGGCAAGCGGCTCCTTCTTCAGTTCCCGTCAGTTGTCCTTGCTGAGTGTTTTCCATTTTACCTGTACTAAATGGTGTTCTCACGGGGACAGCGGGCCCAGGTGGTGGGTTTTGAAAACATGAACATCAGGTAGCCGGACACTTATTTTATTTTATTTATTTTTATTGTTATTATTATTATTATTTTACAAGATTATTTATTTATTTGACAGACAGAAATCACAAGTAGGCAGAGAGGCAGGCAGAGAGAGAGGGGGAAGCTGGCTTCCCGCCAAGCAGGGAGCCTGATGCGGGGCTCGATCCCAGGACCCAGAGATCATGATCTGACCTGAAGGCAGAGGCTTAACCCACTGAGCCACCCAGGTGCCCCCTGACACTTACTCTAAAGTCTTATTAGAAACTCCAGCTGTTCTAACCTCTGTGTGGGGTTCTGTTGTATCTGTTGTACGGTTTCAGCTTTTTTTCTTATAATCTTCTTATATATATTTTTAAAGATTTTATTTATTTACTTGAGAAAGAGAGAGAGAGACAGCACACGTGCATGTGCATGTAGGGGAAGTGGCAGAGGGAGAGAATCTCAAGCAGACCCCCCAGTGAACTTGGACACTCCCTTCAGGGGCTCATTCTCACGACCCTGAGATCATGACCTGAGCTAAAATCAAGAGTCAGCTGCATCACTGACTGATTTACCCAGGTGCCCTGTGTGTGTGTGTGTGTTTAAAGATTTTATTTATTTATTTGACAGAGATCACGGGTAGGTAGAGAGAGGCAGGCAGAGAGAGCAGGGGAAGCAGGCTCCCTGCTGAGCAGGGAGCCCGATGCGGGGCGCGATCCCAGGACCCTGGGATCATGACCTGAGCCACGCAGGCGCCCCTGTGTGTGTGTTTTAAATGGAAACAACTCAAAAGATTATATTCACTGATCCCGAACTACCTGTTGGCAGTTTGGGCAGTAATGTAACAGGAGCAGTGGAAACTCCAAATCGCTTTCTAGTGAGATGAATTCATCACTAAGTAAATGATTAGTGTGCCTCTTTTCTTGGGGACGTACTCTCTTAGATGGACGGCTGAACCCCTGTGAAGCAGCACAGGCCTTTTTCTTGTTTCCTTTCCTTTCTCTTTTCAAGTAGCTTTTTCTAGGAAAATGCTGCTTCCGTGAGCAGATTTGACCTATTTATTACTATAGATTGCCTTCAGAGCCCTTCCTTGCTTTCTGTATGCATTGTTACCTCCACAAAGTAGAGCTTCGTGCACATCATGTCAGTATATTTCCATAGTTTTGATTCTCTAATTTAAAATTGACTGCATATGTTTTGTACGGAAAATCCTTATTTTTGATTTTGTTTTAAATGTAAATGTTGGTAACCTAGATGTCAAAGCTTCCGTGGTAGAAATGAGCATGGCCTTTTTACTGTTAATTTTTTTCCTTGCTTACATTATTACATAAATAAGGCATTGTAGGCTCCTAGATGTATTTTTCTCCCCTGTGATAGTTTGTGAAAGGTTTTAGACCACTTGTTTTTGTATGTTGCTTCTGTTTCCTTCAAGAATAAGCAGTGTGAATTAAGGCACACCCTCCCCTTCCGTCCCCCAGTACCACATTTAAATACGTTGGAAATATGCTCTCTTTTTTAGCCAGACTTTGTGGAATGAGATTTATCATCTTGTGCATTGCACACAGACTTTTCTCTCCGAAGCTGCAGATTTTTTCCTGTTTTGCTTCTGTTTTATCAAAAAGAGTACTGTAGCCTTTATAGATCTGTGATATCGAATGCCCTCGATGAATCCTTGGGAAGAAAGTGTTTTAAAGTGCATAATTAGGGCACTTGAGCATAAAACTACAATTATACACTTGTGTGTTAATTTTGTGTACAGTAAGACTTTGTTCAACACTGGTTGTAAATGAGCGAGGAAGCATTTTACTGCCAGTGAATGCCTGCATTTTATGAATACTTAAACAAAATCTCTTCTAATTGGCTGACCTGGGAGGAAAGGTGAAAACAGCTGTAGTTAAGAGGTAGAGGAGAGAATACAAAATGTGTACTAGCGGCTATTTTAAAAAGTACCTAGAAAAGTAATCTTACTCCTGCATGCAGCCTGCTTTGCGGTGCCTTGGGAAGCTGCAGCCGCTGCTCCACGGTTAGCCCTGGCCGAGCATAGGCATTCCGAGGAGCCGCTGAAATTAATCAAGGGGCGGAGCATGGACAAGATGTATGTCTGTTACTCAGGTTCTGTGTGCTGGCATTAGGGGGCACTCCTTGAAGCTTGGAGTTAATTTTAGGAAAATTAAAGGATGTACCACTTTATGAAATGAATAATAACGTTCCAGAACTGGTTACCCTCAAGAGGTAACGTGGACTAGAAATATAAATTAATTTAAGAAGGGTATAAATAAATTCATGGATAATAGAAGGATGATGATTATAAAGAGGAAATAACGGCTGTTCAGGACATATCTCTGACTTTTGGAAATTGAGGTCAGGAGAGGCACTACCATTTAGTTCCCACAGCCATATAGAAAATTCGCTGTGCAGAACATTGTCTGACCTAGTATTCGCTTAAGCTGTGATTTGCTAAATATAGAGCAGTTGGACTTAGAATAAGCAGTGAAATTTTGTGGCAGTTCATAACTGTACAGAAGTCCAAGAGAGGTTGTATGGTATTATGTTCCCTGTGTTTATGTTTATAATTTATATTGTGTGTATACCTCCCAAGGATGTTTTACTAAACAAATGTGTCATGAGGGAAGACTTACATACTGGTGGCAAATGAGAGCTTCTCAACTTTGTTCCATGAATCACAATGAAATGTATTCTCTTAACTCTAGAGAACAAACTGATGGTTACCAGAAGGGAGGTGGGTGAGGGGATGGAGGAAGTAGGTGAAGGAGATTAAGAGGACACTTGTCATCATGATGAGCCCTGCATCATGTACAGAACTGTTGACTCACTATTCTGTATACCTAGAACTAATGTAACACTGTGTTAATGACACTGGAATTAAAATACAAGAAAAAAGAAAATGTGGAAAACATAAAAAGCACAAATGGAAAGTGAAAAATCCACAATATTCTATTCATCCAAAGAAATCTACTGTTAATACTTGTTGGAAGTTCCAGGTAACTATTGACAGATAATGCTACTAATCAATCAACTTGAAAGTCTCCATAGTTTACAACAAGTGTTTATTTTTCTACCCATGGGTCTCTGGGTTGTTTGGACTGATTTGGGGGGACTCCGTTGAGTTTGGCTCCAGGCAAGATGTCTGGGTTGGGTCCCCTGCATGTGATTTATTTTGGGGCCCCAGATGAGACTGAAGAGCTGCGTACTAGCATCTTCCAGTGAGATGACACGATGGGATAGAAGCCGGCATGGGGAACAGTGGGCGGGGCTGTAGATGAAACCACATTGGCCGTAAGTTCATAATTACTTAAACTGTGGGTTTTAATACTATTCTTTCTACTCTTGTATATGTTTGAAATTTTACATAATAGTTAAGTTTGTTAAAAAAAATATATTTTGGTAAGAATTTTAAAAATGCCTAAGCCAAAGGGAGAGGGTTAAATCAGTCTAGATTATGTTGGTTAGTTTTCAGGCTTTAAAACAGCAGTGTTTGTGGCCCGGAAGTTACTCGTTAGGAATAAGGACATAGACCAAACGAAGTGTGCTCCTTAGCAACCTAAGCTGTGTAACTGACTTGTTTGTGTGGTTTGGTCATCAAGCCTGTTCTGGTGTTTAAGACACTGCTTGACCGTTGAATGCTTTGCCAACTCCTTCTTCAACTCTGGGTAGACTTTTTTCTCTTGCCCAAGGGAAGCTGGACGGAATTTTAAGGGAACTTCGCTTGAGTATACAGTAAGCACTCAATATACATTTGTTGATAGTTTCTCGTTTTTCAAGCATGAAGGGATAATTTCAGGGAATTGTGGAGGTTTGTTGTTTTGACTTTTTTTCTTAGACAAGCCTAAGGGCAGGATTTATTTTCCTTTTTTTTTTTTTTTTTTTTTTTAAATTTTTTATTTTTTATAAACATATATTTTTATCCCCAGGGGGTACAGGTCTGTGAATCAAATAAGAAAGAAAAAAAAAGGGACCTAAATTGTTTAGAAGTCTCAATTGGGAACTTAGCTTAAGGGATTGTAGATTATGGCAGTAGGATCTTGACCTTGTAAACCTTATTTATTACCTTCTAGCACATTATT
Source organism: Mustela lutreola (assembly GCF_030435805.1). Lineage (NCBI taxonomy): Eukaryota > Metazoa > Chordata > Mammalia > Carnivora > Mustelidae > Mustela > Mustela lutreola. Next base: position 10,404,920 of record NC_081295.1, on the reverse strand, counting down.
TTTGACTGGACATGTTGACATAATAAAATTTCCTCATGCAGTTGGTTCAACCACACATTGGCTTAGCATCTGAATTCCTTGCTGTGGGGAATTTTCAGTCTTACTCTTATGCATGAAAAACAGTGTTTGATCTTTCTGTGAAATCGGAAGCCAGCAGAATTTGCCACAGTAATGACTAAAATGTAACTGTTGTGAACTTACGAATTTCTCCTATGCTTTTCCCCTTCCCATTTTGTGGAATTTACCTGGAGGGGCTCAAGCCTATGATGAGAAACAAACAAAATTAAGGAGCTTTCTGCTGTTAAAGGCAAATTGTTATAACACACTTCTTGATAACTTTTAAATAGACTGCAATAAATAATCCAAAATAAATTGCATTTTGTTCTAGATTCATGAAAAACACTGAATTGGTTTAAGAAATGATAACATTTTGGTGTTTACTCCCTTAGGCTATTAATTCTTTATTCAGATAACCACACATACACAGATTTTTATATTAAAAAATAGCATTATACTACATAAACTGTTTTTAACCTTCTGCCCTTTTAGGTACACCTTAATAATGCTTCTTGCTATTAAATACATGTTATCTACAATGAGATTCATTAATAAACTGATATTGAATATTACCTTCCCCAATCTCTGTTGACAGACATTTAAAGGCAGTTTCTGTATTTTTCAGTGGGGATGCGGTCAGGGGGGTGCAGTGAATTCCTTGCTATACATATTTTTGTATATTTGTTTCACATTTTTTCTTGAGATAAATCATAGAAGTAGAATTCTGGGTTGCAGAGTTACTGATTCTGTACGTACTGTGACTCTCAGATATTTGAATTTACATACCACTATGATTATTTCAATATACCCAATTGTTGTGTGCTATTTTAGATTATATAAAGTAGAAAATACGAACACTCCCTGGGAGATTATATAAAGTAGAAAATACGAACACTTCCTGGGAGTGTTCGTATTTTCTACTTTACGTAATCTATGTAGTAGATTACAAATCTAAGTAGTACCTGGGAACCGTCATAATCAAGTAGGGAATTTACATGTCATAAATAAGGCAGTGATGTTTTAACATAAATACATTATAAAACATGTGAAGTTAAAAGTTTAACTATTTTTGTTCCTAAGTATATATACATATTCTGCTAGTAGTTTTTTTTTTTTAAGATTTTATTTATTTATTTGACAGAGAAATCACAAGTAGGTAGAGAGGCAGGCAGAGGGAGAGAGAGAGGAGGAAGCAGGCTCCCTTCTGAGCAGAGAGCCCGATGCGGGACTCAATCCCAGGACCCTGAGATCATGACCCGAGCCGAAGGCAGCGGCTTAACCCACTGAGCCACCCAGGTGCCCCTTTGCTAGTAGTTTTTAAAGGTATAACTTACATACAATAAAATGTTCAGATCTTAATTGTACCATTTGAGGAGTTTTGACACATATGTACATCCATGAAACTACCATCCCAGTTAAGATAAAGATTTTTTTCATCACTCCCAGAGTTCCTTCATGTCTTTTTTTAGACATTTGTTATGTATATCCCACAACCAGTGTTGTGATATTTCTATTACCCATAAATTAGGTTTGTGTGATCTTCAATTTCATAAAAACAGAAACTACTGTGAGTTCAATGTGTATACTTTAGTTCTGGAGGGAACTGTAGATATCAAGTCAAACTACTTCTTAGAAGAACAGAAGGATCTAAAGCTGATGTGAAAATTACATAGAGTAAGAACAACATGTTTTTCTATTAGCAATAATCGCGCCTCGGATAAACCTCATTGGCTATGATACTGCCACTGCGCAGAGCCAGAACAACATGTTTTTCTAAAAGAATGGAGTTAGATTCTTAACTTATCCTATATACAAAAATAAATTCAAAATGGATTACAGACTTAAACATAAGAGCTAAAGCTAAAAGCTCTTAGTAGAAGGGTGTCTGGCTGGCTTAGTCAGTGGAGTGTGCGACTCTTGATCTTGGGGTTGTGAGTTCGAGCCCCACATTGGGCATAGAGATTACTTGTAAAATACACGTATATTTATTAAAAACTAAAACTCTTAGAAGATGGGGGAAAGCTTCATGACATTAGATTTAGCAGGAATTTCTTAGATGTGAAACCACATACATAGGCAACAAAGGAGGAGATAAATTGGACTACATCAAAATGAAAAACTTTGGGGCGCCTGGGTGGCTCAGAGGGTTAAAGCCTCTGCCTTCGGCTCAGGTCATGATTCCAGGACCCTGGGATCGAGCCCCACATCGGGCTCTCCGCTCAGCAGGGAGCCTGCTTCTCCCCCTCCCCTCTCCCTGCCTGCGTGTCTGCCTACTTGTGATCTCTGTCTGTCAAATAAATAAAAATAAAAATATTAAAAAAAAAAACAAACCCAAAACAAAACAAAACAACAAAATGAAAAGCTGTGCATTAAAGGACACTATCAAGAGAATGAAAAGCAGGTAACAGAATAGGAGAAGATATATGTAAATCATATAACACATAAGGGATTAATATCCAGAATATATGATGCACTCCTACAATTCAACAACAAAAACCCAATTAAAAAGTGGTCAAAGGACTTGAATACATTTTTCCAAATAAGATAAACAAATGGCCAATAAAAACACGCAAAAGATGCTCAGTATCACTAATCATTAGGGAACTGAAACTCAAGCCCACAATGAATATCATACCACTTCACATCCACTAGGATGGTTATTACAAAAAAACAAACAAACAGAAAACAGCAATTGTCAAGGGTGTGGAAAGACTGGCCCTTGTGTGCTGCTGGTAGGACTATAAAACGTACAGCCACTGTGAAAAACAGTACGGCGGTTCCTCAAAGAACTAAACATAGAACCACCAGATGATCCAGCAGTTCCACTACTGGGTGTTTATCCAAAGACTTGAACAGATGCTCATATGTCTATTTTCATAGCACTATTGTCTGCAGTAACCAAAAAGTAGGAACAACCCAAATGCCAATGATGGGTGACTTCCCTGTATGAAAATGATTTCCCTGTATTAAAATGCCTGTGAGGGGCACCTGGCTTAGTGAGTTAAGCCTCTGGTTTTGACTCAGGTCATGATCTCAGGGTCCTGGACCCCGCTTCGGGCTCTCTGCTCAGCAGGGAGCCTGCTCCCCCCACCTCTGCTTGCCTCTCTGCCTACTTGTGATCTCTGTCTGTCAAATAAATAAATAAAATCTTTTAAAAAAATGTGATAAATTTTCGACAATGTGAAGTATTTCTTTTGATCTTAAATTATTTCCCTCTAAAAGGAAGGACAAAACTGATAATGTAAATAGATTCAGAGAATCCAGGGGTGACAGATCCGTAATAGAAACCAAGGTGTATTTTAGGACCATAACTTCCTAGCTCACGTCAAGGAGGATTATATCTGTTCCTAATGTTGTTGTGAGCTGTTGTGGAGATAGAACATTGGAATGGACCATTGTGTAGCTCAAAGCAGAAAGCTCTTATATTTATATGTCGGTGGTGTGTGATTTATATACTTATTCCAGGAGGTTAAGTCCACAAATATTCGTTGGGCGCTTACTACTAGGCCTTCTGACTATAATGATGAGCTGAACTGCCCAACCCTCCTAGCCCTTTTATTTAAATTAGCTTCAGAGGTAGACTTTAGGGATTTGTCAGCTGCGCACAACACCCAGTCTCATTACATCCAGTGCCTCCTTAATGCCCATCACCCAATTATAAGGCCCCATTTTCTATGGAATTCACATGCCAATGGGTGTGGTGGTATGCTTATAGTCCTAAATTTGAGAAATCCCACATTTGAAGGTGGATGGGTTTCTTACGGATTTAACAAATCCTTTAATAGCTAGTATGTTATATTTTGTTTTTATGTTTATTTCTCAAACTTTTTAAAAAAAAGATTTTATTTATTTATTTGGCACAGAGAGAGACAGAGAGGGAACACAAGCTGGGGCAGTGGGAGAGGGAGAAGCAGGCCTCCCGCAGAGCAGGGAGCCCGATGCAGGGCTCAGTCCCAGGACCCTGGGATCATGACCTGAGCCAAAGGCAGAGGCTTAACAATTGAGCCACGCAGGTCCCCCTCAGATTTTTTGATTACATAATTTATTTCTGTGAATTAACTTGCCAGATTAGTGTCCCTTGTATGTGCTGTTGGGAAATACTGGCATAAAGCCCTTCCTGTCAGAGATTTGCCAATCTGCAGTAGGCATGGAAGACCATACAGAAGTCATTGGCCTTATCTTGCCCCCAGGTAAAGGCCTAGAACGGACGAGGGCACCTGACATAGTAATCAGGGATGGTCTCTGGAGCAAAGTTCTAGCGGCACCTCTTTAAATAAAGCAGCATAACAAGGCGTCTTCCTCTCCAGGTCCTCTCCTGTGGCCTGTCTCCTGCCTTGTGTGCCTGCTGGAGCAGCTTCCAGGCCTCTGCCTTTGGGGGAGGGGAGAAGGGGGACAGGGTGGAGGTGACATTGTTATTTCAGAATTTTAAATTTAAGAAATAATTTCGGCATACAAAACGCAGAAACAAATATAACACACTTGTGCAACTACGCCAAGATTGTTAGGTGTTACCATTTTGCCACATCTGTCTCATAACCTCCCTCTTGTAATAAAGGGGAAAAAAGCAAGGCTGAAGCCCCCCCCCCCCCCCCCCCCCCCAGTTTGTTATCCTCTCCCTTCTCCAGAGAACGCCATGTATTTCCTTTCTGGTGACTGCTTTTGAACTTCTATTGTATATATGTATCTAAAAAAATATATATACTATTTTGTGTATTAAAAATGTATACAGATGGTATTATGCTGCATTCTTTTATTGCTTTTTAAAATTCAGCATTACATTATTTGGATTTGAACCATTTCCCTAAGTAGACCTTACTACTTTTTTTTTTTTAAACTACTGTGAGGAATCCCATTGTATGGTTCTACCAAAGCCTGTATTTTTCCATTCATGGACCGCTAGACTGAATTCTCTTCCTGACTTTTGTAAAAAGCATTGCATGGAAGTCCTTCTCGGGACACATGTGAGCGTTTCATGGCCGTATATTTACAAGGGAAATGGCTGGGTCAGGAGGGCCGTGCACTTGTACACTTGCTGAGGAAAGAGTTTTCTAAAGCTTCTTGAGGAAGAAAACGGGAGAGAAGATAAACCTCGATTATGTCTTCAGTTTTGAAGTATGAGTGAAGTTCAGGGTAGGGTAAAATGAGAAATGGGCCTGGAGTTTCTGCACATTTAACGTGATACAGGGATATGAAAGTTAATGCTCACGTTTTTGTATCAGAGTGATTTCCTGAAGTAAATACTTAAATGAATCATTTTTTACTATACTTTCTCTCTCCAATAATCTATGAACGCATTCATATTTCTTGGAAATTGGAATAAATTTTTTGTTATTATGTGTGCTCACGCTCCACTGTAAGATCTTCTTTAGTTAGAAATGAGTGAAATAAATTCTTGTTTTTCTTGTTTTTAGGTAACAAAGAGGCTCTGATCTCAAGCATTTTCGAGAGATTTCCATTTAGTTTAGTGTAGTGATCTTTTATTCAAACCATGATAAAGGTCCAGAACATTTGCTGGGTGATAATGACTTAAATTAAACTGGGGTTAGCAGGTAACCCCTGAGAGTGCTGTGTGGCTGTGAACACGAAGTTCAGGGTTGGATGAAGCTGGGCATACGTGTTTCAAAGATTGGGTGGTGCAGGTGATTTCATTTTTAGGAGGTATTCCTTCAGTTGTTTAATTTTATATCTAATGATCACTTGATTTAGTAATCACAGAACAACACCCATTCATTCAGTAAACATTTAGTGACTGGGAGCCCCTCTTCTGGGAGGCATTCCAAGAATGTGGGAGCTTAGAGTCCAGTGATAAGAACAAACAGTAAAGACAACGCATAACTAAGGGGGTAACTAAGTCTGGATCATCTTCCCTGTGGTAGAAGTAGGATTGGAAATGGCCTGAGAATGACGACTGGGGCTGCGCTTGTGTAGAGAGGCTGGTCAGGGCAGGGGCGGCATCTGGCCCGAAGAGCTTCGTGGCTCCAGCTCCTCTCACTTGGTTCCTGATGCCCAACTTTAACTTCCCTTGCATCCAACATTCTGGTAATCTTATTTAGCCGAAGTGTGTTTGCAAACTAAGATATAAACAAGAAGTCTCTCAGTAGCCAGAATTGATTTTACAAAACTCAAGGCTGTCAGAGCTTGCGTGCTTCCCTCATGGACAAGTCCCCTGAGCCTCCCTGTTTTGAACCGTCAGTTTCTCAGCCCTCAGCAGGGTCAGTCAGGCAGAGGGAGACCAGAGTTACACTGTGGGGCTTGTGCACACGGCTCTCGGCAGGAGGCTCTGGGGCCCTCAGTGTATTACGGCTCAACTTGTTGATTTAAGTTTCATAATAATGACTGTTTGGTTTAAGATGTCGGAAAAGCGTATAATAGATCTTGGAAAGCTCTGCATCTAAATTGATTAAAACAAAGGCAATATTGATCATTAAAGAATTAGACTTTAGTTGCAGACAACTGAGGTATTATATTTAGAAATTGATTTTTAAAGATAAAACTTAGGAAATAATTAATATTTTAAAGATACCGCTATAACTTGTTTAATGAGTACTAGCATCTGTGTAGCATTCCAGGTAGGATTATTATATTGCTGGTTAAAATATTAATATGAATTAATAGAGAAAGTAGCCTTATTTTATAGCCGGAGATATAGCCGGAGATGGGTATTGTTATGTGACTGACCACGTTCACACAAGTGAGGCCCAGTAGGCCTTGGAGACAGCAAGCCGGGTTCAGTAGATGGGCAGTGGGACCCAGTTCTAACTGATAGCCTGATTGTACTGGGTTTGAAATCACCTCATCCGAGGCTCACAGAGGGTGAGTACCAAATAAATTAGGCCATGTATCTAAAAGGAGAGCAATGGGTTTTAATTGTGGAAGACAGCAGTAAAATCTCCCAAGCAAAGTTTTTTTGATGGTTTCTCCTCTGAAGTTCCCTGTGTTCTGCGGATTGTTGCTGTGGTTCCATTGAGAATTTGCTTATGTTCCCACCCACCCTACCGTGCCTCCCCTGCACCCCTACTTGCTCCCAAGCTTTTCAGAGCTGGAATAGATAGTAACAGATTCTAATAAGTTCATGGCTGCTCTGGTGTTAGTTTCTGCCACAATATGTCCCGTTGTTGTCTTAGAAAATAGAGCCCCACCCCCATGGCACTTTCATATTGTGTGTAAGGGTTTCTGTAAACCAGAAAATCAACATATTAAAGTGCAATTCCTAGGGGAGTTGCCGGCTGTGTTGATTGAGCTTTGCAGTCATTTTAACACTGGCAAAAGTGTTATCCTAACTGCTTCAAATCAAACTGCAAAGATGCTTGTGTAAAATATAGTATTAGATATCAAATCAACATATGGGTGCTGAACGGAAGGATATGTGTTGTGGTAGTGTACGATATTCTAGCATGTGGAGTTGTATTTTATGGAAATTCTTTGGCTTGGCTTATGGCAGGGACATACATTCATTATGAGATATCAAGTTGTAAAATAAATAAAAGCAAAGAATTCAACTGTGCAGCTAAATGGTTTTCAATACAAACTTGTCTGCTCTACTAGCTTCGGGTCTGTGTGACGAGGCGGTTGTGAGCCGTTGCGGCCAAATGTTTGTGATCGTTGCTGACAGGCCCTGACAGTAATCTAAATCAGGTCACAAAGAAAATGAACTTTAGCTTTTGCATTTTCCCCTTTTACTTCATTGTGTTACGAATTCTTGTGCTAATTGGTCTTAGAGGCAAAGTGTTTAATATTTTCCTCCTCTTACCATTCCTTCTTTTTCCTCATTCAGTATTTTATAGGGATTGCATTTTTAAATGTGTATCTGGAACTGATCACTGATTTCTTAACCTTTTGGGTTTATGGCACTCTAGTTCTTGGGATTCTCCAGGGGGCCGTGTTGTATTACTAACAGGCGGACTTCACTGTCCTGCTCCACAGAGTGCTTTTTGCCATCCCCATGCCTTGTTTTTCTTTTTCTCTACGGTTCTCTCTCCCAATTAGGAAAAATAAAAGGCAATAGATTTTTCATTAAAAAAAATTAAAAATGTCATCCATGGTATATTTATGACATGAGGAAGGACTTCTCTTTGAGCAAATATTTTAAGGATTTTTAGGTTCACGTAAATTAGAGATGGAGAAAGCTCACTTGGGCCATTTTTGTCTGTATCTGGCATTTGTGTCTAGCACGCTTTGCTTTCCACCATTACCTGTTTTATCAACTAGGAAAATACTGTTCTATTATTAGATACGAGTAGCTTTCCTTTAAGAACTCACATTGTTGGTTATATGGCGTTATAGACATAATACTGTCTTCTAAAAGGGTTGTCTTTTGTTGTAAAGCAGTGTAGTTTCTTTTTAGCAGAAGCAGTGAATGGAATTGCTAATAACCGGTTACCAAGTCTGCTCCTATGTAGTTGGGACTTTTAGACCTTAGCTGAAATGAAACCACACCCTATACCTGTAGCCAAGCCACAAGCATCCTACAGAGCATCAGTGAGTGGGCTTGGCTGGTTGGAGTTCATTTTAATTTTGAGCATTGCAGGAGAACGGATTAACATAATGCTTCTTTGACTTTCTTAGCAGTGGGTTTTTTTCTTCTTAACATAAAGCGTTTTATTAGCTTCAGGTATACCATACAATGATTCACCGACTCAGCAGAGGTGGTCTTTTCATGTCAGTATTAGGAGATCCCCCCCACCCCCGGTTATTATGAGGCTATCCATATTTCATTATATGATGAAATCCTATTTTTTAAAACAGTCCGAATTACCTTACTTGACTGATAACATGTGAATACAAGGGAGTATGACGATTCATGTAACGGAGAGAGGGTGAAAAATACTGAATTCAGTGGCTTAGCCAGGAGCCCACTTGGTGTTGCTGAGTCGAAACCATATTTGCTCTCATTGCGTGTGCCCATTTTGACTCTGTCGCCTGTTTTGCTTGACTTGTTGACAGATGCCCCCTCAGTACGGACAGCAGGGGGTGAGCGCCTACTGCCAGCAGGGCCAGCAGCCTTTCTACAACCAGCAGCCGCCGCCTCCGCACCTCCCCCCGCAGGCCCAGTACCTGCCGGCCCAGGCCCAGCAGAGGTACCCGCCGCAGCAGGTGAGCATCCCGCCCGCCCCGGGCCCCCGAGTCCCCAGGCCCCCCTCCAGGTCTGCCAGGCTGGGCTCGAGTCCTCTGCCTGTCCTGTTTAAAAAGGTCTGATCTCAGTGGGAAAAAATACAGTTTTGAGAAAAGTGTGAAACTGAACCTAATCTGTTTGTTTATGGATGGATGTTTGAAATTGAAGAGTGGGAGGAACATGCTCATTCAGAAAGATGGTTTTATTGATCGTTTAACCTTGCTCGTTGGCACCTACATGGTATTTTTTTATCTTGAGCTTTTTTTTTGGTTTTTGTTTTAATGATAAGTGCTACTATGTCCAAACACTGTTGCCTTGGGCAGTGTTATTTCTCTTAAAGGAGCTTATGAACAGATAATCACTTCAATTACGGTACATTAAGAAACTAAAGGGAATCATGTACTTTAAGAATATTAATCAGTTTGTAGTTTAAATTAGCCTCATTAAATACTTTTTCTGTAATTGGGCCATATATTCCAGCTTATGTGATTTGTAGAAAAATAGTACATATGCATTTGATGAAATGATTCAGTCTCATCTTGATTTAGAGGTTGTCACTGAGTGACCCTGAAAGGTGCAGTGAGCTCAGGACTCTTACTCTGAATCCAGAGAAACGTTTCATAGCACCTCTAGTGAGAGAGCGCCTGGAAGTGGGAAGAAGGGCGAGAGGGAGAAGCAAGCTCCCTGCGGAGCAGGGAGCCCGGTGTGGGATTCGATCCCAGGACCCTGGGATCATGACCTGAGCTTAAGGCAGCCGTTTGTGACTGAGCAATCCAGATGCCCCGAGAGTCTTATGACTTTAAAGAAAACATGTTTAAAACAACAGCTGAGGGGCACCTGGGTGGCTCAGTCGGTTAAATGTCTGCCTTTGGCTCAGATCATGATCCCAGGGTCCTGGGATCAGGTCCCTCCCGGCTCAGCGGGAAGCCTGCTTCCTCCTCTCTCTCTCCCTGCCTGCTTCTCTGCCTGCTTGTGATCTCTCTCTCTCTCTCTGTCAAATAAATAAATAAAATCTGGAAAAAAAAAAAAACCAACAGCTGAGGTCGAAGATCCTGTAGAATCGTGGTTTTTTTGGTATATGTTTTCAAAATTCTGGTATTATATAAAGGGATATATGGAGGTAGGAATGTATATTATTTCAGAGTTATGTGGTCTAGTCTTTTATTAAGATGTGGGGAAATTAAATAACCTTCCAATATCTTTTCTTTTTTAAGTGAGACTGATATCTGGGTTTATGATATATAAATTACAGGCTTTTTCAAGGGCTTTCCAAACCTTACTGAACTTCTGGGTAGATATAGAATGTTATGTCATGCCATCAAAGTGTAAGATGGACTGTATAGAGAGATTACATTTGTCATTTTGCTTTAGTGCTAAAATGAATCTCTGATTGAAAAACCACTTTGATTAAGGATTCTGAGTTCCTGTCATTTCCTTTAAGACCAAGCTCAAATTTACTTCCTTTATGAAGCATTCACTGATGACTTCTACCACATGGCAATTAGTTATTTAATATCCTTCACATTTAAATATTTAAAGCATACTACAGGTGAAATCTTACTTTAATGAATACTATCTTAATGTGTTGCGTTTAGGTCTATTTTATGCTTTGCTACTATTATTTTATTGATTTGAATGTAGTAAATCATTGTTAGGAAATACAGTCTGTATAACCATGACTCTCCAACATATATACTGTCATTTCTCCATATCCTGAGGAAGACAAAAATTCTTCAGACTATGTTGGAAAGTTTTTCTTGTATTCATATTCCCTACCTGTAGAATGTCTAAGTGGTTTTTAAGTTTCATTACGCTCCTTGTGGGACGAAGAGGTTAAGTCACAGACGGTTAGGCAGGCAAAGCAGAGGGTCTTGTTTGATAGGAACAACTTTGGCTTTTAGGGAGTTAGATGTTCAGATAGATTTGGAAAGTTTGTCTAGGAAATAAGATTTAGCATTTTAGATGTGGTTAGTGCCTCCCAAAACAGCAATCCCCTCAAACTCTATCCCAGAACAAAGTAAAAATAACCAACAGAGTATTTTCAATCGAACTGAATTTTAATAAGAATTTGTCATTCTGAATTCACACATGTTGAAAAACCAGAGAAGCTCAACTATATTTAATGTAGTGAGCCAGTAGTTCCTCAAAGACGGAACGTTTTTCTGCAGCCTTTCCTTTTGTTTCCAAACAGCGCACAGTACATGGCGTATTGATTTTTATATTAGGGAATCAATCAGCAAATAATACTTCGTGTCTTTTGTTAATGTGATTGATACAAAAAGTAATTTTAGGATTCCATTAAGATACCTCACTCTGGGTCTTTAACATCTGTTAAAGTGTTACATTTTGAATAATCAATACATTCATATGTTTCAAAGATGAATAAGTCCAAGGGAAAGGATACAAATAGCAATCTCCCCGAAGGTCATCCCCGCGGGGTCACCACCGGGCCCAGCCTTTGCCAGACAACCGCTTTACAAGCTTCTTGTACAGCTTTCTGGAGTATCTTTACACAGAGAAGCAAGAAGATGCCACATTTAATTTTTACTCTGTTTTTACACAAATGGTGACGTACTATGACATACACACTGTTGTGTTCTTTGTCATCCTCTGCCCCCCACCCTCTGAAGGATAGAGTTTCTGTAGATTTGCCGGAGGAGGAAATAGAGGAGCCCTTCATTCTTCTTCAGAGCGTCCTTTCACTTTATGGACATACCGTGATGAGATTTAACCAGTTCTCTATTGATGGTCACTTAGACTATTTTTAATTACTTGCGAGTCAAACAATACTGCCGTGATAAACTTTTTGTGTATGTTTCGTTTCATAAACATGCAGATATATGTGTATGATAAATTCCTGAAAATGGGGCGCCTGGGTGGCTCAGTGGGTTAAGCCGCTGCCTTCGGCTCGGGTCATGATCTCAGGGTCCTGGGATCGAGTCCCGCATCGGGCTCTCTGCTCAGCAGGGAGCCTGTTTCCCTCTCTCTCTCTCTGCCTGCCTCTCCATCTACTTGTGATTTCTCTCTGTCAAATAAATAAATAAAATCTTTAAAAAAAAAAAAAAAAAAAAAAAAATTCCTGAAAATGGCATTAGTGGGTCGGTGGGTAGATGCAGTTTTAGTTTTGGTAAATATTGCCAGATTGTTCCTTTGGGGGGGTTGTGCCAGTTTATACTCAGACCATCAATACGTGAGAGTACCTGTTTGCCTACACATGTGCTGGTAGCATGGTTTACTAAGTTTCTGGATTTTTGCCAATCTGGTAATGTAATTTTAACTTGCATTTATCTTGTTTTGAGTTGTGTTGAATGTCTTATATACTTGAAAGCATTTGTTTTTCCTTTTTTTTTTTTTTTTTTTTGATTGTGAATTCTTATCTTTTTATCTTGCATTCTTCTATTCAGTTGTTGCTCTTTTAAAAATTGATGTAATAAAACTCTATGTATAGGGAGACTGGGTCTCTATGATATGAATTACTAACCACCCAACCCCATTTTGTCATTTATCTTTTGACATTATGATTTATTTATTTGGTCATGCCGAAGGGGCATTTTAAATTTAAAGAATTTTTTGTGTACTCAGAATTATCAGTCTTTTGCGATTTCTGGATTTTTATTTAGTGAGTATATGAGTCTTCCATACTCCAAAATTTACAAGGGAACTCTCCCGTGTTACTTTGTAGGATTTTCATGGATTCATTTTTGCATTTCATTTGCCCCAATCCAGCTTAATTGTTTCTTTGCTAGGTAGGCTGTTGTGTTAGGTGTCTATAGAGAAATTCTGTGTGTGTAGTGTAGTGTGTGTGTGTGTGTGTTTGGTTAGGCTAAGGAGATCTACTTTAAGGATTGGCGTATACAATTACGAAGCCTGGCAAGTCGCAGGTGTGCAGTGTGGCAGGCCCGAGAACCGGGAGAGCTGACAGTGGACATGAAATCTGAAGTTGGTCTGCTGGAGAATTCCCTCTTAGTTGGAGAGGCTGGTCTTCTTGCTCTATTCACTCCTTCAACTGATGGCCTATCCGCATTACTCAAAGTCACTGATTGCAATGTTCATTTCATCCAAAAACACTCTCCAAGTTGACACACAAAATTAACCATTACAGTTACCTTTCCCCAATGTATTGGAGATGCTTCTTTCATTATTTGCTGAATCCCCTTAGGTAAAATGTTTGGGGGTTCTTCTGGGGTTTTTATTCTTTTCATTGACTCTTCTTTTAATGCCTTGCTGCTTTACTGCTTTATTGTTTTTAGGGTTAGTATATCCTCCCTACTCTTCTTTTTCAGAGTTTTCTGGCTATTGTGTTTATTATGGACATCAGTAATGATGTCTGTAAAGCCAACAGTAACAATAAACTCTTCATTCTTTAGCATGCTTTTTCTAAGATTTTTTTTTCTTTTTTGATGTTATAATCATGGGTTTTTGTTTTTTTTTTACACTTACCCTTTTCATTTTCTGTGAGGCAGATGGTAATTATAAAAGAGAAACAGTAAAACAAAAATAAGTACCTAATTTGAATAATTTTTGCCTTATTGAAGCCCACTGACCACAGATGAAGAACACGCTTATGATGAAACAAGTTGGGTTTATTTAGTTTGGGTTGTTACAGCCCCGAGAGAATACATACATTTCTGAGAGCCTTGAGAACCTCATAGAAAAATGGGTGTGGGGTGCATGCTGGGTGATTCTAAGAGGGATTAGGCCCTGGATAGGCTGCTCTCAAGAAGCTAGGACATTTGGTAATTAGATGTGTTAACTTTTATCCATGAGAGAGGACAATTGAGGTGGGGCCAGATCGTCATGGATAAAGAAGCTATAGCCACTTAAGGTAGTTAGAAGCGATGGGTGTTCAGTCATTTTTGTTGTCAAAAAGTGATCTCGTCCATTTTTTTTTTTTTAAGATTTTATTTATTTATTTGAGAGAGAGCGAGTGAGCACAGAGGGAAAGGGAGAAGCAATTTCCCCCTGAGATATGACCTGAGCCAAAGGCAGCCACTTAACTGACTGAGCCACCCAAGTGCCCCAGCGCTGTCTGTTGTTTTATCCCTGGGACTTAAAAAGAAGACTTTCAGCATTTCATCATTAAGTATAATGTTTGTATACTAATATAAACAAGTTTGTTTATTTATTTATTTAGTGGCGACCTACTACTGGGCAGTGAAGTTCCCCTCCTTTTCTAGTTTGCTAAGGGATTTTATCATGAATGAATGCCAAATTTTATCTTATTTATTTATTTATTCATTTATTTTTAAGCAACTATTGGGGATGGTTAGGTGGCTCAGCTGGTTAAGAATCTGCTTTCAGCTCAGGTCTTAATCCCAGGGTCCTGGGATCGAGTCCCGCATTGGGCTCCTTGCTCAGTGGGGAGCCTGCTTCTCCCTCTCCTCCCCGCTTGTGTTCTGTCTCAATCTCTCTCTCTCTTTCTCAAACAAGTAAATAAAAAAAAAAAAAAAATAGATGCCAGCAGGGCTGCCCTTTATCAGAGTTTTGAGTGGGGAAAGATACACATCCAAGGTCATTAGCAGAATGAGTTTCCTTGCAGGCATAGAACTAATAGCCACTTGAGGTTCCTGGGTGGCCCAGTTCGTTAAGCATCTGCCTTATATTCAGGTCATGATGCCAGGGTCCTGGGATCAAGCTCCATGTCAGTCTCCCTGCTCCATGGGGAATCTACTTCTCCCTCTGCCTCTACCCCTCGCCCCACTCCTGCTCTTTTTCTCTCTCTGACAAATAAATATATAAAATCTTTAAAAGTAATTAAATAACTATTGATATTATCCCTTTGTTTTTTCTCTTGTAATCTGTTGTTGGGAGCATATTATGTGTGTCTTTAGTTTAAAGTATTAAATATGCTTTCTGGAATAAACCTAGTCATGTGATAGAGTATCTTTTTATACATCACTGAATCAGTTTTGCTGACATTTCTTTAGGTTTCTTGAATCAGTATTCATGAATGAGATTGACTTGTGATTATCCTTGTAAGGTTTTGGTGTCTGTATTATGGAGTTTTGCAAAATGAATTGGAGACTAGTCTCTTTTTAAAATCTGCTAGAAGAGTTTATGTTAAAGTTTGGAGTCACTTGTTTTTTGAATGGCTGAAGTGTTTGTAAAACTATAAAGGCATGTGTAGCCCTTGATTTTTAGCTTCTGTCCCTTTCCTGTATGTTTTGTTTTTTTTTTTTTTTACTTTTGATCTTATTTCCTTTGTGAATATAGGTGTTTTCAAGTTACCAATTTCTTCTTGAGTCAATCTTTTCCTTTAATATATATGTATAAGTATATATGTTATGTATATATATTATAAATATACTTGTGTATATAAGTATTTACATACAACACATATATATTTCTACGTATAAAGAATTTATCTTTCATTCAATTTTTAAAATTTATTAACAAAGTTGTTCATACATATTACGATTAATTTCTGTACCATCCAGAGTTTAAGACATTTTATTTTATTTTTAAGATTTTGTTTATTTGAGAGCAAGAGAACACAAGCATGGGTTGGGGGGAGAGAGAGAGAGACAGACAGACAAACAGAACCTCAGGCCAACTGCCCACTGAGCACAGATCCCAATGTGGGGTTTGATCTCAAGATTCTTAAGATCATGACCTGAACCAAAAGCAAAAGTCAAACGCTTAACCAACTGAGCCACGCACATGCCCTGGCATTTTAATTCATATTTTTCCCTTTTTAAATTCTTGATTAATCATGTCAGTGGTTCAGCTCTTCAAAGCAACTTTGGTTATTGCCCTATTACATGTTCTTTTTTGAAAGTTTAGTTAAACTCTGTTCTTGCTTTATGTCTTGCTTCCTGTTTTAGTGACGTTTATTTTGCTGTTCTTTTATTCCATCAAGTGAATGCTTAGCTTATTCGAAACAGGTGTGTCTGATGGAGCAAAATGGAAGACTAAACAATTTCCTCTTAAGTACTGCTTTGGCTGAATCTCTCAAATTTTGATATGCATTATTTCTGTTTTCTTTTCATTCTAAAAATCCCCCCCCCCTTTTTTTTTTAAAGAAGACAGTTTTATTGAGGTCTGGGTTTATATTCTGTTCCCTCAGAAAGATTAATGTATGTTTTTGCAGTTTCCTTTGGACTTGAGTCATCTGGAACCATATTTTATGTTTTATTTTGTATTTTTATTATAAAAAAATTCTTACTGTGCTTCTAAGCAGAATAATATAGTGAGTACTCATATGCCACCATAATTCCTTGCATTTACTAGGCTAGGCATATCCAGATATCCCCAGCTGTCCTCAGAATGCCTTTATAGTATCTTTTTTTCAAGCAGAATTCAAAGAAATCTAGTACATTGATTTGGAATGGTTCCTTCTTCCCCCATCTGCATTAGAGCCTTTGGAACGTTGAAAAACTGAGTCAACTCTCCTGTGAAATGGTTTCGTGTGGTTCTTTTCTCTTGATGTGGCTTAATTTGTTCATGTAGCTCTTCTAGTCCTGTAAGATAAACAGTTTTGTTTGTGGTGGTTGTAAATCCCGTTCCCAACATGAAGGGCATTTTTCTGTTCAGTCGCGGGGTCTGCGATGCTCCTGTCAGGTGAGGAAGCCTCTAAGCCTGCCTGTCCATGACCGTCCGCTGTCTTCCAGCTGAGCGTGGAGAGACATTGTGATGAAGACCATCCTTCTCCCTGTGCTCTGTCCAGATTGCTCTGTAACAGAATCGGGGAGCATAACACCTGCTCGCGGCTTTAGGCCACCACAGTTCTGGGCAGTTTGTTACCCGTCGTTACTGCCTGACATGGTGTGAGCACTTCATAGGTAATGCCGCGAGCCTGTTGCATCCAGTTAAACATCATGTGCTGTGGTTCCACAGTAGTGATGTCAAGATTGATCAGTGGCTTCAGGTGGCGATGGCTTCTGGGACCACTTTAAATAGAATTGTCTTCTTGAGGTTTTTGCAGACCACACCGTTAAGTGTTAATTTTGACCAGAAACCCTGATGAAGGTTAGCCTGCGGTTGCTAATTCTCAGTGGAGCCATTTTTAAATTCTTCCTACCTCTGAGTATCAAGTTCAAGGCAGGTATTTCTCTGTTCTCTTTAACATGTTTCCATGTTCTTAGATGATGGGGATAGCCCTTCTTAGTCTCTAATTTATTTGAGATGTATGATCTCATATTTATTCCCTTTTGGCAGGCCCTGGACTTTTCCTTTTCCCTGTATAGTCATCCAGTGGAAAGTTAACATGTAGAGCCAGTCAGCTTCTATTGTACTGTCCTTACTTTCTGTGTTCTTGGTTTACTTTCTGTGTGTTTTTGGTTTCACTCGCATTCATGCCAAGGCTGTGATCCATTTAAGTCATTTTATCCAGTGTTTTAGATATTTAAGTCAATTTAAATACATTTCAAGTATCTAATCTGCCACATGGCTAGAATTGGTCCTCTTTTATTTTCTAGCTCTTTATTTGATATCCTTTACACAGTTTAAAATGATAATCAACATGTAATAGAATAGCTGATAACATACAGACCATACGTTCCCATTTTATAATGAAACTTTTCTAATGCCTCCTTTATTCTTTGGAAATAAAATTCATATTTAATATGTGATCTACACCAAATTCATAGATAATACATTACCTACACAAAATTTCAAACAAGTCAGAATAATGCAGTGAGTGTATATGGGTAAACTATCATATTAATTAAATGCCGAGGCATGATTATATGGAAGACTTGTGAAATTGGCACTTGTATGTGCATGTGGGATCACTGAGCTTGGAACTACAAACTGAGTGCTGTTTTAGCAACTCCAGTGTCTTAAGTAGGGTTGTCAGTGGTGACTTATCTTTTAAGACGGTGAGCAACTCTTGATCAAAGCCTGAACAAAACAAAATATAATCTTTCCTCAATATATGTAGTGGTTTTATTCCTGGAAAATATATTTTTAAGAGTTTTAAGAGTAATTTGTTAAGAGTAATTCGTTTTAAGAGTAATTTGTTAATTTAAGAGTGGTTTGTTTTTACATGCAAAATGGAGTGGAGTTCTAGGCTCAGGCAAATAATTAACTTTTTGTGTGATTTTGTGTAGTAACCGTGAACTCGCCATGCAAATGAGTGATACAGGTACATTGTATGAACAACTTGAAATCATGAGCAGGGTTTAAATCCATGGCATTTATTACCATATGACAGCAATTATATAAAATGAAAATACAGATGATTTTTTAAAACTATTTTATTTCTTAATTTGAGAGAGAGCGAGAGAAAGAACATGGGGGTGGGTGGGGCAGAGGGAGAGGGCAAAGCAGAAGTAGGCTTTCCATTGAGCAGGGAGTCTGATGTGGGGCTGGATTGCAGCACTCCAAGACCATTACCTGAGCCCATAACCTGAGCCGAAGGTAGAAGCTCAACTAACTGAGCCACCCAGAAGCCCAATATAGAACATTTTTAATGACATGTTCACAGAGTTGTTTAACAGAAAAGGCAAGTTACCCCAAGGTGTGGAGATACCATAAATGTGTAAATAATATACACATTTATATACAATATAAATGTGTAAATAATATACACATAGTAGCAATCAGTAGGAATGTTATCTAAATCATTATAGCTTTTTTTTTTTTTTGGACTCTATCCTTATCTTTTAAATTATCTACAATTAACATGTAATATATATAATATTTTAAAATTCTCCATAAAGGATGTTACATCAATGACAAAATAAATTACCCTTTTCAGCATATAGCAGATTAGATATTCTGAATGTGTCTTTGCTCATCAAAAAAATCTGAAATGGTGGCTCTGTTCTTAGGGAGACGTAGAGTCAATTGATCCTTTCTCATTTTTTAAAAAAATATTTATTTATTTGGGAGAGAGGGAGAGAGAGAGAGCATGAACAGAGGGGCCAGGGGAGAGAGAGAAGCAGACTCGTCTCTGAGCAGGGAGCCCAGTGCGGGGCTTGATCCCAGGACATGGAATCATGACCGGAGCTGAAGGCAGACACTTAACCGACTGAGCCACCCAGGCACCCTGATCCTTTCTCATTTTCACTGTTTCTCACAGCCCTCCTGTCATCCCTTTCCTCCTGACCCACTGAAAATTCCTCATCCATCACTCTCAGTCACTCATCTGTGTAGACTCTTACTACATTGTGCCATCCCCTCCAGATCTTAAAAACTGACTTCCGCAACCCTGATGAGACCCATGTCCATGTCTCCTCCTATTTCATCAGAAACATGGGAGCAATTGGGAGAACTTAACATACCAACCAACGTGTGTCTGCACATATGCTGTGCCTTCTGGTATACTCTGGTTAGAACTTCACGATCCTCTGATGCTGTGCCATGCATGGTGGAATTCTCATGGGAGTGACCAAAAACCCCACTTTTCTTTTAAGCTTTAATTAATTTATTAATTTAATTTATTCATTTGGCAGAGAGTGTGAGCAAGGGAGAGAGCATAAGCAGATGAGCACGGGTGGGGAAGAGGAGGGAGAGGGAGAAGCAGACTCCCCGCTGAGCAGGGAGCCTGATTGGGGGGCTCAGTCCTATTAGGACCTGAGCTGAAGGCAGATGCTTAATGGACTGAACCACCCAGGTGCCCCCAAACCCACCTTTCTTGACCCAAATCAATAGCAGCCTATTTCTTCATTCATTCATGGTCATTTACCAGCTCCTTGAACTGGCTCCAGATAGGCTTTTATTTTGACCACTCTGCCGAAACAGCTCTTTTCAAAGCTGCCCCGTGTCCTGCTTGTTACGTGGTCCAGTCGGCAGCTGTCGTGCTTCCATATTTCACCTGTTGGGAGCATTCGATGCAGGTGATGATATCTTCCTTCTTGTTTTCTGGGACACTGCTCTCTCCTGCCTCTCTTTTTACCTTGCTGGTCACTCTGTGCTCTCCTCTGCTGGTTTTTCTTTGTTTCCCCAACCTCCAAAGGTTGGTCTCAGTGTTGGAGCCTCTTCTCTAGTCCTTACACACTTTACCTGCGCGATCTCATTCAACCTTGCAGCTTTGAATATCATCTAGAAGCTAGTACTTTGGAACGTATTTCTGCAACCTGGACCTCTGTCCTCCATTCTGTAGCTGTATGCCCAGCTCCTACTTGGCATCTCCCAGTGAATGTCTTAACAGGCTTCTGGAAGACCGTATGTCCAAAGCAAAACTCAGGACTCTCACTTCTTCTTCCACAAATGTGCCCTTCTGTATTTTCCCTCTATCGCAAATCCTCCGTAACACTTAGGTCAGAGACTTCGAAGTCTTCCTTGAATCTTTTCCTTTTAAACCCATTTTATGGTTTTAGGATCTAAGTAGATTACACTGGTTTTATTGCTGCCACTTCGGCCAAGCCATCCCGATGTCTCATTTGAAGTGTTCCAGGAGCTTCTGACTGGTCCCTGTCTTTCAGCACCCTTGTTCACTGCAGGACACAGTAGCCATATAGACGACGTACGGTGGCTGGCGCCGCACCTGGTTGTGTCCATATAGACGACGTACGTGGCTGATGCCACACCTGGCTGTGTCCACTCCCACCTTCTTTCACACTGGTCACCTTGCCGAGCTCATCTCAAGGCATTTTTACTTATTGTTTGCTCGGCCTTGAAGGTTCTGCTCCCAGATAGCAATAGGGCTTTTCCTTGGAAGTCTTGCAGGGAAGACTGACCTTCCTCGAGATCTTTACTGCAGTGACGCCTCATCAGGCGAGCCACCTTCCCTCACCGCCCGGTGTAAAACATCGCAACCCCCCTTTCTCCCTGCGCTCCTTTTACTTGACCACGCTTTCCTTCTCTCCGTGGTCCCGGTCACTAGGTAACATGCTGCATTCTTGCTGCGCTCGTCTCTTGGCTCCCCTGTTAGAATATAAGCATTATGAGAGGAAGGACTGTTTTGTCATTGCAGTGTCCCCAGTACCTAGCACAAAGTAGAAACATACGATATACACATTGACTTAGTCATTCAAAAATATTGTTTATTCACTAGTACTTAGTAAGGAGACTTTACAGCATTGAAGAAAATAAATGTTTACTGCCAAGTATTTAGACTTTGAAAATGCTTTTGGTATTTTGCAGACAGCGTTGTCCTGAGCATTTTTAAAGGGGGCTTCTTTGTGCTTCACGGGTGGTGCGTGTATGTTGTGTGCAAAAGTTTTTACGCATAAACTCCCCAAATGGAATTTCTGGGTAAAAGAACAAGCACATTTTAAAGACTTGGTGTTTTGCCAAATTCCTTTCCAGAAGGTATTTAAGAAATGATACCTCCAACCCGCTCTCTTATTTATATTCATTTTCATATTTATTTTTCCAATGGTACTTAACTTTAATTTTTTTGTTATTTTTTTAAAGATTTTATCTATTTATTTGACAGACAGAGATCACAAGTAGCCAGAGAGGCAGGCAGAGAGA
Organism: Mustela lutreola; assembly: GCF_030435805.1. Lineage (NCBI taxonomy): Eukaryota > Metazoa > Chordata > Mammalia > Carnivora > Mustelidae > Mustela > Mustela lutreola. Next base: position 10,383,388 of record NC_081295.1, on the reverse strand, counting down.
GAGGGGCAAGCAGGCTCCCCGCTGAGCAGAGAGCCTGATGTGGGGCTCGATCCCAGGACCCTGGGATCGTGACCTGAGCTGAAGGCAGAGGCTTTAACCCACTGAGCCACCCAGGTGCCCCACTTAACTTTATTTTTAGTAAGAATTCTACTTCATTGTTTTTTGAGCCCCAGCAATGCTAAAGAGACCTCACAGAATTTTGAACTAGATCTAGAACCTGTCTGCTGTGTTACTGTGGTCGTAGATTGAATAGGTAATAGAAATTTGATTTCATCGGCAAGAAGTACACAGTTGGACGTTTGTAATTTTTTGATTGACCTTTGACTCAGAGACTCTGAAATTAGCACAGATTCTTATTGTTTGCTTTTATTACCACTTGATTCTTTCCTCTGCTCATTTTAGGAGGTCAGAAATAGAACTCCAAAGTAAGAATAGGCCTGATTGAGTCTTCCTAGCGTAGGCCGAGGGAGAATGACCAATGCAACAGTGAAATCCACTGTCCAGTTGGCCGACGTTGTATTTACTCAACCCTCTGACATCTCCTTTAAAAAAGAGTATTGATTTTTAAGGCTTAACAAAAAGAGAACAGCTCTTTGAAGAAGTTGCTTCCATTTTAAAATGTTTTTGCACCTTTGCTTGCTTCCTCAAACTGCTTTACCTAAAATTTGATTTTTGTGTGGTAGGGAAGATGTCCTTTAATGCCAGAAGTTTTCACTTTTTGGTTTTTTGTTTTGTTTCAAAGTTTCCACTTGCCTTCCATGTCCTCAGTTTTGGGTCATGAAGTGTTCTGTGGGGTTTGTTTCCTGGTTGTCTCTTAGCAAACTCTCACTCCCTCTCTTTCTGCTGCTCCTTCCCCTACACTTCCAATCTTTTCCTTTTATCTCTATTTCCTGTTCTACTCAAATCCAATCTTGAGAGATGCTGGAGAAGAAAGAGGTCCTGTTGTCTGTTGTCTGTTGTGGCACAGATTTCTCCTGGACCTCTCAGCCATGGCCTCCTAACAAACGCACCTGTTAGGTGCCAAAGGGAGGTCGCCGAGAATCTGGTAACCTGCAAGGAGTCATGTGGTGTGGAAACCAGCCTGACTGTCGATACCCTTTCCTCTGACAGTGGTCTTCCGCTGATTCAGCTCTACCTCCAGGACCGTGACAGTTGGCAGCCAGAATCTTTTCTCTGTTTTCATGGCTTTAAACTACACTGTTTGCATAGCTAGAAAAATCTTTCTTTCTTTAGAGAAGATTTGTAGGAGGTAACTCCATTCAAATAAGTTCCATTTTATTTAAAGAGAATATATCAGGATGAATCTTTTAAAAACCCAAGTGTAAAGCAATAGGAGAATTTTAAACTTCGCTGTTTAGGTATAGCTTTTTCTTAGGTGAGAGACTTCTCTGATTCTTGAGAGAACTGTTGGGTAATATGAATGCATCCTTCTCAAAGTACAACTTCATCTTTTTACTGATTATTTTTTAAAGACTGAGAGAGAGAGAGAGAGAGCACAGAGGGAGATTGAGAGGGAGAAGCAGACTCCCTGCTGAGCGGAGAGCTCACCGTGGAGCTCAGTCCCAGGACCCTGAGATCATGCTCTGAGCCCAAGGCAGATGCTTAACCTACTGAGTCACCCAGGTGCCCCCAACTTTATCTTAAAAAATTTTTTTTTTAACCTTTGGTTTATTGGGAAAATTGAAGAAGACAGAATGGTTAGAAGAAGAAAACATAAACCATTTACTGAATGCCTTTGTGACTGAAAATGTTTTATATGTTAGGAATTCAGTGATTAATTCAAATATGTGTCTAACCTGAAGGGGCTTCTGGTCAAGCGGAAGGATCGCTGTGGCCATATAATGACAGTCTGGTGAGAAGGTGTGTTTTCAAGCTGTGACTGGATGTTGGTGAAAGTGTCTCAGAAGTTTTGAAGGATGAGTAAGAGTTGCTTGTGAGAGAAATGATCCTGAGGGCAGGACTAATTCTTTATTAGTGAGAACAAAGGTAATGTCCAACCATGAATGGAACTGAGTAAGACTTGAAGTTGGGTTAAAGTAGTGAAGGTCAGGGGCCCCTGGGTGGCTCAGTTGGTTAAGTGTCTGCCTTCGGCTCAGGTCATGATCCCAGGGTCCTGGGATGGAGCCCCATGGGATGGAGCTCCCTGTTCTGGGGAGCCTGCTTTTCCCTCTGTCCCCCACTCACTCTCTTTCAAATCAATAAATAAAATCTTTAAAAAAGTAGTCAAGGTCATTTAGAAGGAACATGACTGGTACCTTATATTGCTTTTCCTTAGTGATTAAAAATGAAATAAAAGGTTTTTCAATAATTTCTTTAAACAGAAAATAGTACAAGCTGAGCAGTTAACTTTTAACAGTGGATTACTTAATAGTTGAACCAAGTGGAAGTGTAAGTCTACTTTGATGTGGATAGGTAGACACAAGTATTTGAATTATATTTTCTAAAAATGCACTTTAGAGGCGCCTGGGTGGCTCAGTCGGTTAAGCGTCTGCCTTTGGCTCAGGTCATGATCTCAGGGTCCTGGAATTAAGCCCTGGGTCAGGGCTCCCTACTCAGCGGGGAGTCTGCTTCTCCGTCTTCCTCCACCCTCCCCCCTTCTAATGCGCACGCGCTCTCTCGCTCTCTCTCAAATGAATAAATTAAAAAAAAATTTTTTTTTAAATAATAAAATGTCACTTTATTTAGACTTCTTCATGGTGAGCAGTTTTCAAAAGGAGATATGGTAAACTTAAACATATTTGGCAAATGGGAATCATTTTGTAAAGAAGGAGATAGCTTTCAAGTATGAGTGTGAATACTTTAGGATTAATAACTTGCTGCTGAAATAAGTCACTTAAAGGAGTTCCGAAGTTTCATTAGGAATATTGGTGGTGATCCATTGTGATATAAATATTTCCTTATTATTATTGTTATTTAATTATTTAATCTATGTTTCTTATTACTTCTGTGACACAATGTTAATTTATAAGCTGCTGATTATTTTACAGCTATTGGGGAAAATTCATCCTAGTCTGTATTAAATCACTGAAATGCTCATATCATTTGTTTTGTAAGATTTTGTTATAAACACAAAGAGAAGGACATTTAGAGTTCGTTGCCATTGATTGCTTAGCATTTAGATATTAATACAGGAATCTATTAATTAACTTGATAATAAACACTGTTGGAATGTAGGTTGATAAAAATTATTCTTTGTTTTAAAGGAGATTACTAGTGCAGCCTTGGGTTGTGTTTGAATTTTGAATATCCTCCTTTCTTCTTGCTTACCTATTTGCAATTGTCTTAGTCGTGGAGCCATTGCTAGGCGGAATTTCTTTTAAGTTTAAAGAGCTTGTGAGAATCCAAGGAGAATACTTATAAGTTACTTCCAGGTCTGAGCAAGGCCCACTCCGAGACTGATTTCTGATTATTGACTTGGGGCACCATTTACCTGCTTTTAGAACTCAGGTTATAGCCACTCCTGGGAGCTCGCAGATGGTGTGAGGCACCCAGGAGCCAGCAGCCACATGACCTGAACGGGAGGCAGATGCTTAACCGACTGAACCACCCAGGCACCCCCGTTGCTGTTTTTAATGCAGTAGAAGTCAGGTTCATCCTGTAGTCTATTCCAACTATTTCTGACTAGACCTTTGCTTTTATTTTATAAAAATGAGAAAAGCCAGAGAAAAATCATCAGATTTTACATAGCTCTCTTCCAGTAATCAAGAATTTGGGGCTCTTTGATGTATAACTTCGAATGGTTATTCTCTATATGTTTTCGGATTATAAGTGGGACTCTAACTGCATTGGACTATAATTTGATAATGCTGTTCATTTTCATGTTTAAAATATTTAAAAAAATTGTTTCTTTCAAGTACCAGAATCAAAGGAAAATAAAACTGGGATGTAAGAAATTATGTAGTAATAACAATATTTTTAATACTGAATTTACTTTAGGAAGATGATGGAAAGTTCCTTCTGGGAAGAAAAACCCAGAAGCCATTTGGATCTGGAGTATGTGCAGGTATCCTGGTCCTGGCTTCAGGCTTGTTCAGATACTGTCTGGCCATCTGTTTATCAGAGAACCTGGAATGTTTAGAAATGTGTGGAAGATCAAATCAGATGGCCATGACTGTCTGCCCTGCTGATAGAAGAGGAAAATCTTACATTGTTTAAGATGCATTGTAGTAAGAGCACAAGGGTGGCTCAGTCTGTTAAGCCTTTGACTCAGGTCATGACCTCAAGGTCATGAGACTGAGCCCTGCCTCAGCGCCACACTGAATGGGGAGTCTGCTTGAGAATTCATTCCCTCTGCCCCTTCCTCTACTCCTTCACTCTCTCTCTGTCTCAAATAAATAAATCTTTTTAAAAAGATACATTGTATTAAAAGCTGAAGAGAACCTTCAAATGTGTTTGGATCAGGATTAAGTCTAAAATGCAGGGACGCTGCCCCCCCTCCCAACCCTTCCCTGTGCTTCTGACACAGCTGTGAGAGTAGGTAAGCCCTCACTCTTCTTTTCCTCCCCTCCTTTCTTCTTCCTTCGCTCTTCCAGCTCTATCACTTTCTCTGACAGACTTTGAGCTGTGGGACTCAGGCAGATGTGCTGGCATGAGAGTGTGCTTGGGACTTGTTCCCTCGTTCCTTGCCCTGGTGACACAGTCTCAGCCAGTAGAAGAGGAAGCCATTGGTAGAGAGAGAAGTTGAGGAAAACAAAGGCTGTGCGATTACAAGTATCATTGAGGCTCATTACATGTATATATGTATTTATTTATGTATTTTATTTTTTAGATTGTTTATTTGTCAGAGAGAGAGAGCGCACAGGCAGGGTGAACATTCGAGGGAGAACTGGGCTCCCCACTGAGCAGGGAGCCCAACACGGGACTCGATCTCAGGATCCTGAGCTGAAGGCAGATGCTTAACAGACTGAGCCACCCAGGTGTTACCCCCCCCCCCCCCCCGTAAGATTATTTATTTATCTATCTATCTATTTATTTATTTATTTGAGAGAAAGCAGAGCAAGCAAGAGAGAACATGAGTTGGGGGAAAGGGCAGAGGGAGTGGGAGAAACAGACCCCCTAATGAGCAGAGAGCCTGATGCAGGACTTGATCCCCGGACCTGAAGGCAGAAGCTTAACCAACTGAGCCACCCAGGCACCCTGCTTATTATATTTTTCATACAGAATTTACATTCTGACACAAGGGACACTGTGGAATTTCTTTTTCCTGGTTTCTTCCCCCCCCCGCCCCCCTTAGCTGCCTTTTTGTCTTTCAGTGCCCATTCAACTTGTTAAAGTATGGAAAAGAAGGTAAAACATAACATATGACATGAAAGTTCTTCATTAATTTCTTTGATTTAAAAAAATTCTTAAGAGTAATAGGCACTCTATATATTGTGTTTCAGAAGATGATTATCTGTAGATGTTTGAAATAATAGGGTTACTTTTAGAATTTGCTAGTCGGGCAGGAACCACCTCTGTACAGCCATGGTGTTCTATGCTGAAAATCAGGGGGGATTGTCTGCGTCAAAATCACCTCGGGTATTGGGGCGAGTAAATTAATTCTCTTTAAGGGGCGCCAGAATGGCTCTGTCATTGGGCACCTGCCTTTGGCTCAGGTCGTGATCCCAGGGTCCTGGGATCGAGCTCCACATCAGGCTCCCTGCTTGGCAGTGGGAAGCCAGCTTCTCCCTCTCCCACTCCCCCTGCTTGTGTTCCATCTCTCACTGTGTCTCTGTCAAATAAATAAATAAAGTCTTTTAAAAAAGAATCTTTTAAAAATGGTTCTCTTTGGGGGAACCTGGGAATCTACATTGAACTTTATAGGCAATTCTGATGCATTCTAATGTTTCCAGGCCTCTGGAGCACAGAAATACTAACCAGTGCTTTCTAGTCTTTTACTTTAGCATGGCCCGCGGATATTATTTCATTTATTATTAATAACCCTGAGCGGTCATACAGCAAGTTTTCCCTGAATGTGGTGGGGCTTGGGTTTGATTCCAGTTCTACTTTAATCTAGGCTTTACCATCTCCTTTATTACTGTTTATATATATTAGGGATGCATTTTGCTCTAGAGGTAGACTGATATTCTTGCTTAAGCCCATTGGTGTGAGGTTTTCCATTTGTTAGCCCAGCGTTTTACAAACTTCAGTGTGCGTTGTAATCACCCAGAAGGCTTGTTAAAACACAGATTGTGTTGAACGCTATTCCCAGAGTTTCCGCTTCTTCAGTTTGGAGTATGGCCTGATCATTTTCATTTCTGACAAGTTTCCACGTGATGCTGCCGGTACTGGGAACCCTGGATCATCCTGGGAGAACCGCTGTGGAAACTCAGTAGTTCAGAGTGGTTTGGGAGTAGTCCCCGGCCTGACACACTCAGAGGGTACCCCCTCTCTCTCTTGAGACCCCAGGATTCTCTAACTCAGTGGTTAATATCCTGCACAGCAGGAGACTCTAAGAACCTGAACCCCCCACTATTTTACCACTTGGCAAGTGTTTGGAATATCACCTTTGCTTCAGAATAGTGGTTTTCAGCCTTAGCTTTCCCTACAGAAAAGCAGTGGGAGGATTATTCTCAGAATGTCCTTGGAAATTTGAGGAGTTTATTTTAATATAAAAAGGCTACAGAAATATAATTTTGCTTTAATAAATTTTACTTTAATTTCGAGGTCATTGATGGTAATCCTAAATTTCTGGAGTCATCTTTCTTCTCTTTTTTTCCCCAAATAGAAATTTAATTGACTTTTTAAAGGTAAAAAATTTCCTGTACTCATAACACTTAATTGTAATATAGATAATGTTAAAAACTATAAGGGAACCTCTGAAAATTTCAGATGATTCTGTTATTTCTTAGAGACGGAGTGTCTATAGCCTGTTTACTTTCACTGAAGATCAGTAAAGGTGATAGGAAGTGGGTGGTGACTTAAGAAATTTTTCTCCTCATAGTTTATACCCTGAAAATCACAACTGGAATGGGGAGAGAGAGAGAGAATTAATTTCATAGACCAAATGCTCCATTTTAACTTCTTTTTAAAGGTTATAAAAGTCACATATGCTCATGGTAAAAAAAAGAAAAAAAATTCAACAGAATCCCTTTTGCTTATTTAATTTTGAAAGTCTTATTGGTACAATTCAAAACAACGGCTACAGAGCCCTCTCTAGCTGGCTTTTCGTTTCTTTTGTTATGTTTTTCTGGTTACTTTTAATTTTTTATCTAGTCGTCTTTTTTTTTTTTTTCGTTTGGTAGTTTTAGCTTTTACTCCAAAGGCATTTCATGGAGAAGTCAACTTTTTAAAAGTGATCCCCTGAACAGCTTTAGGGATGAGTTGGCAAGACAGGCTTGAGGCAGGATCTTTCTGGCACCTTATTTCTCTCTTTGGCAAAAACAAGCTCTCTACCTGTTTATACAGCATATGGGTTTCATAAATTCTGTTTCAGCAGGTTTTTCTCATGCTGAAGAACATGACACAAATGTGTCATGTGTCCCTCATATTATTCCTTTAATTAAAGCGTGTATATAGTAATGCAGGGTGTCCTGTTCAGAAAACTTTTTAGACGAGAGTTATACAGGCAATCTGAACTTCTATTGCATATACAATTTGGACCCTAACTGTATTTGGAAATTTTTTAGTAATTACATATTTTTTTATTTATAATAAAAATATAGTTTTTGGTAATTATATTTTTATTTGGAATATACAAATATATAAATATATTTATATATGAATATATATTTATATATATATAAGTTTTTATTTGGAAATTTTTTAGTTATTACATTTTTATTTATTTATAATAAAAATATAATTTTTAGCCATTATATTTTTATTTCGGTTATTTAGATAAAGATTGTAGCTAATCTGGTTTTAAATCTCTCTGAAATTATGTTCGCAATTTTGGTGAGTCCCATTGTTGATACTATTATCCTGTTCAGTTTTTATCCTTTAGTTTTTTTTGGGGGGGGGTCCTTAAGAATCTGGTGAAAGCTGGGGATCCTCTTCCCAGAAAAGTAAAGGCAAAATTCACTTGAATTTCCGGGGGGTGCTCAAACCTCTTCCCCTCCAGGCTGGGAATCCACGCCCTAAATGTGAGTGACAGTCTTCAGGTGTCCAGGGGTGTGGCTTGTGTGCCCGGGGTGGTCAGCTCTCCGGTCTGGGGAGGGAGGGGTTTGGGTTTGGGCAGTAAGTCAGCCCATCAGAGAACGTGAGATGCCAGCGTCCACGCTTCTTTTCAGAGTGGATGGTGACCTTTTTGAGTCGCTACTGCAGCCACAGTAAGACAAACAGGACCATTCCTGACATCAGCAGGATAGGGCTACCTTTTTTACAACCATGAAGGGACGCTAAACTAGCTCTTGGGAATGCCACAGAGAAATTTTACACTAAGGTACTAGGTAGTGGCACAATCCCTCAACCCCACTTTGCCGTGATTCCATAATTATCAAAACTTTAATGAAAATGCTACATTGTTGTTAGTCAGCAATTCTTACTTTACAGGCAGCTTTGGGAAGTTCACTAAAAATTTAGATTTGTGAACCCTAGCCTTGGCTCGAGATTTATCATCTGTGGGGTAGAGGCCGGAAAACAGCCCTTGTCCAGTGGGGAGCAGAGCCGGACAGTCGTTCAGTGGGAGCACTCTGGAGAACGAATGTATCTGGTTCCCAACCCAACTCCTCCACTTGCCGGCTGAGTGACCCCGGGCAAGTTACGCAAGAAACTGTGGTTCAGTTTCTTCCCCTGTAAAATACTACCTGTTTCATGGGGTTCAGGTCAGACAAAAAGGCTTCTCTTTCCATGCGGGAAGCACGGAGTGGGTGGCAGTAGACAATGTTGCATAATCACTAGCCGCTGTTGCCATCACCGCCATCAGCACGATTGCCACAGGGAAAGCCCCAGTGGTTCAGTGAAAATTTTGACTTTCATTTTAAATGCGGCTTTAAAGAATATAGATAACAATCACTAACATTTACTGAACGTTCAGTGTGCCAGGCACAGTGCTGGTTGCTTAACCTCTGATCATTAATACAGCTCCAGGAGGATGAGGCCTCATATTTTGGTTTCATGGATGAGAAAAGCCATTCTTTAGGTAATTAGTTATAGAGCCAGGGTTCTTTTTTAGTCTATGTGTGTGTGTGTGTGTGTGTGTGTGTGTGTGTGTGTTATAAAAAGCGTAACTGGACATTTATTGTGGCTCATTTAGCTTTGCGATTTTATTAAAATAAATTAATCTATTAAAAGTATTACTTATTTTAGTCCTTAGTTCTTGAGTATCTTCATATTTCTTTTTGGTATTTTGGGAAATTTAATTTCAGACACGTTTCCCTTTTCACTCTGGGTCCACTCTTAGTTTAGGAAGAGGTTCTTGGAAAAACCGAGAGAAAACAAGAAGCTTTTCTCAAGTCTTGAATGTCAGAGGAGTGGCCTCCAGGATTCGAACTTGATTAGGGTTGGGGAAACAGCCCATCTTGGTGGAGGTCTTCTCTCTCTTCTCCAGCCCGTTCAGAGTTCAGCTTTACTGCAGGGCCCGGGGGCTGCTGCAGCCTCGTGGGTGATGGTATGTCTTGTGCGGTGGAGACGTTCTCGTTAATGGCGGGCTCCAGGTGTAGTGTTGAATTTGCTGTCAGTATTACTGGGACTCAGCAGTAAGGAAACATAAAGTAGCTTGGCTAAGTCTGTCCTTTTTCTAGAATGGTTTTGTAAATTTTCAAATTTTGGAAATAATTATGCCTGTGAATTGGTAGAATATTAGCAGTATTCTGAATCTAGCCAAATCTGTTCTCAATCAGTATATATGGTATATTCTGGAGAATTTGACTGTAACATAAGTTGAGAAGCTCCTTTGGAATCAGTAGCAGTAAAAAACCATTTGAGCCTTGGTTGTGTGATTTTTCAATCTACTATAAGATTTTTGGAGCAAGGGTTTAAAGGAAGATACAGGGGAACATATTGATATGGACTTAGAAGAATTAAAGTGATTTGCCAGTATTCTAAACAGGTAATAATTGTGACAGATGTAAAACCCCCATTCTGCTCCTAGTCCCTGAGTACTGTGCACCCAATAGACGCGAGCCCTCAGAGGCAAGGGGACACGCTCAATGTACCCTTAGCCTTCCCAGGTTAACGCAATCCAGTATGGTTTCTAGAGTAGGAAACTGAACTGAGAAGTTTGTTCAGGGTCGCACAGCGTCTGAATAGTCTAGAAGTTGGAATTTGATCTTGGATTTCTTCCACTCAAAGTTTCATGAAATTTTGAGAGGTCTGTGGCTGGAAAAGGCTTCTTGAGGAGTCAGTGAGAGAGGAAACAGGGCCTTTAAGAGCCCAGACCAAGATAAGGGTAAAAGCGTCAGATTTAAGGATGGAGAATGGCTGGAGCTGAGATCGGGGCAGCTTGACCAAGGAATGAGGTTGAGAAAGGATCCCTGAGTCAGCCGTGGGGCAGCTAGGGAATTTGACACTGACAAGGTTAATTTGTTAAGATTATGGAGGGATTAAAAAAAGGCTAAGTGTTAGGGTTAAGTAGTACAGCATACATGTTAAAGATAGACTGGTGCGTGGGGTGGGGGGTGAGAAATTGCAACATTAAATGATCTGTGTTTAATGGGTTTTCTTGGACAAAAGGATATTGATGGCAAAGGGACCAATTAGGAAGTGCTCGTAGTATTTAAGGTGAAAGCTGCAGTCAGCGCCACAGCCTCAGCCGCCTCTGAATTCCTAAATTTGTCTTCAATACCGTTAACTTCATTTTCACTTAAATGGAAAATTTCAAACAGAAACAGAAGTAGACAGGAGCCCTGTGCACCCTTCACTCAGTTTTCGAGAGTCGTGGGGCCAAGTCTTGTTGTCTCCACACTCTCTTCCTCACCTCCCAACCCCCATCCTCAGTATTATTTTGAATTAAGTCCCAGACATCATATCATTTAATCTGTAAATATTTTACTATAGGTCTCTAAAAGATAAAGGGATTTAAAAAATAAACATAAACATAATACAGTTTTCACATTTAAAACATAAATTTTCTGGGTGCCTGGGTGGCTCAGTGGGTTAAGCCGCTGCCTTCGGCTCAGGTCATGATCTCGGGGTCCTGGGATCGAGTCCCGCATCGGGCCCTCTGCTCAGCGGGGAGTCTGCTTCCCTCTCTCTCTCTCTGCCTGCCTCTCTGCCTACTTGTGATTTCTCTCTGTCAAATAAATAAATAAAATCTTTAAAAAAAAATAAAAAAAAAACAAACATAAATTTTCATACCAATTATCCACATTTCTAGTAGCCTCATAAATGAAATGAATGTTTAATTTATGTTATATGGTAGTTTGAATCAAGATCCCAGTCAAGTCCCGGGGTGCCTGGGTGGCTCTGTGGGTCAAGCCTCTGCCTTTGGTTCAGGTCATGATCCCAGGGTCCTGGGAAGGAGCCCGTGTAGGGCTCTGTGCTCAGCAGGGAGCCTACCCCCCCCCCCCAGCCTGCTTTCCCCGCCCCACCTGCATCCCCCCCCCCCCACCGCCTCTCTGCCTACTCATGTTCTCTGTCAAATAAATTAATAAAATCCTTAGAAAAAACAAATCCAAGTAGAGTCCAGTCTTAGAATTGGTTGATACCTTCTCACCTATAGGATTTCCCTCGGTCTCTATCTCTCTTTCTTTTCCTCTTACTTTCTTTTTACTATTGCAACTTTTGGTTGAAGAAAGTAGGTCATATGTCTAGTAGAGATTCCTACAGTTTGAAATTTGCTGATTGATTTGCTATGGTTTCTTGTGTTCTTCAGTCCTTTTTATTTCCTATAAATTGGTAGTCAGATATACAGGCTTTACCAAACTCATTATCCTTTTTTTTGGGGGGGGGGCAAGAATATTTCATTGCTTGTTTGTTCATTAGGAGGTATAGAATTTCTTGATTTTTCTTTCTTTTTTGATCAAACCACTGATGCTTGCCATAGTCTTTTCCCTCTCTTTCAATTTTTATTTTATTTTATTTTTTTACTATATTCAAGACTGCCAGTAACAAACAGCAAAATGTGTGTGTGTTTTTTTTTTTAAAGATTTTATTTATTTATTTGACAGAGAACACAAGTAGGCAGAGAGGCAGGCAGAGAGAGAGAGAGAGAGAGAGAGAGAGAGAAGCAGGCTCTGCACTGAGCAGAGAGCCCGAGGCGGGGCTCGATCCCAGAACCCTGGGATCATGTCCTGGGCTGAAGGCAGAGGCTTTAACTTGCTGAGCCACCCAGGCGCCCCGCAAAATGTGTTTTGTAGCACATTGGTTCCAGGCAATGTAGCTGTTAATATGATAAATATTCTTGGGCAGGATCCCAAGTTTTATTCAGTTTTATGTTTTGTCCTCCTACGTTTATTTTTGTATTGGTACGTCTAATTCTAAGTGTAAGCTTTTCAAAGCCTTTCAGTCAATCATTCACCAGCTTCTTACTGAATACCTGTCCGTGCTTGGCACTGGGAGCCCAAGAGGAAGTAAGAATCCAGTCCAAGAGATACACAAACAAATAGGTGAAATACAGCATTGTAAATTCTTTTCAAAAAATTTATTTATTTATTTATTTATTTATTTTGGGAGAAAGGGTGCGCAGGAGTTGGGGGTTGGGGGGAAGGGACAGAGGGAGAGGGAGAAAGAGAAGGAGAATCTTAAACAGGTTGCACGCTCAACATGGATCCTGACCTTCAATTCGATCTCACAACCCTGAGACCATGACGTGAGGCAAAATCAAGAGGCAGACGCGGACGCCCCCAGCATTGTAAATTCTTTAAGAAGAAGACATCCAAAGTTGGTGAGGGGGTTTGTTTGCGGGCATGCTGGGGTTAATGTTTGGCAGGATCTTAAAGACAGCCAGATGCTTTGCAGGCACAAAAGGAAAGGCATCCACTCGGGACCAAGTTAGACCAAGAGAGCTGCTCCCCGTAGACGCGTGGCACCGTGGGAGCTTGGGAGCAATCGAATGGGTGATGGTGTGCGGACGAGCAGTGGGCCCCGGGCAAGACCAGCATGGATCTGGGGCAGCAGCTGGAGGGTATTTGCCCGACTCGTCAGTACCCAGCTGGGCTGTGGATTTCATTCTGTATAATAAATAAATAAACAAACTTTTATTTATTTATTTTACATTTATTTATTTAATTCAGAGAGAGAGAACACCAGTGGGAGTGGGAGCAGGGGCTGGGGTAAAGGGACAGATTCTCAGGCAGACTCCCTGCCAAGCACAGGGCCCAGCGCAGGGCTGGATCCCACGACCCCAATTTCAGAACCAGAGCTGAAACCAAGAGCCGGATGCTCAACCGGCCGAGCCACCCAGGCGCCCCAGGAGGAGGCCCTTCCCACGCAGTGGGCGCTGTGACCATTTGTATTTTAGCAGGTCCACTCTGGTGACATGGTGGACTAGGGGCTGTCATGAAAAGTGGCCTAAGGAGAGGACTGGCTGTCCGGGGTAAAGACAAAAGAGGGTGGACTTTGCAGTGACGTGGGGTGTGGCGGTGTGGCAGAGGGCTGGATGGTGGAAGATAAAAAAGCTCTGAGAAGTTCCCTGTGGAGAGGGAGGCCCCTGACCAGGTGGCAAGCGGAAGGGGGGGCAGTCCTTCCCTGGCACAGTGTGTGGAAGGGGCTCTGCCCTCAAGCAGCAGTGCTGGTAGTGCAGTGAAAGTATGTGGGAGTTGAAGTAGAGATTTGGGAATCGTCCCCATCCAGGGATCAGTGTGGGTAGAATCTTTGGGGGTACAGATCTGAGGGACACCAGTTTTTAGGGGACGGACAGAAAGAGCAGAACCAGAAGAGGAGCCTTAAATGAACATAATCTGGGAAGGCTGAGTCTCCTTGTTCTGCTTTCTGTCAGCCTGTGGACTTCAAATAACTCTTCACCGGTAATGAGTGGTAGGGAGAATGGTTTTATATATTCAACTTTGTGGGAGTGTTAAAAATGTTAGTATCTCTTACTGACTCACAATATTGTAACTGGATATTTTGGAGCTGTCCCATGTATAAAAACACATAAGATTCATAATTTCTGAAAGGGGAATTTAGGAGAATATATGGAAGAGTAGGGTAATGCCTTTAAAAAATTAAAATTGCATTAAGTCCTTGTGTAATAGTGTTTGAGGCTTCCAGTGGTCTCCAGAGCAGTTAGGATAGAACTGAATATTTGTCCATCACACTGAGATGCTGGCTGTGCATAGACCTGAGCCGTGCACGTCATTTAAGCTTTTGCTTCCTTGTGGTAAAAAACAGGATGATGCTAGGGACTATCTCATGGGGCTGTGGTACCGGTGGACCACGCATGCTGTGGGTCACAGAGCCCCGCCGGCAAGTGTCTGCTGTCTTTGTTAATGACATTTCCATTAGGGTGTTCCTGAGGAGGCAGGGGAGTGATTTGCCATTCTGAAGTGGATATTTTATAGATTTATATTGCTTTCCTTTGGGGAAGGATATTTTACACTTATTTTTCTACAAACGAAATATGAGGGGGTCAGTAGCAAGCAAAGTGTCTTTGTCAGAGTAATGATTTCACACGACTGGCCGCCCGGTGTGGCCAGGGGGCATTTTCTCTGTGGCGGTGATGTCCTCCCCATCCCCCCAACTACAGTGTCTTCTGTGCCGGGGCCACTTCTTTTCCCCTTAGTCGTTGGAACTGATGATGGGAGTTTCCAAAGCAGGGGAAAAAAAGGTACAAGATGTTTATCCTGACCTAGATGTCGCAGGATGTTAGGAGTCCGTTCGGGTTCGTCGCGTCAGTCTGGACTGTTGCAGTAGCTATACGTGTGCTATTTGTAGCGCGTCTCTAATTTATGTGATTGTTGGAAAAACCTTCCTTAAGTAACCAGCAAATTACCAAGTATTCTAGACGGCTTTTTGCTAGTTTATTGACTTCACCGTCCCCGGCCCCTTAGTCCCACTTGTGTGTCTGGGACTGAGGGGTGCTCTCGACCACCGATCATCCTGATCCCGCAGCCGCCTCCCGCCTAGGCCCGGCCCGGTCTTGCTTCGGTTTGTATTGTGGAGCGGGCTTTTATCGTGGTGCCGCATGAGGTAGGGAAAGACAGGGAGCAACCTCAGTGTCCCTCAGGAGGGGACTGGTGGAACAGGCCACAGGACTGACCACGCAGCACCACGTAGCAGTGAGAAGAGAATGGACATTTCGGTGCAGATATGGAACGAGCTCCAAAACATACTGTTAAGGGACCAAAAAATACGCTGTGTACAGGACATACACCCCACTGTGTTTAAAGGACAAAGGATTTAAATTCACGCTCATACTCTGTAACACATTGGGCAGTTGTGGAAAGAGAAATAACAGCTTGTGGGCAGCAGCCCTTGTGGAGGGCAGCCTGGGAAGGAGGTGGTCGCTCTTGCAGGGTTTGGTGCTTTGTGTCCTTTGAACTCCCCATGGGAACATTTTCCCTTTTTATTTTTTCTTAAAAAGTGTCCTTGGCATGGGGCGCCTGGGTGGCTCGGGAGGTTAAGCGGCTGCCTTCAGCTCAGGTCATGATCCCAGCGTCCAGGGATTGAGTCCTGATTCAGGCTCCTTGCTCGGCAGGGAGCCTGCTTCTCCCTCTGCCTCTGCCTGCCGCTCTGCCTGTCTGTGTTCTCTCTCTCTCTCTCTCTCTCTCTGACAAATAAATAAATTAAATCTTTAAATTAAATAAATAAATTAATTAAATCTTTAAAAAAAAAAGTGTCCTTGACATTTTATTCTACATTTTCTTTAAAGTCTTATGTTGCCATTCGTCCTTAATTCATTTTATCATAAAGAAAGCAGAAGCACTCAGGTTCTTGGCTTTGACAGTAGACCCATGTGACAGTTTTGGTGTTTTCCTTCCTTAGGATATGAGTGGGACACGAGTGTTTCCTGCCTGCTCGTGCTCCACACTATAAGCTGTGAGGTACCCAGTAAAGGCAGTGTTCCACACCGGGCGTTCAGGAGACGTCCACCATGTCTGTTAAAAGAAACACCTTTGTGAAAACTTAGGACACAGATGTGTACATACCCCTAGCCCAAGCTCTCTTCACGCCTTTGTTGTTTTCTGAGTCAGTCTCCCTTTACCTTTGACTCATAACATAAAGAAGTTAAAACCAGAATCCATCAATGGTTCAAAGTTTGTGGGTGAGGTGACGAAAACGAATATTGATAAAGAACTGGGAAGGGGTAAACCACATTCCCCACTTGTGGTTCTTTTGTGTTGCAGAATTCTCACAGTGAGAGCCTCCCTGAAGTAGCCAGGGCTCTGTATACGTGCGGTTGAGGAATATAGGAATAGTGTGTGTGTAAGCTGGTGTACACACTAGTGTGGACTAGCTCGAACTTGTAAATGACCAGAGATGGCAACGATGTGTTAAGAATGTAAGGCTGTGTCTTTGTCATCTGTATATAAAATGCAGCGCTGAACATATTCTTTATTTTCTGAAACTGACATTGCCCTCTTACTATCTATTAAATTACTCATTGCTGCTACTCTTCTTGAGGTGAAAATAAGTCCATACTAGAAAATAAATATCGCTCTGAAGGGGAAAAAGCTCAGGTTTGTTATAGAATATAACCTTTCTATCTCTATTAAAGCCGCCAGATGTAGACTTTATTGCCCCCATGTGAATTATATATGGATGATGATTGTTTCAGGTTAAAACTTGGTACCTTTTCTGGATGTTTTCTCCGTTAAATTAATCCTTATGTTTCAACATAAATTGAGGCAGAACAAGTTTCCGTTTCAGCAATTCTCACTAAATTTTCTTTCAGTTTTATTTCCAACTGAATTTAATAATTGAAAGCCTCTTGTGGTTAGGAGTAGTGTTTGAGACTTCGGTAGAATCTAATTATTTTGAACTTTTAAAGCCTTAAAAAGTGAAATGTAAAGCCATAGTAAAATGTTCTGATAGCTTTCATAGTCTATTAGTTCAGTGTTGCTTATTTTAGAGGGGACAGTATCTAAATTGAAATGTGTATTCATTATAGTTGTAATGGTCTCTTTCAACTCTTTTAAAAATCAGTCCATTTAGCTACAAAGAGAAAATAAAAAACATTTAAAAGGCTAATAAGCATAGGGCATGTGAGTCTGTTCCTGTTTCTTAACTGACGTTTACTTTAAAAAAAAAAAAAAAAAAGTGTCCGAGCCCTGCCCATAAACTCTGTGTGTGCACACGCGCGTATTTGAGGAACTGGCAGGGGTCTGCTCATTTGTTTGCCCATTGTGAGGCTGTCCAGCACCTTTGTGGGGTTCTCTTTTTTTTTTGAACCAGGGTGAAGGCCCTGAATGGAGGCCTTGTGCCCTACTTGATTTGAAATCCTCACCGTTAATCTAAAGGAACCTGCGGGGCACCCAGCAGGAAGTCTGTGTGACAAGTGGAGGTCTGGGATCCGGAAGCTTCGGTGCTGGGGGCAGGGGGGAGGCAGTGAGAGTGGTAATAATCTTTTAGCCTCAGCTTTGGTCTCCCACAGCCTAATTGTTACCCCCGGCTGGCAGCCAGATTGAAGAACTACCCTTTTGGGTGTCCTGGATTGCACGTGCTCTCTGAGGCCTCACCTAACTGTTACCAGATTAAAACCCACGACAACTGGGCTTTAATTCTCTTACAAAAGCATAGTACTGACTAGGCATTGTGCATTCCTTTTAGAGGTTAGATATTTTTATGAATTTTGTGTGTGTGTGTGTGTGTGTGTGTGTGTGTGTGTAGCTTTATTTAAAGGACGGAAGGGTTGCTTGGGAAGTGCGGTATTGTTGGCATGCTCTTTCTTACAGAGCCTGTTTAAAATCAGCACTTGCCTGGTTTAACCTAATTTGTACAGTTTGTGTGCTTTGTAGGACTAGCTATTGGTCCAAAGTTTTTGGCTTAAGAAGCCATGTAATTTTAAGTGTATACTGTGTGAGAAAGGGGTGGGGCAGCAGAAGCTTTTTATAGGGCTTCAACTAATAAACATTAATTTTTTAAGTAAGATTCTGAGAATTTAACAGAAGTAGAACCTGTATATAATGCTTCCTTAATACTAACACTGATGGGCCAAGGGAGAAAATTCTGTTTTTAAGTGATACTTTCTATTCTTTTTTTTTCTCCACTCAGAAACTGGTTCTTCAACTTTCAGTGCCAATTAAGACATGCTATAATAAGTATTTTATATTCTGTCCTACTGTTTGACTTTGGGTGTAAATGGTGGTAGAATGTTTAGTAGCTGAACATACATAGTTAAACAGCTAGAGATGGGGTACATAGTAAGTTTGGTGTGGTGTGGTATTTGGTTTATATAATAGTATTTCAGCAGAATACTGAAACCAGGCAGAATACCTCCTGGAAAAGTGTTCAACAGGATGCCAGAAAGGCCATGTTAATGATAAGTTTCTCATACCTCAGCAGGTTTTTTGGGGCGTGTTTTGTTTCCCTACTGCTGTTTTATTCTTTATTGTGGTTCTCTGGAAACTGTGCCACGTGAACATATGGAATTCTATACATGAATGTTTATTGGTTTTGTAGAAACCCCAGGATACTGTGAGCTTAATAACTATGTTGTTTTGTGGGTTATCGAGGGGACATACTAAAAGTCAGTTGTTAATAAAGTTTTCATTAATTATTTTAACATTTTTCAAGGTAATATTAAAGGCAGCTCAACCAAAATCAGAATTAAGCAGTAACACTAGTGGGTTTGCTCTGGTTTAAAAGAGAGTTTGATCATAGCTGACCTCCTTCCCCATCTTTTACTGAGTGTTACCTTCCTGCAAAACTCAAATACAGTGTTTAGTTTGTATGACCTCATAATAAATTTAGTTGGTGTGTGTATACATATATATATATTCAAAATAAAAATAAAAAATAAGTGTTTTTACTCTTGATTCACAGCCTTGTCTTTTGTTTCTACTCTCCGTAAAATGTTAGATGATAAGTATTAACATGTATATGTCTGCTTAAGTGTAATACCAGTTGGCAGTTTGTGATTACCCTTTCTTTTGTTTTGGTTACAACTCAATGAGATATTTATCAAGTGCTTTATATTTGTGTTTGTTCAGGACATGTCTCAGGAAGGCTATGGAACTAGGTCTCAACCTCCTTTGGCTCCTGGAAAACCTAACCATGAAGACTTGAACTTGATACAACAAGAAAGACCATCAAGTTTACCAGTAAGACATTAATGTGCTGATTTGGAAATGTAATGAGTCAAAAAAATTTTAAAAGAGCTCTTGTTTTTGTTTGTTCTACTTTATATTAAATCTTGGGGAAGAAGTTCCTAGATTTCAGATATATTTGTGATTTATTAACTTTTTTAGGGCTTTCTTCTCAAGAACTGTGTGGTCTTGGATAAGTCTCTTTCATTTGTAGGTATTTCTTAGTCCAGTTGGAAGGCATATTCACTGGATGGGTTTTGTGGCAAAAAAGTGTTTCTGTTGTACAGTTGTGCTTTGCTTAGCCTTTTGCTTCCTGGTAGTGATATGGAACAGTGGTATCCAATGTAAGAGTTAAATGGAATGAAATCCCCACTTGGCAAAGGATATCAATGGTGAATGAGATAAAGCATCCGGTGAATGAGACAAGCCATCTTGTGGGACTTTATGTCATGAGAAATCACCCAGTCCTTTTCCACCTAAAAGAATTTTCATTTAAATTTGGCAAAAGCAGCTTTTAAGCATTTTCACCAGCAAATACTGTGTGGTGATTGGGGTATATATTGATTAGAGTAGTGGCTACATTCTAGGAAATCATGTTGAGGCCCGTAAATACAGTTCATCTGTTTTTTTAATAAGCAGCCTAATTTAAATGAGGCTTTCCTTATAAACTAAAAGAATACATCTATGCAAATAAATTTTTGTATTTATTTTCTTGTTAAAATGTTTTTGATTTGAATAATTATTATTCTTATTCCTTAATCTTTATTTTCATTTAAGATGGGAGTTCAAGCTAGACAATGATTTTAATTCGAGTTTCAAATATTTTACATTAAGTTTTATTATATTACTGCTAAACATGTGAGAACCAGCATTTGTAATGAATGTGCTACATGACAATTGGTATGCACAGAGAACCTGTGTTTAAGTTATGTGTAGCCTTAGAGAAGAAGGTAAGTCATGGTTACAGTGTGTCTAGTATCTTCGAAGCTGATGCACATGTTTTTGACATCCTGATTTTTTAGCTTTTATTTCTGTGATGAGTGAATTTATTGTGGTATTTTGTAGTTACCTTGGAGTATTTATTATCTAGTTACTTGGTTTCTGAAGGAATGAAAGAGGTGATAGATTCTGCGTTTTATGCTCTTTTTTCTTTAGCTAACAATTCATAGCTTGGTAAGCGTGTAGTTTGTGTGTGTGTGTGTGTGTGTGTGTGTGTGTGTGTGTGTACGTACGCACACAGGTGAGCACTGTTGATATGTGTAACATTTGCCAAGTATTTGGAAATTGGCTTATGGTTTTAGGAAATTTAAATGGACTCGCGGGAAGCAGATGGACAATGAATCCCACTTTTTCTCCCTACCAGATTTCTGTTGTTCTAAGAGAAACCCAACTTTGTAGATGTGCCTTTGGCTGGTGAAGTGGACTGTTACACATGTGGAAACATTTGTTATAAACTGATAGACGTTTTTATGTAGCCAGGAGAACAGTTTGTGGTGTGCTGCTTTCCTCATGTGCACTTGACCTTTGGAGTCCCTCACTAGGCTCTCCTTCTCATGGCTCTGCCCTGAAATGGGCAGTTGATAGTCCGCTAGCTACAGCATAGTTAGGGAAGGAGTGAAATACAGTTGTCCCAGAAAACTGAAGAGTTCTGCTCTGGGATGGTGCTTTTTAAGTTAATTATGAAAAGGGGGCTAAAAGCATTTTAGGAAGTGAGCCGATATATTCATCAATAGTTTATGTTTTTCTGAATTGTTCTGTTTGTGTACATGTAATGGCTTGCTTTCTTCCTTACTCTTTACCATGCCTAATTCCCCAGAGGATCGAAAGTTGTTTATCACATAAATTTTCTTATGAGCTAATAAAAAAAAAAAGAAATGCCCCAGTTGGTGTTTTCTTTCTGTTTTTGTAGCTCTCACAGGTAAATAAGATGCTGATTGACTCAGGAACATTTCAATATTTTTTTAGAGAGCAGAATTTCCAGGTTTTGGGGTGAGTATATGGACATACCAGTTACTGAACAAAGAACAAACTGTAGATCGGGTGAAAATTGGCTTTATTTACATGGATTTTAGCAAGACGCTTTTCTTTCAATAGGCTTCATTTGTGTAGAAAGTTCTGTAAGGGGTTTACTGATATATTCTGAGCTATGTGGATGCTGCATCAATGTGTTTGGTGTTATAGACAAGGTCATCATGGTTTGCAGGGGACATCTGTTGGAATTCTACTTGACTCTAGTGTCCGGATGTTTTTAGTGTTACTTCTGTTAAATATTTTAGTTCTCCAACTTGACTAAGTTGATACTGTACATACCATGAAACTGTATCATATCTGAATTTCCTGTTGGGTAGTTTGTAGAGTTATGCTGCATTTTTTTATTCAAGTGTCAATAATGTAAATTTTGTCTTCTTACTTAAAGATAATCCATCATATTTGTAACCTCTAGTTTGTAACTTGGAGTAAGGAAACTGTGGGTGCTACCTTTACATTCTAAAAAATGTGGTATAGTGATACTAATGTATGATTATTCTTTAGAGTATATGTGACTGTGAAGAAGGAAGCTTCTCTAGTAATTATTTCTTAATCTTTTTGATTATATTGGGCTAGGTTTTATAATAATTTCTTTACGTGTCATATTTTCTTTAGCATATTTGTTACGTGGTTAAATTTCTGTTACAAAAAATCAAGATATTTCTAATGTCTTTCTGCTTGAGCTATAAAGTGACCTTCCAGTAAGTTGTCCACTCACTGTTGTTTGAGCTGGTATCTCTCTGTATTTGCATGTCATCAAATTCTTGGTGATCTTCAGTAGCCAAAGCAGTTATGTTCCAGCTGACTTAAATCTTCAGATCATCCACAGTAAAGTAAATAACTGATAAATTAATATTTGTCCTCTTGTTGTCTTGGGGCCATGACCAGTGATATTTACTTACCACTTAATTTACTCTGATCTAAGCTTAGAACAGATCTTTCTTAATAATGTCCACTGATTGCTATACTTCTTAATCATACAGCTTTTCCCACATTGAGACACTTTAGCGTACATACTCCTTATTCTATAATTTCCAGCAAATCTTAGCATATAGCAGGTATTAAAAGTAGCTTGAAAAAAAACTCTATCTCCGGGGAATAGTATCACTTAAAATTCAAGCACATTCTGTATTTTTTCCTACCTCTATTATTGATATGAAATGAAGCCAGCATTTAAGCAAAATACACTGTGGAGGGTCCCCCCCCATTAAAAGCTTATTAGCTCTTTATCTTAAAAACATTGAGTATATCTCAATTGCTATTTTAAGATAACTCCCCAAATATTATTTAATATACTTTGTTGTTGGATCTTTTGATATATTTTCATTGCTTGTGCCATTATTGTTTATCTTATTACACTTATTTTTATAGCTGTCTTGACTCCCCTATTAGACGAGGATCTTTTCAGAATATTTATTATATCTTGTTCAGTATTTTCCTAATAGATTTTATGTAAAACCTTTTTTTTTTCTTTTAAATATTTCATTTATTTATTTGACAGAGGGATCACAAGTAGGCGGAGGTGGGGGGGGAAGCAGGCCCCCAGCTGAGCAGAGCGCCCAGTGTGGGGCTCAATCCCAGGACCCTGAGATCATGACCCAAGCTGAAGGCAAGAGATTGAACCCACTGAGCCACTCAGGTGCCCCTATGTAAACACTTTTAAACACATTCTTCCTCTAGTATCAGACTCTCTTTTCGTTGCTGAAGGGATTTTTTTTCAAGGTGTTGGCGTGATAGCAGTAGAGAGCCCATGTTCTCCAAAGCTCCTGATACTAGCGGAGTATATGAGTGCGGGATCTGTATTAGCAGGGTGGGGTTTTTGTCCAAACCATTTTTTCTTATTATAAAATGACATTTGAATTTTACCTAGTAGCCTTAAGCTTCCATAGAAGAAGTGGGCACTTTCGGATATTTAAGCTAAAAGTAGTGTGAAAAACATATCTTTTCTTAGTAGCATGAAAACATTCTTTTCATTGTAAAAATAAATAAATTGACAGGAACAATAATCCTAATTTCAGTAAATATGGCATGGGTATGTTGTTAATAAAATATTTATAAAGATGTATACAAGGAAGTAAACAAACAAAAGGTTTGATTTTCTTCCTTGATCTAAGCACACGGTGCTTTGTCCTCCAGGGATCTGAAGAGCCCGTCGTTTTCCTCAGGTGACAGCAAATCTGTTTCATTCTTCCCAGAGGCCAGCCGCCCATGTGGGTTTCAGGCAGCAGGTCCACTATTCTTTTTACCTAAGATACGGAATACCATCAGTCACATCCCAATAACCCATCGGGTCTTCTGACCCTTTCTTCTTTAAATAGGAAATATCTAAGGAGATCGACATTAAAAGGGATTTTATCTTTTAGAGTTTAGTAAAAAACAAACAAACAAACAAAAACCCCTATGTGTTGCGTAGAATAATGCTTATGGTAGTTCTGTTTAGTTTGCAGTTAGAAGGGAATATTGAGGTTTAGATAAAAAACGGTTTTTGGCCTTCCGTGAAAGGAGGGAGGTAGTAAATGCTGGTTGTTCTTTGAAACAGAGGGTGTTAAACAGGATAGTGGAAGCCTGAAAGTGGGTGGTTGGAGCCCTGGTATTACCAAGAATATTCTTTGGGGGTTAAGTGTTAGCAACAGAGCCTCCAATGATTTGGCTTTCCTGAAAAAGAATACTCTGTGTGTGTTTGTTTTTTAAATCTTTAATGACACTTATGTTGGATAGTGGTAAAAGATCATGTACTTTGGAAGCATATATGAATGTTGATGATATGTTAATGGGCACATTTTAAGTGCGTGGATTTGATAATGTAGTTCCTGTGAACAGTTGGAAACTATTGGAAAAAGCTAGGTGAAGCATTTTTAACTGGATTTTGTTTTTTATTAAGTTTTCAACCCAACTAAAAATACAAATTGTTATAATGATCTCAACCTGTCAGGTGGCAGGTTTTCGCAAAAGTTGAAATCTGCCAGCTAAGAATTAGATATATGGCTGCTGAATGAACTCTTCCAAAATTTTTTTTATTTGTATCTGGAACTCGATTTAGATGGTTTTCAGTAAAAGGTTAAGAATCTAGCTGTCTTCTGTTGCTGGAGCCTTCTCAAAGCATTCTGAACATTACAAAATTGTAAGTTAATAAAAGAGAAACCTAATCTGTTGTCAGCATTGATAATTCCTGCATGCAGCTGACGACATGCGCTGTTTACGAGTGTTCTCTAAATGTTAATAGAGTATGTGGAGTCTGGGAGTTACGGACATTGTAGAGAGGGAGCAGGAGGCTCTCTGAAGGCTGGTGCCTTGTCAGCTGGAGTATCCGCAGATCCTGTTAATCGGGGGCATAGTTTCGAAACTGAAAGCGTAAAGACATTTTGATATCTTGGTAAAGTTGTTTTTTTTTTTTTTTTTTTTTTTCTTTTCAAAGATTTTATTTATTAATTTGACAGAGAGAAATCACAAGTAGACAGAGAGGCAGCCAGAGAGAGAGAGAGGGAAGCAGGCTCTCTGCCGAGCAGAGAGCCCGATGCGGGACTCGATC
This sequence comes from Mustela lutreola, assembly GCF_030435805.1. Classification (NCBI taxonomy): domain Eukaryota; kingdom Metazoa; phylum Chordata; class Mammalia; order Carnivora; family Mustelidae; genus Mustela; species Mustela lutreola. The sequence goes on along the minus strand of NC_081295.1, from coordinate 10,358,785 downwards.
CCAGGACTCTGAGATCATGACCTGAGCCGAAGGCAGCGGCTTAACCCACTGAGCCACCCAGGCACCCCCTTTTTTTTTTTTTTTTTTTTTTTTAGATTTTATTTATTTATTTGACTGAGAGAGAGAGAGAGAGAGAGAGAGAGAGATCACAAGCAGGCAGAGAGAGTGGCAGAGAGAGAGGAAAGGAAGCAGGCTACCTGCCTAGCAGAGAGCCTGATGTGGGGCTCGATCCCAGGACCCTGGGATCTTGACTTGAGCCGAAGGCAGAGGCTTTAACCCACTGAGCCACCCAGGCGCCCCTCTTGGTAAAGTTTTAAATAGAACACGTAATAGTTGGGTTTTTTACCTAGGTTTTACCATATTCCCAAATGTAATTCTAGTAACTGGTCTGCTCCATGTGGAGACATCAGTTCTTTTGTGTTCAAGGTTAAGAGAAACATGTGAAGACCTTACTTGAAAGTCTGAATTTAGGAAAAGTGATAGTTACTTTGACAAATGTTCTTTTCTAACGTGGATTATTTCTTTAAGATGTGATGTTCTATAATTTTATCCTCTAGAGTATTTTTGTGATACTGGTAGTCATTTCGAAAATAGAGGATAATTCTTCAACTTGAACAAGGTAAGAAATAGTAGGAAGTGGGAAAGTAGGTTTCTCCTTTTAAAATAATCTTCCACTTAAATGTTTGTTCTGTAAATGAATTCTCAATAAAACCTCACCAGTTTGGATTTCGTCCAGGTAAAAGCAGGCTAAATATATGGAAAGTTTGAATAAATTAATATTTAAAAAGAACTGGAGTTTGCTTTTAAATAACTAAAGTGTTTGTGTGCAAAGTGTTTCTAAATTGAGATCTTCAGTCCTGTTGAAATAAATGGGTAATTCTAAATTTATTATAGCTGAGATACTTGCTTAGTGGCAATATGTTATTTTTAAAAATTCATTTAACTTTTAAAAACATTTTAAATAAGCATAACCCCTGCAAACTTTTTCACATAATATTCTGAAGATTGCCGTTTAAAATATGGGGGAAATGAATTTCAACCCATTTTATGGGACTGTCAATTCTAAAATAATTAATGAAGGAGTACTATAAAAAATAGGCACTGGACAAAATTGGAGATGAAGAGAGGCTGAAACATAACTGATTTGCAGGATATTGGTTTTGATAATAGAAGGATAACTATGATCTATAGTTGATAAATGAGGCTCATTAAGTAAGGGATAAAAAATGCAGATATTCCTGGCTGATAGAAAAGTCAGATTGTGCCATAACGAATTGGGGATGGGAAGGTTTCGCACCAGCTTGCAGCTCTGCAGATGAGCTGCGTGAGGCTCTGGAGCCTTCTCTGTGGCCCCCCAGGCTGGGCGTGTGCCCCTCCCGGGTCTGCCTGCCGACAGCCCCAGAACCGTGCCTGGACCCCCAGGCCTCTCCCAAGCAGGAGCGATCTGCACGCACAAAGGGGAGAACAGTAGCGATGGTCTTGAGTACAAAGCACAGAAAGTAGCGTGTGAGAAATTCTCACATGGGGCCTTGGGTAGGAGAGCTTGTCGAGCAGTGTGGCTCCTTCAGGTTTTAATTTTAAATTTTTATGCTAGCACGACTGCTAGAACGACTGCTGCTCAGAGGTACCTTTTCTCATTCGAGCCTGCTGTTTCTACAAAAGGCAGTTCTTGGCATGTTGAGCTAGAAAACCTCCTTCCTCCTTTCTTCTGGGTGCCCCTCCTGTTCACTGGTATTTGGAGAGGTCAGTGGGCTTCCCTGCACCCCGAATATGCAGGCATGGCCATTGAAAGGGGCTGAGTACGTTTGACTTTGTAGTGCCCAAGGTAGATGGGAAATAGATTTTACTTTACAAATTTCCACTTTGTAGGTAACTGAAGCCAGACGTCTCGCTTATGTAATAAGAGATACATAACCAGTAGGAGCTCATAGTAACATGTGTGGACTGGTTAATGGCTTTTATTTTTCTTTTGGACTAGAATAACTATTTTTAATATTTACTGCCAGTTTAGGAGATGAAATAAATATATGTAGAGAGGAAAGTTTTTTATTCTTCCCTCGCAATATAGGATTTTTTGAAGTGTCTCTCTTTCTCATCTTTTTCTTTTGCCTTCTCTAAATTGTTGTAAAATAACTGAATGGTCTTGTTTTCCTTTGTTTGGGTCAAGAAATTTTAGCTGAAAATTGTTACTGTGTGAAAGAAGATTATTGACTCAACAAGCCTTCAATTTTCCGTGAATAACACTCCCACCCCCTAGCTTCAGGAACATGCCGTGCATGCATTCTATTTTAAAATACAGACTGTAATTTAAAACAGGCAGTTTGATGCCCCACTGAACTTTGTTTAAGCCTGGAATAAAAGAGGGGAGAAAAAGCTTTAAGCTACAAAAAAGTGACTAAGCTTTCTCAACCACTTTTCTTCATAATGCATTCTATTTGAGAAAAAAAAAAAAAAAAGGTGCCAGGTACTATTGTTGTCTCTTTCCACAGGACCTAAATTTTATCCAGTGTTAAATTGTGGTGTGTGCGTTTTTTCACTTTATTTCATTATCAGGCTACCATTTGAATTTTTTAAGTGTTCGGAGGAGTAGTCATGTATAGCGGAATCTGTGTGCCTACATGTGTGTGTTCTGTCCGTGTTCAGTGCATGTGAGAACATCCTGAAATTAAGTACATAATTTTTAGCGTTTCCTTACTGATAGAGATCTCATTTTCTAGCGTTCTCTTTACTTAAATAGTACCTAATTATTAGACTAGAATGATAGTAAATAATATTATGGTTAAATATCTGCATCAGATCATTATAAAAATGATTAGCTGGAAGTAGTTTATCTCATCCCCCCCCCCCTTTTTTTTTCTTCTCACAAAAAGGAAAAGAGAAGTTTAGGATGACCTGTATGGAAGGAATGATGATTTTATTCCAAGAAAGTTATATCTTTTTAACCTGGACCCCTGTGCTGCTGATGCTGCTGATGCTGCTGAAGTCAAACAGGCTTAAGCCCTAGCTCGGATTCCGGCTCATGTCCCTCTTCACTGGTGGCTCCTGTGTGGCTCCAGTAATGGTCTCCCTCCTATTTTTGGGTACCATTTACTTTTGAACGTATTTAGGGATTTGGGGCTAACCGATTGAGTCCGTAGCTTTATTATTCAGGTCATAGGAGAGCCAAGGCGCTTCTTGTGGACGAACTACAACATCTCAGGTCTTCCTCTCCCCGCCGTGGGATCAGTGTGGCAGTCTGTATCGGGGGGGGGGGGGGGTTCCGGAGAAGGAGAAGAGTTCATGGGAGAAGTTGAGAAGTATGTCTACCGGGCGTCTTTATGATCACCTGTAGGGTAGGAGGAAGGAAAAAGACACAAAGAAGCTGCAGGGCAATGCCATCTGACCCGAGCAATGCCCAGTCTGGTGCCTTTTTCCCACTAGATCAGTGGGAACCTCGTGCAGACAGCTCTCTGAACCAGCAGTTGGTTTTAATTTCATGACTGTGGAAGGAGGACCCTCCTGGTCTCTCTGAGGCCTCCACTTGATGTCCGACACCCCAGGTTTACGTTTGTGCCCTGGAAAGTAACTGAACAAATACTGTGTACTTTTTAGACTGAGATTTACTGCGAACAGAAACGTTAGCGACCCAGCATTTGTTCTCGATGAGCCCAAGTCACTTTCATGAACCATGTCCCCTGCATTTCTGCCTTTTTGTGTTTTCTTTTCCTCCTCCTTCTTCCCTCCCTCCCTGCCGTCCTGTCTTTGGGGCTCCCTGGTTCGATCTAGGTAGCGTGGTATGTTACAAGTCTTCACTTCTGCTTGCGATTTTATTCCTCTGTCCGAGCACAGAATGGTGTCTGCTGGGACAGTGGCATACAGCTGTGCCCGATCCGCAGTAGATGTCGTCTCTGAAAGAAGGCCAGAATGAGTGAGCACAGCAGACCCCGCCCCTCTCTGAGACTTCCACCCTGATACTGATCCTTTCTTGTCCCCCCCCCCCCCCAAAATTTCTCATGTAAGTAGAGTCTTCATCCGTCTCATGGGTATGGGTAGTGAGAAGTGCAGTGATCCCGCTAATACCTTCTAATGACCCCAGAAGTATGTGGTTGGTTTTTTGTAATTACCTGTCTCTGTATCAGGAGGAAATTTGGCTTTGAAATAATAATAATTAGGTATAATAATTTATTGGACCCCAATTTTTAAAGTCTGGTTTTGTATAAGTAAAAATTTCAGTTAACTAACATTGGAAACTGCTGGTAAAAGGAGAAGAGCTGTGCCCAGAGTAAGTGTCTTCATGAATATCATGGGTGTGAATTACATGAACTTCAAAGTTGTGCACTTCCTGACATCTGTTTTGTCCACTCAAAGGCAGATCGCACCCCATTTCTTCTACTTTTGAAAGTCTGGTACTTTCAGGTTACCAAGACAAGTGAATTATTCCCTGCCTTTTATTTATGCAAAGCCTTTATTTTCAAAATGCCTTTATTACCACTGGAGGCAGAGAGACGACTTTAGAGGCTGGTGTATTATCTCACTAATGGGGTTGAATCAGATTATTAAAAAGTGTTGGCAATGAGCATGGAGAGGGAGAAAACTGTTGAAATAAAGGGAGGGATGAATGATAGACGCTTTTAAGGTTTTTAAGCTGAGCGGCCGGGAGATGTGTGTTGGTATTGACGACAAACACAGAGAAATGGTGGTGGGAATTGGTTTAGGGAGAAGAGACTACCCAGAGATTTTATGAGATTAAAAAGCAAGTCCTGAATAAATTGGCTCGAATTCTCCAACGCCTAAAAGAAAGCATTTCATCTTTGCTACCAATGCCTTATTTTTTTGTATAGTTCTTTATATAAGAGATAAAACATTGCCATAAATAGGAACCGGAGTTGAAAGAGTGATAGCAGTGGCTATAACTTTACATTTCGTGTGAATTCTTGGAGATGATTTGAAGAATATTGGAGCAGAGTTTGCATAAACAGCTCAGCAGATCGTACCAGAGTGTTTCTAACTCTAACATGGAGTAAGATAAGAGTGCAGTCTCAAAAATAAATGAAACTAGATACAATTCAGCTAGGATTCATGGTTGGTCCCATTGTCCGTGCTTTTCGGCTAGTCCAGTAAGTTTATGGCCTAGTCTGTTCCTTTCCTTGGGTAGGGACAGGTGACTTCATGTTGCTTTGTCTAGCTTACTTCCGAATGATGGAGACTTTGTTCTTCCTGTTGGAGTTCATTTTTGAGGAACATTCCTTCGTTTCATTTATCTCATTATGATTTCTCCTTTTCTAACACTCCTTTTGAGTATGTGCTTTGGTGAGCCTAGTACACAGACATACTATTTTTGCTTATTTGTTTTTCTCTTTTGTGGGTCTGTGGCTGTGGGAGGGGGCTGGGGAACTTAGTTTTCACGTGCTATTTTTGAAAGATGTTCTCTTTTATTTTGTAGACATGGTTAGCCCTTTGACTACCTTGAGTTTCTGTGATACATTTTAAATTCAGGCAGAGGAAATAGGGCCTTAGGGAGATTACCATGAACCCCGAACAGTTTTCTCTTGTTTTTTTGTTTTGTTTTGTTTTGTTTTGTTTTGTTTTATTTTTTAAATCAAACCCCTCCCTACTTTTCTTTTTTCAGTGTGTAAAGCACTATCATTTCGCTTCCTACATAAAGAGCAACAATTTAATATTAATGAGTTATTAAAATGTGTGTATTTTTACATAATTTGATACAGATTTTTTGAAGTTCTAATTCCCAGATGTGAAAATAAAGAATCCACAAGGGCAGGAAACTTGACTCAGGGTGCCAGCAGTGGTGGAGCGCCAGCGAATGGTGGTTCCTTCCGTTACGGCGGCGGTCTCCCTGCCTCTGCTCCAGAAGACACCTGCGTGTCCTCCAACCTCAGGTGTTAATCCGAAGACCGTCTCTCTTTTAAATACTGTTTTGTCAACTTTGATTAAAATCCTGAGTGTCCTTGAGTAAATAGGAATATGTTCACATTTTCCCAAGTGTTTTTGCATTTTTATAGTTACTACATTTATGCTTTTCCTTAGTTGGCATGCCTAAATGTTGACATCCTCGAGGAAGGCACAAGATTTCACTTTACGCAGAAAATTCAATTACATTTAGCAGTCGTTTATTGATTGCCTCCTATGTTTAAGATTTTATGTTAGATGTAGGAATCTAAAAATTTATAAAAATAAAAATTTATAAAAATAAAACTGGGATTAGTTTATTATTAGTGTTCTTTCCTATAACACGTTCAGCAGTTAAGAAATCAACAAGAAGACATACCTATATTCAGAATGCCTGGTATTTAAGATACTCTAAGGTAGCTTCCCATTTTTTCTTCAGAGAGCTGTGTATATAATGTCTGCAGAATTCATACTTCTGGCCTGTGTAATAGTGCAGAAATGTTTTGCCATTCCGTGGAGGTTTTGGATATTGGAAAAGGGAAGAGCAGTGACTCCTGTGTTGAAAGGATGTTACCTGCTCGGCGAGGCACTGAGGCAGCGTTTCGCCCTTGGCCGGGCCCCTCACGAGGGGGAGGCCCGGCACTACCCTACATCGTCCACCACAGCTGGTATGGTAGAGGAGCGAGTCTGCTGGTTTTCTTGAGTGATTTCCTGAGGGATTTTATTTCTACTACTTTTTTTCTGACTTAATTTGCACTTTCTACTTTCATAGGGGTGAAAACAAGTTATTGAAACTCTAGCCTTCTTTGATAAAAGTCTGGCCCTTTCTTGGGGTATCAGATTTTAAAAAGTGTACTAATTACACGTGTTACGACTCGTAGAGCACATGTACACATACTTCAGTTTAGTTTTACTGCCCAGACGTTTCCCCTCTACCCTCTGAGTTACATGAGATACAACATGTATTAAACCTCCTGTGTCGACCTTGCCTGTGTTACACGTACGTGCTCAATAAATTGTCCACTTCTCACCCTTCGTTTGCCTCTCCTCGTCTTGTGAAACTCAGCTGCCTGGGCCTGTTAGGGTTGTAAGTCTCCCAAACTTGCCCGAGATTCAGCTCTCCTCTCCTCAGGACGAAGAGACCTGGAACAGAGACTTCGTAGAGTCACAGCGATTATCAGCTCCTTTTTTTTTAAAGATTTGTATTTATTTATTTGATAGACAGAGAGAGATCACAAGTAGGCAGAGAGGCAGGCAGAGAGAGAGGGGGATGCAGGCTCCCCGCTGAGCAGAGAGCCTGATGTGGGGCTCTATCCCAGGACCCCGAGATCACGACCAGATCATGACCCGAGCCGAAGGCAGAGGCTTAAACCACTGAGCCACCCAGGCGCCCCTATCAGCTGACTCTTGACGAAAACTTTATCCCCTCGACTCCTGCCCAGGACTCCATTGTTGGGCCTCCCAGGGCTGCAGACCTCTTCTGATGGAGTGTGTTGGTGTGAACCACTGGCATTCTTCTGCATTCGTTTCCATTTCGTATTTTTCATGTTTATTTATCACGTAACAGAAGAGCATGGAAGTGTGAAAACTATATTAAATACGTTGTAATTCGAAACAATACTAATTGGCTCTCCCAACATTACTGTCAAGAGTTGCGTAGGTAACTGCGTAAGTGGCTGCAGGAATGGGAGTTGACTGGTCCGTGCTCGGCCCACCTTGCGGTATGGACAGTGAGTGGTAAAGTCGCCTAAAAGAAGAGAGAGAAAAGAAAAAGAAGATGTAAGGAAGGGCTCAGATGGAAATCTACTTTGCTTTCGCTGAAGTCTGCCTTAGATAAAGTCCTTAGATTCCGCAAAGGGTTTTCAGATTTCTGAGACGAGAACCATACGAGCCATAGTGCTTGCTCAGGAATAACCAGCGGGGCCTGATAACGCATCTTTAGTGGGAGATGAGACTGAAGGTGGTGAATCGGGTAAAATATCTGAAGATATCCTCCTAAGTCGGATACATTTCTCACTCTTTTTCCCGGTCTTTGTATCTATAATACACACACACACACACACACACACACACACACACAGGAAAGGGGAGGGGTCAAGGGGACCATGAATAAATAATTATATTAAAGGGCACCTTGGTGGCTCAGTGGATTAAAGCCTCTGTCTTCGGCTCAAGTCATGATTCCAAAGTCCTGGGATCATGCCCCACATCGGGCTCTCTGCGCAGCAGGGAGCCTGCTTCCTTCCTCTCTCTCTGCCTCTCTGCCTCCTGTGATCTCTGTCAAATAAATAAATAAAATCTTTAAAAAATTAATTATATTAATATAGGAAACACAGCTTTGGAAGCTCTCTGCCTTTTTTCATTCCTATTGATTAGATGACGTTCAGTATGTTGCAAGTCAGGTGGTGTTTTGCAAGTGAGAACACTTTGGAAGTATCTTGGTTTTTTTGTTTTTATTTTTTTAATTAACATGTGTCTTACTTGTTTCAGGGGTACAGGTCTGTGAATCATCAGTCTTACACACTTCACAGCACTCACCATAGCACAGACCCTCCCCAGTGTCCATCACCCGCCGCCCCATCCCTCCTACCCTGCCTCCCCTCCAGCAACCCTCAGAGTATCTTGTTTTTTTTAAGGACCGTTCTTTTGGACAGTTGTGTTTATTCATGCTTAAACTGTACATCCCAAAAAGGGAACTTCTGCAAATGTTCGTTTAATAAGCCCAGCATATTTAGCTAGCGGTGGTAGCTGTGCAAAGGTATCTGGACAAATTATAGAGGAAATGAATGTTACTTTACAGTTGTAAATATATACGATACTCACCATCATAGTTTTACTTTCATAAACCCAGTTTCTCATCAAAACAACAAAATTATGTGAAGTTTAATGTAATTCATTTAGTAGCCTCTCTGAAGTTTTTATACTGTGGTGTTCTAATAAAAAGTATGACCCAGACACTGTGTAACTTAATGATTAAAATTAAAAACTGTAGATTTCTTCATCTGTAAAAGTATTTAAAAATATCTTGGAAGAGGCATTCTTTTTCCAACATGTTTCTCTATGAATTATAAATAAATTTGTTTATTTTTAAAGATGCCAGTGGCCACTTTTAACTGAAGGAGTCCTGTTGTGACAGAACATTCTCATTTCCTATGATGTTTTTACCTAGAATTTATAGCCCATGTGTTCCTAAATGGGAATTCAGCTGACCTAGAGTAAAACATTTGTATAAACTGAGACTACTCAAAGTGGAATACAAATTTTTAAAAACGTCTAAAAAAAGGAGAAGTAAACAAACCATGATCATGCAGTTACCATGAATCACTATTAAATTTAAGACTGCAAGATCCCTGGCTGCCTCAGTTGGGGGAGCGTGTGACTTTTGATTTCGGGATTGTGAGTTCAAGCCCCACATTGGGTGTAAAAATTACTTAAAATTGTAAAAGAAAAAAAAAAAGAAAGAAAAAAAATTAAGGCCCACATTCCTGACTAGGTAGAAGGGGGAAAATGAGGTTGCATGATTATTAACATAAAGTGAAAATATATCTTAAGGATGAAATATCAGGTTATTACTTTGTAAAAGAAATAGTTTATAAAGGAACATATATATAGTACTCCTGTGAAAAAAGTGAATAATGATGCCAAAATAAGCATTTTCCTGTTTTTGTTTTTTTTTTTATAGTGTTAAAGAAATTTTTTCATTATATTTGGAATGATTACCGTGAGCCCAAGTTTGGTACCCTTCAACTCAACAAGTGAATGAACGATGGGCTAGTTTTTCTGTAACTTGCATAGCTGTTGCAATTAAAATCCAGCAACTCTTTCCAAAGAAGTAGCTTATTGAGCCTATTTTCATTTCAGAGTGTAATTCTTAAAAATAGTAATTTTGTAAGGGTAAAACGTGTAGCAGAATGAAAAGTCATTTAATAAAGAAATAGTTCAATTGAGAAGAGAGTATTTTTCATAAACTTTTCTCTGTTCTAAGGGATAGGTGACATTTTGTTTTGTAACTCGGCATTTTTCTGTTGTCCGCTTTTATGGGAGAAGATTGCTAATCTTTGAGTTACAAGATTTGGACTCAAGATATTAATTGGTTAGTCTAGTGATGGTCTCAATTTTACAATGCAAACATTCTGCTAATGACTTAGTACCATGACAGTTTGCATCTTGTGGCAAAAGTTAGTAGTGTTTTTTTAGTTTTGGTTTTCTTTTGGTTGTTTGAGGGGAGGAGGGTATCTGTTGACTTGGGTACATTATAATATTGGAGATACCTTCTTCAGGACAAACAGGATAAACCCATAATCTGTCTAGCTCCAGAGTTCTAGTGGGAAGAATTCTAAAGCTGGTGTGATTCCTCCACTTCTGCCCCCAGGACTGACCCTGGAAGAGTCTTGTGTTCTGTGTCGGTTGCTGCACCTCATGTTGTAAAAAGGAATGGGTGTGGTGAGCAGCCTGTGGCCCAGCCAGGAGGCATGAAGATCTTGACAGCCGGCTTGATTTGAACCCACAACTGTCACTGGCTCTTGGCCATTTATCAGCCTTTAGGGGGAAGGGGAGCGGGGTCTATTGGGGCAGCTGAATCATGTTCCTGTTATTTTGAGGGAGTTGGACTTTTTTGAGCCCAAACCGTGTAACGGAATTCAACAAAAAGACAATTTAACATACATTTACTCTTCCAGAACAAAACGTTGTAGGAAACTACCTCTGTTCATTTGTTGGCCAGTCTTGTCATTTATAACTTGCTCTAAGTATAAAAGGCCTAGTAGGATAAATTCCTCTTTGTAGATACTCCTTTAAGAGGACTTGAACTCCAGTGTTCATTCTTTTGTATTTCATTACCTCCAGGAAAATGACTTGCTCAAGATTTTATGGCTCTCTCAACTCTAAAGCCTGTGCTTTTAAAAATCATACAGTTAGAAAATCATGAAAGAGCAGTGTCTGTGTCAGCTGTGTGTGTGTGTGTGTGTGTGTGTGTGTTAAGACACAAAAAACCCCTGTAAATTGCAAAATTGTTTCCCTTCGAGGGCTTAAAAAATACCTTGAGTTTGTTGGGATTAGAATGGGTGGCAGGCAGGGTAGCTGCCCTTCCGGAGCTGCAGTACACAAATCGATTTTGCTCCCTTAGCTGCCTGCCTGCGTGTGCTTAAAACAATTTTTGACAAATGCCGGAGTTTCACAAATGTAGGAGTAGCAGTTCTCAAGGTGGTTTTCCAAGTCCCTTGGAACAGCCATGCCCGTCTTCAGTCACTCTTCATTTGAATGAGAAAGGGGATGGTAGAAGCTATTTTTATTTTCCCCTGGGAGCAAGAGAAAAGGAGGCGGAACTCTGTACCATGTAATTTTAAAAAAGAAAAAAAAAATCAGATTCCATTGAGATTCTTTCTTGTTTACTTTTTATTTTACTCTTGCCGTCTCCCAGTGTGTTTGCCTAATATAAGTCTTCCCCCAGGAATATGAGAATATGTGGTACGGTCCGCCTCATAACCTTCCTGGATATTTTTATAATTTATCATCAGCTGACACCGCCTGGGTAGAATATTCTTACCACTCCCTCTGGCTGCTGGAAGTCTGAAATTACATCTTTGTCTTTGAAGTCAGGCATACTGTTAGCGTTGCTATGGTGACAGGGTGGGTAATGGCGTCCACAGACAGGAGATCGGTATTTAGCATCTAAACGCTGCTGTACACAAGGCCTTGATTTTTAGAGTGGTTTCTGAACTATTCCCTTTTAGTAAATGTTTAAAAATTACATTTTTACATGGTCTTACTAGATTAATAGTCATGGTTTATTTCATTTTAACTGCAAGGATAAAAGCATTATTCCATTAAATGGGTAGCTTTTTTTTCTCTCTTCGTTTATGCATTATTAACACAGGCTTTCCTGTTTTGCTTGTAACATTTTATAGGCTTTTTCAAACATGCAGTCAGATTTGCTCTGTTGCTCCTTTATTTTTTGGTCTTAACCCATTATCTGCTCCATCTTCCATGATTTCAGAGGAGACAAAGTTCTTAAGGAACTAAGATTTTAAAATATTAAAAATGAAGAGGAGGAGGGAGGGTGAGAGGTCTGTGTGTGTGTGAGAGAGAGAGAGAGAGAGAGAGATAATGTTGACTGGCCGGTGTTACCCCATGAACTGCAGCAATAACTTTCTTTTTAAGTGTTTCTTTTGTTTCAAGTTTCTTTTTAGCCCCTCTCCTGTACTGTACGTTCACATAGGAGGTTAAAGGAAAGATTATTTACAGTTGTGGGGAACTGTGGGACATTTTGAAAATGTTTTAGTTAATGTAACTTTTTAAAAATGATTTTATTTATTTAAGAGAGAGAGAGTTGGGGGGGGTGTAGAGAGGAGCAGAGGGAGAGGGACAAGCCGACTCCCCACTGAGCGCGACGCTCACCATTGGGCTAGATCCCAGGACCCTGAGATCATGACCTGAGCTGAAACCAGGGTTTGGATGCTTAACTGACTGAGCTACACAGGTGCCCCAGTTAATGTAACTTTCGAAGTGATAGTCTCTCAATTTAATCTGTTTGGTCTGAGACCAGTAACTTATATTACTTATGATTTGTTGATTCTTGATTGTTTTGTCATTAGAATAATAGTGACTCTTAAAAGTTCACACCGCATATATGTATGCCTCCCTACCTCATTTATGAACTGCTTCTGGAATATCATTTTGAAAGCCTCATGATATGGACCTTATGCCTTCATAAAGTATTTGTTAGGAATTCTTCCTTGGGTTAACTTAAAATGCTTTCTTGGATTTGGATTCTACTTCTGCCTTCTTAAACCACATGAGATAAACCTAAATCCCTTGTCTCTATCATGGCTGTTAAGATGTTTGAAGGCGGTTTTCATTTTACGTGTTTTTTCACTTGCCTGATTAGTTCCTTTATTTTCCCCATTATGTAGTTTCCATTCTGTCCCCACCCTGCTCTTAATTCTTTGGTAAAGTTCATTTTGTGTAAATGCCTCCACATAGGAATCCACAGCCAGACTAAATACTCCAACAGAAGTGTGGCTGGTATAGAGCCGGTCAGTCACCGCCTTTGTTCTAGACCATCGCGGTGGTAGGCGCTTGGCGTCAGAGCTGAATCCCACTCTGGCCCTGTGATGGGAGGTCCTTTTAAGGCTCATCTCTCATCTCTCCTGTACTTGAACCTAAGAACAGCTTTCGCCTTTACCCTCACTGAGTCATTTGGGTCATTGTTCAAGTCTGCTAACGTGTTTTTGGATTCCAAATCTAGCATCTGTTGTATTTAATAGAATTTCTACCTTTGTGTCATCTATAAATTCATATCTCATTATAACTCTTAACATAAGCCAATTAAATAGGCTGAATGTAGAACTCTTTGACGTTTTGGTTGTTGCCATTCATCCTGGTATAATAAATCTAGAGCTTCCGTGTGTTCTGGACCATGCATTACATGTTAACTACAATGCCACCCTAAGAGACTTAGGCTAGAAACTGAGTGGGAATCCAGAACAGTTGGGATTATGGTTCTGTTATACATAAAGGCTCTGTGATATTGAAAGTTACATATGATTTGTTCCTGATGTAATCTTGTATTCATCAAACCTAAGTTTTCTGCATGGGAGATGGAAATTGACTTCGTAAGCCAGTTCTTGTTGCAGCATGAAGGGATACACACTGGCTTCTTCCCTGTAACCAGGAGGAATGGCCAAAATAAACATCAAGAGAAGGTAGAAGAGCCTGTGCCTGTCCCCTGGGGGCCCTAGAAACGGAGCCTGAATGTCATGGGCCAAGGCAGATGGTAGTCCCCCTGGTCTTGGGATCTTTGAAATGAAGTGGTCCTGTGTCTGGGACCTAAAATGTCAGTGAACAAGACTGTCGGTCACAGAAGCCCATGGCCTGCCTGTCCGGTGAGGATGGTTAGTGGAGAGAGCAGGTAGAGTGTGTGTTTGCGTCGGGGGAGAGGGTTCCTCCTCTACATCTTCCTTTTCTCCCTCTGTATTCAGCTGTGTGTCTGACGGATGTTGCATGCTTTCCTGTCCATTACAGATTGTCCCGTCTGAGGGGGCACTGGATACTAGGGACATGAAACTGACACGGTCTTTTCTAGGGATGGCTAGTTCCCTTGCACGGGGACGCGCACCGGCGGCCTGGCACTGGGGAGGAGACGCAGGGTACTGCTTCTGCAGTACGTGGTGGCTCTGCCTTCTTGCTCCCCTCTGCCTGTGGGAGCAGAGGCAAGTGTGAGCCAAGTGAGTCACCCAGGAAAAAAAAAGACATCCTTTTGTGATTGGGTCCTAGGTCTCTCCATGTATGTGTGGAGAACAGGCATGCACGTTTTGCTTGTATTATGCTGCTTCTCCTCTCCCCAACCCTACAGCTTCTGTCTCAAGCCAGGACTCCATTTCTGGACATCGGTACTTGAGAGGCAGAACACTTACAGATTAAGAATTTGCCAATAAGTTCTATAGATTAGAAAAAAGAATGCTTTACACCAGCACTGGCTCATGGAGTGACAGGTGGGGACTAACCCTGGAGATGGTCTCTGGGGGCAGCAGTCCTTTTCCTTCCTCAGTTGTAGGCTCTGTATATTGATGACTGCAGGCTACTCGGGTTGACCAGCCGTTTTGGCTTGAAGTAGGGTGAGGAATGGACACGTTCTCACTATAATGAAACCCTTCATGAGGTTTTTATTAAGTGAATTCTGTATCTCCCTTCAAAAGAACAAATATGTGAGTGAATTTGGTCCTGTTTGAAGTATTTGTAAGAGCGAGTGTGTTCTAAAGACTTTTTGGATATTCTAGATCTGCAGTGTCCAACAGAATTTTCTGCAGCGATTAAAATATCCTGTATCTGTGTCATATAGTATGTTAGCCACTTGCCATGTGTTACTGTGTAGCACTTGAAATATGGCGGGTGCGAGGAGCTGAATTTTGAATTTTAATTAAATTTAAAATAGCCACATGTGGCTAATGGCTTCCATATTGGACAGTCCGTTTCTAGCTTATGGATCCTACGTAGTCTTGTTTTTACTACGGAATAGATTTTGGTAAAATAACCATGTCCTCATTCATATTCAGGTTTTCGGTGCGTTCTGAACTAGCATTTCAGTCTAACCCCTTCATACGTGTGTCCCGGAGATTACTGGTACAAATGTATTTTAGGTGTGGAGTTCATCGCTTGCAGGCTTTTGGTATATAGATTGAAAACCAAGATTTCGGGAGTAAGGTAGTTGTCCCCTCAGTGGATGGTTGCTGTGTGCTTCGAAGTTAGCCTAAGTGCTTTCTCGTCTTTCTACGTGCCTGTGTGCCTGCACTTTCGATTACCTGTATTTACTGGAAGTATTTACTACAGAGGTGGTTACCTTTAGGCTGTCCTCTGGGTGCACCCCCCTCCCTCCCACATGCAGACTAGCACCAAGGTCAGCTTGGGGTGTGCGGAGTCCAGGCCCCTGGCCATGGGCTGGAGGTCAGGCAGCGGTGTGACCCCCTGCGGAGCACAGTAGTGTCGTGGGGAGGTCCAGGATTCTGCTCTCCCGGACCACTGTGCAGGTGTAAGCTGCAGCTTTCCGACACAGTGCAAAACGTCTTAAGGTCTATGCATTTGGCATCTTTTTCAGAACTTAGGTGTCATATCTGCGAGGTAGCCTGGGGTTTAGCCTCTGGTGGTGAAAATAGCTTCCTGTGGCTGCATACAGATGATGTCTGCTGATAAACAAGGCTGTGTTCCCTTCTGTGTAATTGCAAAGGGCATCAAGACCTGTGTTCTCAGTGAGTCCTAGATAATTTCCTATTACGGAGTGCAAATAAGCGGCAGTTCCTGGGCAGCGGAGGAATTTTCCGACTCTGCCTTCCCTAGGCTGTGTTGCTCCCTCGCTAGGTGAGGAGGGAGCTTGCCGAAGCAGCTGGCGATGCAGCGAAAGCCTGGAGCCCCAGTCCCTCCGGCTGCCCTTCTCCAGGCCGCTCCGCCCGGGCTGTGGTTCCTGGTCGGGGGATCGCATGTGGCGCTGCCTTCCGCGTCTCCTTCTCGGTTCATGGTTCCAGGCCTCGGCGGGTTCCGGATGTCCAGAAGCACTGTGGGTTACCTCTCAAGTACTGCAGCTGCACAGTGTGAACACCGTGTTCCAGGCTTTCCGATCCGCTTGTCCCCACCTCCGAAGTCAGCTTTGCCTGCTGCCTGCCTTCACCTCTCCAAACACCGCATCTCACGCCTCATCCCGCCCGAGTGTTGTCTGTTTCCTGAGAGCAAAAGGTTAAAGGGTGACTTTCTGTTTTTGAGGTCATTATACCACACCTAGGAACATCTTTTAATTTTTAAACCCCACCCCACGTAAAGAGGAAGGATCCTAGGAACGAGTAATAATGATTTTCTCAGTATTTGTCTGGTTCTAGGGCAGGAATGTGCACTTCGGCTTCGGAAGTAGACGGATGGGTTACTGGTGCTTGTCGCTCTCACTCATTCGGTCTGTAAACCTAATTTGTTTTATTTATGATGGGAGAAGGAGTAGATGAATTCATTTTACTAAGCAGTTCTTGAGTTTTTGTAGTGCGCTATTATGACAGATACATTCTTGGTTTGAGCAAAGATGAGGAAGTACAGAATCCCTGAGATTATGAAGCACTTTTCAGCAGATATATTCTGTTGTGGGATATATATTTGTTGTAGGATATTTAAATGTTCTCCAAATGTCTTCAGTACTTCCTGTGAATAGGAACTGATTTTTTTAATTACAGGCTGGATTTCTCTTTCCCCTTTTGAGAAATAATAGTCCTCCCGGCTCCCCTGTTCCCCTTTTGGGAAAAGTCAGTAATCTGGGTAATTTCTATTAAAAAACCTCTATTAAAACCAAGGAGTGATTGTAGTCCACTTAATGAAGCAA
Source organism: Mustela lutreola (assembly GCF_030435805.1). Taxonomy (NCBI): domain Eukaryota; kingdom Metazoa; phylum Chordata; class Mammalia; order Carnivora; family Mustelidae; genus Mustela; species Mustela lutreola. Next base: position 10,342,047 of record NC_081295.1, on the reverse strand, counting down.
AGCACAAAAGATGATGAGGACAGGAGCGGTAGAGAGTCAGTTCACTCATGGAGCCACTTACTTTTAAAGGTAAGGAAAAATAAAGAAGCCCCCTTCTCTTTCTTCCAACCTGGTTGTTATCTGGAATTTTCAGTTAAGTAAAATCGTTAACCACTTATATGTGCTTCAAACTAAACACAAAACCCCAAAGACTATTTAATTATCACACTTCTGTTAATAAGATTATGGGACTTGCATAGGAAAGATACTGTGCAAAATAGAATCCTTTCCTGTGTTAGTGAGAATACTTGGTTTGTGTTCTTTTTAATTATTGGGTCTAATACTTCTGCTTTTTAGTCAACGAAGGGTGAAAGCAAGAGAACGACCATTACTTCATCCTGCTGGAAAGGTCTTGTCTAATCTAAATTGTTTGTTACATCGTGTAGGGTTTTGTTCTTAAAACCTCTTAAAAAGATGGATGTAATATCTTCTTTCTCAAGATAGTTTTGATAAAATCTCAGCAGTTTACTAAAATTTTATGAGACGTCTTTAGAAAAAAAAAAAAGCTTAACAGTTGCAGAGCTGTCAACTCCGTCATCTGAGTCATTCTTTTTTCCTTAAATATCTCATTCATTTAAATACTATGAGTTTGTCCTCACCTCCACTGTCCAGTAAATAAATAAATAATATTCAAAGCTTTAGGTTTCTCTCCCTAGTTTCCTTTTGTGCCTGGTTTGGTTGGGCGAGATCTGCAGGAACACTGTTAAAAGTGGGAAGTGATTTAACATACCTTTGAGGCATTTGGCCATAAAGATTTGGTTTCTGCTAAAAAAGCACCAAGGTATGAACTTGCTGTGAGGGCGGGGCGGGGTGGGCTTGGGAGCAGTGCGAACACCAATCTCCGCCCAGCTCCCAGCAGCGCTTTGTTGGGTCAGTTTGGCTTCTTAGGAAGAGCATTGCATTTTTCTCAGGTCAGGACAGGAACAGTCTACTTTCTGAATGAGTAAAGTGGAAGTGACACTCTTGCCCCCTCCCCCGTGCCCTTCTTGAATCCACTGTTGGGAGTTGAGGATTTTGTCCACTGTGTGTCCTTCTCTGGTTTGCTCCGTGCCCATCCTAGTATGCTGCTTAAATTTTCATTCAGAATCGTCTTTGAAGATCATGCACTCTTGATTTAACTGAGAACATTATGTTCGCCCTAAACTATTACGATTTTTTTAAAGTAGTATTTTGTTTTTCTTTACAGTTCCTAAATTTCTTTACTTAAAAATATAAAAGATAAAAAAAAAACAGAAAACAAAATGCAACGCATTTCTGTTTTCTGATGGAGAATTAGGCTTTGTACAAAATGTGTGATGTAGCATCTGTTTGTATGACAGATGTCCTTTATTGACTCATAGTAAGTTCCCCTGTGCATTGATATAATGGAATTATTGTTCTTAAAATAATTTATCCTAATTTATCGTAAACTAAAATTATATTTTCATTTTGGAATTATATTAGTGCAACCAATAAGAAATGACATGCATGAAGTTTGTTTTATTGACAAAGTATTGCCCTTAAAAGTACTATTTTTGTTTATGAGCAAATGTATTTCGTTTATATGGGTTTGGGTGTGCATTCCTTCGAGTCTGTTTCCCTAGTGCGGCTATTTACTAAAGCCTGAAAAATTAAGGCGACAATTTCATTTCTGCTCTGCATTTATTCTTTTATGAATGTACAGGGCAGTTGTCAAATGGGGGTGAACCCAAATTATTCTCTGAGAAAAAAAAATAAAAACCAGCCCGGTAAACTAGAATTAGAATTCGGATTTAGCAAAGTTGCAGGGTTTTAGAATCATAAGCATCGAACCCTTTCCTTTATTTTTTAAGACTTCAATTTAGAGAGGTGATTTGGTTCAGTGAAGATGCAGAATTATTCCCTAAACATTCTATGAAACTAAGTACCAGCGTGGAGAGCAGAGTTCATGGGATCTGCCTGTAGAGTTCAGGTGGCCACTTTGAAAAACCATTGCAAGATGGGCAGCCTTCTTATTTGGCTAAAAAGGAGCAAATAATTGTAAAGTAGAACATTGATTTCTAAATTTGAAATGCTATATGTTCTCAGAGAGAAGGGAAGAAATCGCTCATAGAAAAAGACAGAAACTGCAAGCACCTCAGCCCTGGTCAGGACACCTCTTGCTCACTAGTCCGTGGGAGCAGCGCCCGGCGTGTAGAAACCGGCCGGATGTGCGCGCCCTGTGGCCGAGTGCCTGCTGCGTGAGGCTACGTAATAGAAACCGAATACTACAGTAGTTTCTACATTTAATCAACTTTCTTCCACTGTCAAATTCCATGCCAAAACTGCACTTAAAAATGTGGCTCTGTCTTTTGGAGAGTAAAATGGAAGGAATCACTGGGGAGGACCTCCGGGAGGTAGTGAGATGCTGACTTAAGAGAATTTGGACTTCGGCTCTTCCCCGTGGAACCGAGGTGACTTCCTGAGCACAGCCCTGAGCCCGGCCTTTCAGCTGCTCGCTGGCGGATGCCGGGATAGGTGCTGCTCCTCCAAGCCTCCTCATTTGGATCGCGCTAGGGAGCAGGGCCTCGAGCTACCCCATCAGCACCTGCGCCTTGCCCTCACCTGCTCTGGGTCCATATCTCAGGGGACCGCTTGATTGACCTCTTGATAGAAGCCTGGTGATGGGCACTGGTACTGCCAGTCCCCAAAATGAGTGATGAAGGCAAGACGGTGCCTAACTTTTGTCTCCTGTTGACTGCGAAATTGACACGTAGGTAGTATTTGCTGTGGTTCCAGAATTGGAAATAAATGGGCACATGAGACTGAGAACAACTCTGTCAGATCTTACATTATTGAGATTTTGTTTTCTGAGGAATGTATTTCGAAAAAGAAGAAACTATTCTATGTATTCCACAAGAAAGTAAGAAATACCATGTGGTGGGAGCAGCCTGCCAATTCTTTCTTCTTATAAAAATAAGTCAACTCCACTATGCCACCCACTCTATTTTTACTAGAAAGAATGGGTGTACTGATTTATTTCACAGATAATTTTGTATGTAATGTATATAATTTTGTATGTACATATATATTCTTTAAAAATACTGTAAAAGGGTAAATGATAATTCAGTAGATTCAAATTTATTTTTTTACCTTTTTATTTTGAAATTTCAAAATAAAATGAAAGTAAAATGCATTGCCATGGATCTTAATTTTATTTTTATTTTTTATTTTTAGAAAGTAGTTTTTCAGAAATCTGTACCCATGTCAGTTTCTTTAGTAGTATTATATAGTTAACATAACTAATTTGGTAGGTTCTGTTTGTTTTAGTGGATGTATTTTATTTAATTCTGTTGGAACTCTAACTTAGAGTTAGATTGGGAAGAAAGAAAGAAACCTATTGCTCAGTGTTTTCTCTATTTAAAAAGAGCTTTATTGGTTATTCTAACCACATGGGTAATATATACTCTTTTATAAAGTTCAGATTACTATTTTCTGTCTCTTAGATTTTTTTTTCTCCATAAATTCTTGGGTAATTCATTTCTTTTAGAAACAGGGTCATATCAGCTATGTACTGTTTTATAACCTGCTTAGAAAACGTAATGTAATTTCTTTTCAGATACAGTTGTATGCCTTCATTTTAGATGATCGCATAGCATCTATACAGAATAAGCCTGTGTAAGAAAGTATTAAACCTAAATATACCATATAATTAAGTATCACGGTTTTAAGTTGCCTTGTTATATTGAGCTTTCAGGTTCAAAATGATACTTAGACCCCCCCAAAAAAATTCTGAGTAGTATTTACTAAGAATGATCAAATGCTATTTTATTTATTTTTAGATCAAATGCTACTTTAAGGCTGAACCATGGAAGTTTGTTTTTTAAATAAACAAGACTCCTTAAAACAAACTTTTTCCTCTTGGTGTATTTATGTAAGATTCTCCCTGTTTACAGAAATTGTATCATGTTTGTTTTGAAAATAGAGATTTTTAATGTGCTTAGGAGATAGAGGTCTGAGAGGGATGAGAGATCCCGCATCGCACCAACTGGGCGTGGCCTCAATCTGGGTTCCACGGCAGTGTTTTGCGCCTTCCTCTAGCACCAACGTGTGCTCCCCAAGTATGGAAAGATAGCTCACATGAATGAGGGGTCCTCGCACACCACTCTTTTGTTTCAGTTTCCGCATCTCTTCTGTCATTCTTAGAAGACACCAGAAAGGCTCTGCATTTTGACTTTTACAGTTGTGGGGAGGGTCATCCTCAGTTTTCCCCCGTGGCCCCCTACCAAAAAGGGTGGGCTTGTCATGGACTCAGCTGCAGGCCTACCAGCTCATCTCCTGACCTTTGGCTCGCCAGGACTGTGAGCTGTCAGGGCTCCTGTGACATCCATGGGATGTGACTTGAATGGATAGACTGCACGTGCTGAGTCAGCTGTTCCTCCTTCCCTTCCACAGGAGAAAAGCAGGTGCTAAGTCTCATTTTGAGAATTTATCGCTGTCTGTTGGTGACACTTTAGAGACCACTCTGCTTGTTTGACTAATAGCCGAATGGAAGCTAATAGTCTGTTTAGGCCATCGAAGCCTAAAATCCTAATTTCTTCCTCTGACCTCCCCTTCCAAAATAATATCTCTTCATGTTTTTGTGCTGAGACTACAGACAGGCAAATGTGATATTTTGTGCAGGGAAAATTAGGATAGGATTGAGAGATTTGTGGTTTTAAATTCTTTTATGGTAACATACTTTTATGTGTATGCTTAGGTCATAGAATGTCGTGTGTGTGGTTCTGTATGTCTCCGTGTATAAAAATTGTAAATTTGGAGTTACCGATTTTGTAAAAGAAGAAGATACATTCTTTTTTTTTTTTTTTTTTAAGATTTTATTTATTCATCTGACAGAGATCACAAGTAGGCAGAGAGTGAGGGAAGCAGGCTCCCTGCTGAGCGGAGAGCCCAATGCCTGGCTCTATCCCAGGACCCTGGGATCATGACCTGAGTCGAAGGCAGAGCCACCCAGGCACCCCAAAGAAGATACATTCTTAAACCACTTCCTTTTAAAACAGCTGAACGTCAATGGAAGTACGAAATCTCTTACCTGAACAGGTTTCTTCTTCACACAAATTTTAAGAAAATTTACTTAAGTTCTATTTATATCCTGTGCACGTGATCTGAGGATATTTGGGGAGAATGATTCTTCGGTTCTTTTTACTTTGGCTTGTAGGAAATGAAAAATATATGAACAGTCCAAGTATCAACGTAGATGAGGTGCTAAATAAATTGTAATAAGCACCAGAGGACATAAAAATGTGTTAATCTCAGAGCTGCATGATGATTTTTGTGTTGTGAAAGGTTAGCTTTTCAATTGCACGACTTAATTACTTTTCAAATGAATATTTCATAAGTTTTTTTTCATTGGATATACATCTACACGTGTATTCTATTCCCCATGTGGTAGACATGGGTTAGCAGCAGTTTTGAGATTCAGTTATGCCCTTCCTGTCCGCCCCCGTCCCCCGCATACAGAGTGTAATCAAGACTTTCTCGTTTTTAAAATATTTTTTAAAGATTCGAAGTAATAACATCATTCACCAGTGCTTTTCCTGCCATTACTTTGTTGATTCTTCTATTGAATGTGATGGCACAGCTGATTTCTCCATTTTACCCAGGCGAGCCCCTGGTAAGAGTAGGAGACCGTGTTTTCCACCTTCCCAGGCGCACTGTTGTCCTTCCACAGAGTGAGGCTTGGTTTGGGGGCAGCAGCTCTCTTGCTTGCTCAGTCTCCCTCCTACTTTCTCTTAACAGTATAGAAAGAGTGTGTCATTTAAGAAAAATTACTGTTGATTATTCTGTGACTGTTTTGCACAGGGTAGCAGGGGTTAATGGAATAAACTAAATTTGCACTTTAATTCATGGATATGTATTAATAGCTTATAGAAAGCTTAGAATAAACTTTCATTAAATTCAAAATAAAAACTTCGTGGTTTCAGTTTAGGAGAAAAGTTACTGCAATACAAACAAAGAAAAGCTTAATAGCCTCTTTTTCCAGCTCTGTTATATCAAATAAAATTTTGACAGTTTGGAACCTAATGTAGAGTTATAGTTTGCTAATTATCTCTGGTTTGGAATTTGTAGATAGTAAAATTATTTTTTGTTAGCTTGATTATCCGGAAGTTGTAATTAAATATACATTTGGAGTTCATTGCACATCATACAAAAATGAAATAATCTTGACTAAGTTCTGAGAATTTTCAGATTATGTAACTAATTTTGTCTTTAAGATGTAGACAAGATATTCTCTTTAAAATTACTGGGATACACATATCCTTTGTAATATGCTTTGTTTTTATTTACTGTTGATGCCAGACTAGCAGAACTGGATGATATCTGGCCTTTGCACAAGGGCCAGAACGTAGAGTATCTCTGAGGTATTTAAGATGTGCTGACCATTTTATTTCTGGTAAATGGAATGAGTCTCCGTTTGTATGTACTATTATTTTATCATTCAACAGGACAGACCTATAGCAAACAAATCTAGCTAACCATTTCTTCACTTGAAATTCAGGTTTATGCCCACTTGAGAGTGGGCAGGTAATACTTAACTGGTATATTGCTGTTCACACTATACCAAGATTTTAAAAAACAGGACCAAACCAGAAAGCAGACTCTTAACTATAGAAACACACGTTGGGGCACCTGGGTGGCCCAGTGGGTGAAGCCTCTGCCTTCAGCTCAGGTCATCTCTCAGGGTCCTGGGATCGAGCCCCACATCGGGGCTCTCTGCTAGTCAGGGAGCTTGCTTCCTTTCCTCTCTCTCTGCCACTCTCTCTGCCTACTTGTGATCTCTCTCTCTGTGTCAAATAAATAAATAAAATCTAAAAAAAAAGAAAAAGAAAAAGAAACACATGCTGACGGTTGCTCGAAGGGAGATGGGCTCAGTGGCTGGTGGGGATTAAGGAGGGGAAGAGCCCAGTGTCCTGCATGAGAGATGAATCAGTAAATTCTACACCGAAGCCAATATTACATTGTACGTTAACTAAAAAACTTGAAACAAAAAAAGGACGTTCTTTAAAATCTTACTAATCTTATTTTGCTTAGAAAGTGTGGTTTCAGTTTGGGGAAAAGTTATCACAATATAACATAGGTAACTTTTAATAATCTTTTTTTTTTCAAATTCCTTTAATATCTTAGTCTGTTTCATTTTCTCTGTCTTTGCTCTTAGTGTTGATTGTGTTGTCTTTTTCATAACCTTGCTTAGAGAGTTTGTCTCAACCATCAGTAGAGAGATGTAAACCTATTCTTTTGGGGGACTCTGAAGGGGTCAGAGTAATCAGTTCTTCAAAATATACCTTATATTTGAACATGTAAAGCTGTGTCCCTGAATACAAATTAGCTTTATAGATGCACACATATAGGTACACACACCTAGGCTTTTCAGATAAGAATATTCACAGTATTAAGACAAGAATCACTATAGGAAATGCCATTAAATAGGTATGAAAAAGTCATGAAGATAAATCAGCTGTCACCCATCAAGTTAATGATTAATTTGGAAATTAGCTTCTTTTTTTTTTTGCTCCTGGTACTTCCTTCTTTTGACTGATTTTCACTGCTCTGAATGATGAGTAAAAAAGAAGAGGGAGAAAATATGTATATATATCTGTGTAGTTGGTACATAAAATTTGCTTCAGTGCTTTAAAAATATAGTAATATGAATTTACTTTATATATGTCATTTGAAATAGAAATGTCCAAATCTGCTTTTATAGGTTAAAGCATATGCATATTCATTATTGTTATTACAGTGAAAACTTAAGCTTTAGACTCTTGAATGTATCTAATATTTGAATTGATCAGTGAGTTGAAATTATAAGGATAACTAACTTATAACTGCATTTGAAATGTGGATACTTTATGTGCTTTTGGGGGCTTGTGGGTATTTTGACAGAAGTGGAAATGAGAGTCATGAAGAACCTTGATTTATCCCATAGGAAGCTCAGTTTCAAAATTTATTTTTCTTTTCAATTAAGTAAATCTTTACAGTAGATGTATGTGAAGTTCACATTTGCGTAGAGTTCAGGGCACCGAACTTGTTTCCTGTTCTTTATGTCCTGGGAAAGGACTGTCTTTGTTTTCACCTTCAGTCACCAGAGGCCTTTCCCGGTCCCTCCCTGTCTGTTCCCTCTGTGTGCCTGCTGGGGCCAAGTAAAGGAGACTGACCTGCCACAGGCCACAGGGCCTCGCTTTCACACATTGTCAGCCAGACAACATCTTATCTGGGTGGTACTCATTACCTAGAAATGATTCTTTTGTTTTTATTTTTTTTGTAGATTTTTATTTTCAAGTAATCTCTACACCCAGTGCGGGACTTGAACTCACAGCCCTGAGATCTGAGAGTCACACACTCTACTGACAGCCAGCTAGGCTCCCTTGGAAATGATTATTTTAAACTATGGTTACTGATAATGCTACTTGGTAGTCAGTATTTTAGTTTTAGTATTGAGTGTTGTAAATTGATGTGTATATCCAGATATTTTGCTCATTTTGTCCTCATTTTACAAAAATGTGTTCTGTTTTGTCTTTTTAAAGTAAGCTCTAGGCCCAACATGGGACTGGGACTCATGGCTCTGCCGACTGAGCCAGCCAGGCACTGCTGAGTGGGAAATTGAGAATGATCGTATTAGTGATAAGAAATCTGTCTGAAATATGTAATACCAAGATGTGAAACATTTGGAGAAAATGAATCTAGAAAATCTTTGTCTTCACTGGTTATTCATTTCCGTTTAACAAGAAAATAAATCCTCATTGGAGATTATGTTTTAGGAAGCACAGAGCAAATTAAGCATTTCTCCTCCTTCTTCGTCATTCTCATCCCCATCCTCGTGGCTGTGTCTGGCCCAGAACCCCCTTTGTGATTAGCCTTTCGCTCTTTTGTTCTGTACATGTTTTTAGAAATAAACTGTGAATGTAGGGCTACCTATAATCTCAAAGTTCTTAACACTTCCAGTGGTTATAAGATAGAGTTACAAGCATGGGGTTAGCTGGGTCTGAGTTTGAATCTCCGCTTCTAGCTCTGTGACCTGAGCAATCTAGACTCATACTTCGCCTCTTTGTCTTGCTGAAAATGGGAATAAAAGTTCCTTCTTTACAAGTTATTGGCAGGATAACTTGAGATCATGCACATGCAACCCCCTGGTAAATGGTAGTTCGTTTTTGTTCTTAATGGTTATTCTGGCTTGAGGCTCAGTGCTAGCTGCTTGGAGGGAAGGGATAGGAGCATCTGGTAGTTGATCTCTTACTACATGTGAGCGGAGCCCAGACACATGGGAAGCAGGCACTCAGCATGAAGCTTGTGACTTTCGCTCTAGGGGAAGCACTGTTGTAAAGGATAGTTCGTTTATGGTATCAGTGATTTTGTTTATAGGCTGAGAAATTTAATTTCAATTTGGTATATTTCTGGAAAATGTATTTCAGGTTTCAAAAAATTTGACTTTTATTATTACTATTATTGTTATTATTATTAGATTTTATTCATTTGACAAATAGAGAGCGAGCATAGGCGGGGGAGCAGCAGGCAGAGGGAGAGGGGAAAGCAGACCACCTGCCGACTGGGGAGCGCAGTGATGTGGGCTTGATGCTCGGACCCTGGGATCAGGACCCAAGCCAAAGGCAGGAACTTAACTGACTGAGCCACCTAGGCACCCCTAAACAACTTGATTTGAGAGATGAACTTGAGTAGTGTAACTTATTTGTGAATTATTTCAAGAATGGACAATGACATTAATACCCTGCTATTGTAGCTCCGTTGATTTTGTGTTTTTGTGTCGACAGAATTTCCCAGATGATATTTAATATGAATGTACATTTCTATTCTGAGTAAGTTTGTTGGTCTTAGCTAAAAGTGTATCCTTTTCCAGCCAGAGGATGGGTGGTGGTTGGATTTGTACTGTAATGTTGGATTTTTCATGGGAGATTTTCACTGTGAGTGCTGGTATATGTTTTAAGATAACCAGCTGGAGAAAGGAGTGTAGTCTGAATTAACTTTGCTTAAGCTGCTGAATTCACATGGTAGGCATGGTGAGCCAGAATTTTATGCATTTATTGAAAAGAGGTGTCAGCATTTATTGAAAAGAGGTGTCAGGAAAAACAATAAGGCCTCATAATAGTACACCTCCTTTATATATGGTAGTTAGCCAAAGCCAAGTCAGTTAACCTTACTCAGCTTTATTCTAGTCATTAGTTTTCCAACTCTTTATCTACAGATGTGTGACTTAATGTATGTGAGCTTTATGTATAAGCTTTATGTGTAAGAACTTACTCTCTGGAACATTTATTGGAATAGGAGTTTATAAGCATACTTGAATATTCTTGTTTGTTTTCTTTTACACTGCGGGGAGGGGCAGAGGGAGAGGGAGAGAGAGAGAATCTTAAGCAATCTTCACGACCAGCTTGGAGCCCAGTGTGGCGGAGGGGACTGGATCTCACAACCCTAAGATCCAATCATGGCCTGAGCTGAAATCAAGAGTCAGTCGCTTAACCGACCGAGCTACCCAGGCGTCCCTACATTCTTGTTTTCTAAAGAAGAGAAAATATCTGATAACTTAGAAGGCTCAATAATTTCAATTTAGTTTTCTTCTGTCTTGTTTATTTTTTGTTCTGTAACGTCTTTATGCATAGACTGGGGTCAGACAAGCCAATTCTAGGTTAAAGCAATTCATACTTTGTAAAGAAATTGATGTTTGCCTTCTCAGTGTTGATTAGAGAGCTACACAGAATGTAGATATTATATAGAATCTTGTATTTACTTACTTTGATAAAAGCTTTGATTTTTTAGAACATTAGTTTTGGTTTAAAAATGTCATACATTTTATTCTGTAACACATGAAATATACTATTTGAATCAAGATTGCTTGGTAAGTCTGCTAAGATATTTTAAACTTTGGAATATTAATGGTTTGTTCTAAACTGTTTTAATCATATTTCATTAATACTGCCAAATTTGGGGGATTAGTGAACAGCTTTGCAAAGATATCCTTTTGGGTTATAGAGCAACTGTTTGTGGCTAGTGGTAAAACATTCTTTAATGTTGTACTAGCCGTCTGTATTGTGTCTCTCTTGGATTCCCTCTCTGTGCTCACAGATAGGTGGAACATTTGGGTGCCTTTTGCATCCTGCCTCTGGATTTTGCTCTTGTCCCTCTGTGTTCTACAGCATGTTTATGTCTTGCTTAAGCTGAGTTACAGTATGTGATGTTTTTGACCTGAGAGAGTACACATCCACAGGCTGGCCTTGGTTCTCTCTAAGCCTTGCTTTGCCCATCCCGCTTACCTACTCCAGAATCCCTAGTGGAGAAACATAATTTTGCCCCCATTTGTATTTTGTGTGAAAGTGTAGACCTCTCATTTTCTCCGGTTCCTGATTTTTCTCTCTGCTGCTGGTTCCTTAGCCAGTGGAGCTCTGGTGCTCATCATACATATAAACGATAAAGGAGTTTACTGATGGATTACCATCCGTATTCACATGTCTTTAAAATTCACTGTTGATGAACTTTTTAGAAATTTATTTCTGATGAAGAGTAGTCATCAGAGGGGAGCCTGGCTGGCATAGTCAGTTAAGCATCCCGCTCTTGGTTTCTGCTCAGGTGGTGATCTCAGGGTCATTAGACTGAGCCCGTCTTGGGCTTTGAGCTCAGCGGGGAGTCTACTTGAGTTTCTCTCTCCCTCTCCCTCTGCCCCTCCCCTCTGATACTCCTGTGCACACACCCTCTCTCGTGCTGTCTCAAATAAATCATTTAAAGAATAAGAGTAATCATCACAGAATAGGAACTGAAAATTGTTGGAATGTTTGAGCTTTGGAATCAAATAGACTCAAGTTCTGACCTTCCTGTTTCTGCTCTTATTAACTTTGTGATCTTGGAAAAATTATGACTTCTTAGGATTTGCCGTGTCATCAATACAATGAACCTCCTAGCCTTACTGATGGATGAACTAATTAATGCAAAGAACCGACTAATGCCTTACTACAGGCAGGACTTAGTCATTTTCCCCCCATGTCACTTAGCCTCAAATTCTATATCTTTAAAATGGGGATAATTACATGTTAGCACAATGTAACAGAGTTGTACAGACTGTGTGTGTGTGTGTCTCTGTGTCTGTGTATGTATTCAGAGGAAATTTCTAAATGAGATACATCCTATAGGAACAGGGATAAGCTTGAGTATGTGTTAGTTTTCCATTGCTACGTAATAAATTACCACTAACTTAGAGCTTAAACCCTTTTATTATTTCATGGATCCCATAGGGTCAGGAATGTAGGTATAGCATAGCTGAGTCCTCTGCTCAGGATCTCCCAAGGTTGACAAGAGGGTGTCACTTAGGGCGGGACTTCATCTGAAGCTTGGGGTCCTTTTCCAAGCTCATGTGGTTGTTGGCAGAGGAGTCATAGAACTTAATGGCAGCCCGTTTCTTCAGGGCAGCTAGAGAGAATCTCTCTCTTTTAAATAGAGCTTCCCTGATTAGATCAGGCCCACCCAGGAGAATCACCTTTTTTTATCAATTCAGACCAATTAGGAACCTTCATTTTATTTGCCAAGTCCCTGACTTTGCCATATAATGCAGCTTAATCAAGGGTGTAGCATCCCAACATATTCACAGGCCCTGTCTGCGTCACAGGGAGAGGATTATACAGGGTATATATATTAGGAGCTGGGAATCTTGGGTTCCATCTTAGATTTCTGCCCTGAGTGGGAATGGATTAGGGAAGATTTGCATTCCTTAGTTCATACAGTTCTGAGGTTGAAAAAAAAAAAGTTTTGTTTTTTTTTTTTTAAAATATTTATTTGAGAGAGAGAGAGAAAAGGGAAAGCCAAGGGATGGGGAAGGAGAGGGAGAGAATCCCAGGCAGACCCCCTGCTAAGAATGGAGCCAGATATCAGGCCTGGGGATCCCGTTACCCAGAGATTATGACTCAGTCGGAAATCAGGAGTCAGTCGCCCAACTAACTGAGCCACCCAGGCACTCCTGAAGTTTAAAAATTTTTAAATAGTACATAAAAAGCCTAAAACAATCCATTTTATAAGTTTGAAATTCTAGAAGGAATTTTATCTTCGTATCTGTGTAGTGGACAACAGCAGTTCTCAAACGTTTATTGTGCCTTTGGGATGTCTGGGGAACTGACAATCAGAAATAAGTAAATGGCCGGTCAGTAGCTTTATTTTGTAGATGGTAGGGCAAAGGGTGAGGGCAGCGGAAGGGCCAGGGGATGCCGGGCTTGCTCATTTTATAATGGCACCAGCGAGGGAGGGAGGGCTGGCAGGGAGCTTACCCACTTCACTCGGTGCCCTCGTATTGGCCTCTCAGTGTAAAATCCTGCAGATCTTGGACACCTGGGTGGCTTAGTCAGTTAAGTGACAGCCTTTGGCTCAGGCCATGATCCTGTCGTGGAATTGAGTCCTGCATTGGGCTCCCTGCTCTGCCTGCCTGCTTGGGTTCTCTCTCTCTCTCTCTCTCTGACAAATAAGTAAATAAAATCTTCTTTAAAAAATTGTGCAAATCTATGAAGTGTTTATTTTAATGATGTCCTGTAACTTTGATGAAGAATTTTTCCTTAGTTCATGGTGGAAGATGGACATTATTAGTAAGCATGTCAATGAGAACTTAGGTAGCATAGTTTGACTCTAAGTTGACATCTTTCTCTTACCCATTAATGTTTATTAAAATAGGAGGCTGTTTCTGTTTTACCTTTCCAGTTAGACCCTTGTTCTCCTAGGATTCAAGGGAGTACTTGAATTACAGACATTTCATGTCCAGTTGAATCTAGCCCCAGGAACCTACAGAAATTAGAAATGGGATTGGGTACAATTCAGACGTACTTCTCTTCAAGACAAATGATCTTCTAACAAATTGTCCACCAAAAAGGTGAGCCTAAGAATTCTGGTAAGAAATTTCCATTAAAAAAGAAAAAGACTTTCAACTTCCAGGATTTTAAAAAATATTTTGGTGCTTTTAAAGAAGCTAAATAGAAAACCATAGAAATAAGTGAAAACTTTATTTCACTGGCATCCACTACAAGTGCATGTCATAACTCAGGCATGTGGAAAGTTCTAGTCCCCCACTGTGCTGTGCAGCCTGGCAGGGAGCACTCGAAATGCGGCTGGTGGGACCCTAGGAGCTGCGTTTTAAATTTTACTTAATTTTAATGAATTAAAATTTAAATAGCTACATGTGGTTAGTGGCTGTCAGATTAGAGCAGAATATACAGTGTTTCTCTTGTCCTCTCAGGTTGTTTTGAACAAGTGTTGGTATAAGTGAATGTAGTTTATAAGTTCATGTAATAAAGAGCCAACTAAATGAGCTTTAATATCCGTTCTGGTTCTCAAATTCTGTGCTTTATTGTTTCCTATGAATTACTTTAAAATGCATTTTAATAGGATATGTAGGTTTATTTTATTAGCGAGTATCTAAGTTGCTCATCTTTCTGCACATATATTTTTATTTTTATGCAGTGAAATCAATTTTTTTTTATTGTTGATTTAAAAGGAACTCAGTTTTTTAAGCTTTACAGAATTCTCACTATTAAATAGAGGCTAGAGGCACATGAAATTAATACAGAATATTCCATTTAGTTTACAGTTTTAACTCCTCACAACCATTCCACTGGTGTATTTGTCTTAAATGAGTGCCCCCTACCCAATTTGTTTTTGGTTCAGTTTCATTTACTAATTTATTTCAGTAGTTACATCATATTTATTTAAAAATTCCTTCATAGCCACTTTAGTGATATAGTTTACTCAATAACAAATAGAAAAGCGGAGGAAATAGATATATATTTGTGGTTATGATGAAAAAGGGCAATGTGGTCCCTATCTTTTTTTGTTTTTTCAACTGCAAAATTTCTTGACTATCCTGGTGAGTTCTTACCAGGACCAGGACAGAGAGTCTCTCTCTATCTCCAAAGTTGTTCTTTATGGAACATTTTTCTATGACTTTTTGCTGGGCTAATTGAGATGTGATTTCCCAAAGGGCACCGGACTCGAAAAAGATATTTTATTCATCCAGGGATGGCTTGTGCCTACGATTTTAGAAGAACAAAAAACAGAGCCTATGGGGAGGAGTGAAGTAAAAACTTCAGTGTAGTTTTGAATTTTGAGTTTTTACTGTGGGTATGCATTAGTCATTTCTACGTACATTTTATTTTTTAATCTGAATAAAGATGTGCAGTGTAAACAAGTTCAGACTGACTGCAGTTCAGGATTTTAAATCATGCAGACTCTTCTGGGAGCTTTAGCTTTATAAACCTTGTAATAACAAAGCCATATGAGTCCTCGAATCATTCGTACTTCTCAGTTTCTCACAAGGGAAGCATTATTGACTCTGTTTCTGCAGCATACCACATTTTAAAACTCACTGAATTACAGTTATCAAATAATTTTATAGTAAATAACCTTGTTTGGTTAATGTACAGGAAAAGCTAATTGTGTGGAGGCAGAGAGGAAAATGTAATCTTGCTTGAGATTAGAGATTAAAGGTTAAATTGTTCTTTGAAAACCGCGCAACACAGAACAAAAAACAACCCCAAATACTGTTCTCTGCCATCTTCTTTGCAAAAGACATATTGTTATGTCTGTGAAATTCAGGTGATTAAAAAGCCCAGTGAAATGAAAGCACTTATAAAAAGCTCAGCCATTTAGCTTACCTTCTGTTTAGATACTGGCAGATACGTTTTAACTTAGTATCATCACCTGCAACAGAGGAATGTGTTGGTGTCATTTGTTGTGTTGTTTGAGGGTTTCAGATGCACGTTTTTACCTTATGACAGCCTCCCTTCCGCTTCTGCTGTCCTGCCTCCCCGTCGGCCTGGGAGCCCAGTAAGGTCAGCGTCCTTCCGCTTCTCCCATCAGGCCCTTTCTGCTGCCGGGGTAGGTGTATCCACTGTCCGCTGTATTTATCTTCCATTTGATGGGCATTTGGGTTTTTTCACCTTTCAGTTATTACAAGTGGTTCTGCCAGGAACTGTCCTGTGTAAGAGTTTCTGTAGACCTATGTTTTGTTTTGATTTGTTTTCTTTTCCTTTTTCTTTCCTATTTTCTTATCATTTCTTTTCTTTTTCCTCTTTTTTTTCTTTTCTCCCTTTATTTTATTTTATTTAAAATTTTATTTATTTTATTATTTGACAGACAGAGATCACAATTAGGCAGAGAGGCAGGCAGAGAGAGAGGAAGGGAAGCAGGCTCTGTGCTCAGCAGAGCCCAATGTGGGGCTCCATCCCAGGACCCTGGGATCATGACTGAGCCACCCAGGCGCCCCTGATTTTATTTTTAAATAATTGAACTCACAACCCCGATATCAAGAGCTGCACACTCCGCCAACTGAGGCAGCCGGGTGTCCCCTTCATTTCATCTGAGCAGTTACCTACTAGTGGAATTTTGCTGGGACATAGGATGGATTTCTGTCTTCCAATTTAAGAAACTGTCAGCAGATTTACGTTCCTCCCAGCAGTTCCTTTCTGCGCCCCCACATCTTCTTGGTTCTTCTTCT
The DNA here is from genome assembly GCF_030435805.1 of Mustela lutreola. Lineage (NCBI taxonomy): Eukaryota > Metazoa > Chordata > Mammalia > Carnivora > Mustelidae > Mustela > Mustela lutreola. The sequence goes on along the minus strand of NC_081295.1, from coordinate 10,325,543 downwards.
TCCCCTCCTCCTCCTCCTCCTTCTCCTCTTCTTCTTCTTTTTAAAAAAGATTTTATTTATTTATTTATTTATTTATTTATTTATTTATTAGCGAGAAAGAGAGAGAGCACAGCACACAAGCAGGCAGAGAGGCAGGCAGAGGCAGAGAGAGAAGCAGGCTCCCTGCCGAGCAAGGAGCCCAGTGTGGGTCTCTATTCCAGCACTCTGGGATCAGGACCTGAGCTGAAGGCTGTGGCTTAACCCACTGAGCCACCCAGGCGTCCCCATCTTCTCGATTCTTCTGTCCCTTTGTTATAGCCATTCTCATGGGTGCTGCTGGGGTTTCAGTTTGAGCTTCCCTAATAACTCACGACACTGAGTAGCCTTTCAGGTGTGCATCGCCCATTTGTATACCTTCTTTGGTGAGAAGTGCATTTAGATCTTTTGCTCCTTTTAAAATTGTGATTCTCTCTTGAGTTTTCAGAGTTCTTTATGTTTCCTGGATACAAGTCTTTGGCAGATAGAACTGGCAGATATTTTCTCACAGTCTGTGGCTTATCTTTTCACTTTCTTAAAGGTGTCTAATGAAGCAAAAAAAAAAGCCTTTAATTTTGAAGTTCAGTTTATCGTCTTTTAAATCACTTGTGCTTTTTCGTGTGAAATATATGATCATTTCATTTTGAAAGATATTTTCAGTGAATGTAAGGTTTTAGTTTGACAGTATTTTTTTCTTCAGTACTTTGAAGATACTGCTCCACTGTCTTCTGGTTTTCACTGTTTCTGACAAAAAGTATTTTCTTATCTCATTGATCTTTATGTAAGGTGAGGGCTTTTCCTACTTCCTCTTAAGACTTTTTCTATCTTTGGCTTTAGGTCATTTAATTATAAGATGATTGTAGTCATGTGTATGGCTGGAATTTTCTTCCTGTGTCTTTGCTTGGAGTTTGCTGACCATTTCGGGTCTGTGGATTTACATATATAGTTAATCAGATTTGGATAATTGTCAGCCATGGTTTCTTCAAATTTTTTGGGGGGGGGCGCCATCCCCCCGTCTGCAGCATGCAGCTGTGTATACGTATCTCCCAGAGTCTCATTTTTCTGCGTTTGTTCTTTCTGTATCATGTCTTCAATTTTAGGTTTACTAGTCTTCTGTGTTTTTTTTTAACCTGCCTGAACACATCCAGTGTATTTTTCACATTAAACATTGTAGTTCTCATCTCCAGAAGTTCCATTTGGATTGTTTCACATAGTTTCCATATCTCTACTTAAGATGTACATTTTTTTTCTCTACCATGTTATTTTATTTTATTTTATTTTACTTTACTTTATAGATTTTTATTTATTTGAGAGTGAGTGAGAGAGCGCATGTGTATGCATAAGCTGGGGACAGGCCAGAAGGAGAGGGAGAAGCAGACTGCCTACAGATCAGGGAGCCCGATGCGGGGCTCCATCCCAGGACCTTGGGATCATGACCTGAGCTGAAGGCAGACGCTTAACCCACTGAGCCACCTAGTGCCCCTTTCTGCCATTTTAAACAGTTGGAATACATTTATAACTGTTCAAATATTCTTGTTTATCAATTCCATCATCTTTATCATTTTTGTGCATATTTTAATTGATTATTTTTTTTCCCTCTTTGCTTCGGGTCATATTTTCCTGCTTTGTTGCATTTCTGGTCATTTTGTATTGGGTGCCAGACATCGTAAGCTTTAGCTTATTGAGTGCCAGATGTGTGTTTGTTTGTATGTACATGTACATATAGTTGTGGAAGCATCCATGATGTGGGACCCAGTTATGTTGCTTGGAAACAACTTGATCCTTTTCAGCCTTACTTGTAGGCTTTGGTCAGTGGGACCTGTGCATTGGTTAGCTCTCATTTTTGTCCCACTTTTGAGTCAGATTTCTTTCAAGAGTTACATAGAGTTTTCCACTTTGACTTGTATGAATCGGAAATTGCTGTGTGAGCTGTGAGGATTAATCCTTCCAATTCTTTTGTTGTTTGCCTATCTTTAGATGTTCTTTCAGACACATGGGCTGAACACTACCCTGCCAAGTACTGGAGGGGAGACTGTGCATATCGTGAGACCTTTCTGTGAAGTTTTCTCCTTTTTGTACTCTCAGAACACCAGCCCTCCTGGCTTCTGTGGGCTCCCAGCTCCATTCCCTCAATGTAGCCCCAACTCTGCTGTTCTCCACCCCACACTGGGGCCTGGGAACTCGCTCTTGGCAGTAAGCTGGGCGGGCGCAGGATTCCCTTCTTTTTTCCTCTCAGGAACTGCTGTCCTTGTTGCCTGATGTTCAGCGTCTTGAAACTTGTTGCATTACATATTTGTCCAGGTGTTTTTTTTTTTCTTATAGGGGAAAGTAAATGCAGTACCTGTGAAAGAAATGAACTTATGACAGTAAAAGTTAAAAATAGGGGAAAACATAGATTTCTTCATAAGTCGTATCGAGAAGAAGTGATTTCTTCCATAAATTTTGTTACTGCTGGGGTGCTTGGTTGGCTCAGTCAGTTAAACATCTGCCTTTGGCTCAGGTCATGATCCCAGGGTCCTGGGATGGAGTCCCACATGGGGCTCTCTGCCCAGCAGGGAGTCTGGTTCTCCCCCCCACGCCCCCTCCAGCTCATGCTGTTTCTGTCTCTCTCAAACAAATAAATAAAATCTTTAAGAAAAAAATATTTTGTTACTGACTTTGAGTTTTACTGTATAAATATATCTTAGACATCATTTTAGTATAGTTTTTGAATAAAGTAACATGGAAGTTCCAGTATATGGGATAGAATCCATTTCAGCACCATGAAAAAAGTTTGTTTTTCTGTGATACAAATTATTGGAGATTATTGTGTTTCAGTACGTAAAAAGTTATTTTTGCTGTGATGTTTTGTTAAGGGACCTTGACTTAAAAACCTACTTGGTGCCATTGTAGGTTTATCTTCATTAATATAATTAAAAAGAGAATGTAATTTTGGGGCTTTGTTAGTCTAAAAACGAACCATTTCCTTTGGAGAAACACAGGTTCTGCCTTCCAGTAGAGGATATATTTAAATGTGATATATTGTTCTAGCTACATATATTTTTTTTAGGTTTCTTTATAATAGCAGAATCAAAGTGTTATTCTATTTCGCACTTCGCCCCATTTTACTTCCAGAGAGCAGCTAACTCAAGTGTTCATGATAGTACACTTTTTTTTTTTTTAGGTAAACAGCAGTAAACCCATTTTTAGTGCTGTTGAATTTCTTAATGAATGAAAGAAGATTTAAATGTCTTTGTTGCTTTATCTCAGTTTGTAAAGCAAGTAATCCTGAAGGTATTAGTAGTGTTGATGCTACCTGATGATGATTTCAGAATTTAGCTTTTCCATTTTGTAGTTCTGTCTCTACTGTTTCTGTATTTATCTGCTTATGGAATCATTTGAAAATTCTCAGCTGACAGGAATCCCAACTTTGTGAAGACAATTATATCCTGTTAACATGTTGTAATAAAATACCTATCTCAAGTAACTGCTGAAATGCCTATTTGGAAACTTTTATGCTTTATGGATCAGAGTCCAGTGAGTCCTCTCTGCCATATACAGAATATGTAGTTAGACAAACGACTCAGCTGTAAACTCTCCCTGTCCTGCCAGGGGTAGAAATTACCTACCCCAGTGACAGGTGTGGGAGTTTGGGAGGACAGCATGGTGCGGCTCATTTTCTTTGCTGCTAAGAGTATTGGAAATTACTACTTGCTCTACCTGAATTTCAGCTTGGCAGTGGTCCAGGAACATTAGAGATTTGCATGAAATACAAACATGAATTATTTTTAGTCATTTGGTTCTTCCTTTTAAACGTTGATTGCAGTGTGGCCTCTCCTTTTTACCCCCGCCCCGCACCCCAGTTAAGAGTCTAAAGAAAGGATCTGTGAAAGTTTAGCATTGCTCGTTAAACACTCATCAGAATTTCTTATAATGCTTAGATCCATAATTATGACATTGTTATAATTTGATTAGTATATGTGGAAAAGAATTACTGAGATTCCGTGTCAGGCAGTGTGCTAGTTATTGGGGATAAAGCGAGGAAATTCATGGTGCTTGCCCTTGAGGAGGAGTCTGGTTTGCGTGCCTAAGGCCCTCCATGAGAAGCGCTGTGGAACCCATTCTGTGCTCTTACCCCAGGCACGGTAGGAGACCCGGTGAGGATTGTTGCACCGCGGAGGGAGCGCCTCTGGACACCAGAGAGGCCTGGCTGGTTAGCAGGACGGGGCCTGTAAGTCTCAGAGGGGACAGTCCTTTCCAGTGTACCAGGAGCTGAGGTTTTAGCTTGAAGCAGCAGTGAGCACGCATCATACCGAGAAATGGGTAGATCTCAGCTGAGGTTTCTAGAGAAAACCTCTTTCATTATTTTAGGGAGGATCTTAAAATTACATCATTTCTATTTACTGGAAAAAAACAGTTTCATGGTACATCTAGTCAATATTTATTTTGATACTTATATTTCAGTACAGATCTCTGTCATCTGGGCAGTTGAGTGAAACCACGGTTTTTGCATCATTCAATAAACCAATAACCAGAAAGGTAGCAATAACCAGAAAGGTATCTGATTTCTGGCAACCTCTAGCAGGCATCGTCCCTTGTCTAATCCTATGTGTGATGCCAGTGCTGTCCTGACTGCTGGAAAGCACCATTGGTCTCTAAGTTCGCCCACACATGCATATTACTGGGACATGGACAGTGCAGGTGATTGATTTTTTTATTTTGAGGGGTGGTAGTAAAGTGAATGGAGGTAGTTAATAACGAATTAACTGAAATCAGGAGGTGGAACATCTCTGCCTTTCTTCATGCCAAGTATATAGAACCAAGCATTAGAAAACAAAAACGAGTTACAGGCACATAGGTCCCTTTCCCCTAGGATATATTGTAACCCAGGTAATCTGAGTTTTCAAAAACAGACCAGATTTAGAAGTGTAACTATAGGTGGTGTTAAAAAAAAAAATTCTGGGGTGCCTGGTTGGCTCAGGGTTAAAGCCTCTGCTTCTGCTCAGGTCATGATCCTAGGGTCCTGGGATTGAGCCCGGAGTCAGGCTCTCTGCTCAGCAGGGAGCCTGCTTCCCCCCCACCCCCTCTGCCTATCTCTCTGCCTACTTGTGATCTCTGTCTGTCAAATAAATAAATAAAATATTTAAAAAATAATTTTTTAATATCTGTATTTAACAATGCACATTCATACAATCAATATATACTATCTTCTAAATTCTTTAATTTAGCATTATTTAATGACTTGCGTAGATGAGGTTTATAGCTGCTTTAAACCTTCTCATTCCCATTCTTCCTCATTATTTTAGGGTAATCATATCTCAACTTTTTGGTAAAGACCAGATAACTGTTTTCATTATTAATCTTCTTAAGTATTTTTCACTGTTAAGGTAAGTATTGTACTCTACAATAATTACATTTTCTTTCTTGGATAACTTTTAGTTTTGCCTGGAGTTAAAAGTTTATCTCATTTTTTTTCTCATGGTTTATATTCTTTGACTATCTAACTAGGTCTTTCTAGAGTTGTATCCTCCAGCAGTGAAGCTGTAATATAGTTTTTCATACTTTCACACCTGTCAGATGATTTTCTTCAAGTTTATTATATTTTTTTTCCTAAGAGACATACCTTCTGGATTTCCAGAGCCTCTTCCCCCAATTTGGGGGGAAGATATCTATATACTTTAAACGTATATAGATATCTCCTGGGATGCTCATTCATTATTTTTGTGACTCTTTGCCTTTTATATATAGATATTCTGTGTTCTAAGTCATGTCATGTGATTGTACACATCCTTCAGTAGCTTCATGAGAAAGTGTGCTTGGGCTGTAAATTTTTTAGTTTTTGTTTGTTTGTTTGTTTTAGATTTTATTTATTTATTTGACAGAAAGCACAAGTAGGCAGAGAGGCAGGCAGGGGGTGAGGGAGGCAGGCTCCCCCCCAAAAAGAGAGCCGGATGTGGGGCTCGATCCCAGGACCCTGGGATCATGACCTGAGCTGAAGGCAGAGGTTTTAGCCGACTGAGCCACCCAGGCGCCCCTTAGATGTTGTATTTTTAAAAATAGCTATACTATACCCTCACATTTAAATAGTTGGATGACACTAGATAAGAGTTATCTAGGATGGAAACAATTTTCTCTAAGAATTAAAAAAATAAATAAAACCTAACTTCTGATATTCCTGCATTTAAATGCTTCATAGCTATTGAGAAATTAGATACCTTTTTGGTGAGTGGCCTTTTCTTTATATGTGACTTTCCCCCCGTATTCCTTGGGAGCTATAATGATTTTCACCCATGTTCTAAAACAATGCTATGTGGTTCTGTGGGTCTTTTTTTGTTCTTCATTGTTCTGGGCACTCAGTTTGTACTATTCTTCATTTCTGGGCAATTATCTTGTAACATTTATTTGATAATTCCTTTCTCTCCCTTTACCTATTGTAATTCCAAAATTCCTTTTGGTTGGATTTGGATACTGGATTGCTTCTTTTCTGTCCTCTATTTTCCATTCCTTTATCGTTTTCTGAGAGATAACTTTATTTTCCAGCATGCTTATTATTTTAATTTTTCTCTTTATTCTTTATTTCAAAGTGGGGTTTCTTGATACTTTGTTCCTTTTTTATGATATTATTTGTTTCGTGGATGTCATACCATTTTTTCCTCTCTGAAATGGAATGTTATTACAAAAAAAAAAAAAACCAAAATACTTTTCCCTGCATTATCTCTGTTTCTTGGGAACTACTCTTTTTACTTTTTGTAATTCCTATTATGCCAAAGGCAGTACTCAGAAGTGCTCATATTTAAGGGTAGAGCACTGCAGTGTGGACTGGACGCCCTCCTTGTGAGCGAGCCGGGCTTGTGGACCGGCAGACCTCTCTTGAGGGTCATCAAATTATCATCCGGCTTTCCAGCTTTTTCACGGGGAACTTCCCAAGGTTAATATGTGAAAATTGTTCTCTGGAGTAGTTGATTTTTTTTCCAGAGAGAGTACCTGGAGTCTTCTGCTGGGAGAGCAGCGCTGTGAGTAGTGTGCGAGCCGCGCTGCTGACGTCCTGGAGCTGAATGAAAGAAGGGGCCTTCGGGTCCCGGTGTTCAGCGCTTACTCTCATCATGGCGTGGTGCTGTTTCATGAGCCCCCGCACCCTGTGAGCCCTGAGCATTTCAGTTAATTCTCTTGATTTGTCTAGTGATCCCCATTCTTGAGCTTTCCGGGCTATCTTGGCTTGTTCCTTACTGATAGCCTCGCACATTTAGCAGTAGCCTTCTCTCTGCTAAATTGTTTTTCATCCCTCCCTGGGCTTTGCCAGCTGCATTTATTGTTAGGAACATTGTTTGAGTTAACAAACCACCTTACAACTTCATTTACTCAAAACAATCATCTTATTATCTCTGTCATTTCTGTCGGTCAGGAATTGAGGAGGGAGGAGGTTTTGCTGGGCGTCACTCACGTGGTAATGGACAAGACCCTGGCTGGAGCTGGGAGGAGGGCAGAGGGCAGCTGCGGATTGGCTGGTGGTCTCTTCGTGGTGTATCCGGGTAGAAGCTTAGAGACACGGAAACGTATAGCATGTTTGTCCTGCAGAGGTAGTATGGCCAAGCCCCAGAAGCAGGAATAAGTCATGGTGGTCAGGCACATTAGTTTGATACTCATTGGAACTAATTCTCTTTTCAACTTCTGTGTCTTTTCAAATTTCTCCTTAAGTTTCTTCTCAAAATATAATTTCCAGATCCTTCCTTCTGGCCCACAGTGCTCTTGTCGCTACTCTTTTTTAAGGTTCCTGAACATCACGCTGTAAGAAAAAAATAATCCGGGTAAATGAGAAATGTCCAAAAGCAGTCATTTTCCACATTGGGGTTGGGTTCTCCTTGGATCGCTGGTGGGTACTGGCTTTTCAGGAATTTTTTTGGGGTGGTGCTGTGTACTGAGATGACTTGAGGTTACTGGGATGTTACTGGAAAACAGTAAAGTGAGGAGAGGCGGCTGTCTATGAATGCTTGGAGGAAGGCAGGGTGTGAATCAGTGGGTGGCACAGGTAGAAGCCGTTGTGGTGAAACGTCAGCATAGTAACTGGGAAGAAAGGGAACCTTTAGCTCAGGTGAAACAGTGCGTTTCGGAAAGAGACTTTTGTTGAGAGTGAAGACTTTCATTTTCAATAACCGTAGGATATTATTAAACTTTGCTATAAATGTATTTAAAGTTCTTATGGAAAGAAAGGTTCCGTGTATTTTAGACATTTTGTGTTTTTTTCTGACTGTGGCCCTGAAGGGGTCACATATGGTGCATTCACAGCAGTCCTTGAAGAAGAGAGAAGCAAAGACTAGTGAGAATACAGTCTTGTGGTTTTGTAAACATTACTCAGCTGATCTAAATTGATACTTGTTGGATAGTCTCATTTCTAAAATCAGTATAATACTATTCCTGCTCTGATAGACTTAATTGTCAAAGTCTTACTTAGTATTTGTGTGTAGAGTGTAAAGGAAGGTTTTTAAATTCAGAGGAAATGCTCATGTTTGAAAAGACCATACACAAATCTGGAAGAAGTAAAAGAAATCTTTAAGCTCGAATTGCAAGGCTGTCTGCTTGTATTTAATTGGCACATGTTTAAACATTGCTTGTAATGGATCATTTGCCATTTAACTGACATTAACGACCTCATTTAACTCACATTTTTATATTAACATTGGCTGTTTATTTTTTGTTAATTTACTTCTGTATCCAGCTTCCTATATATTAAAAGTTTTTCTTTTTATAGATATAAACAACTACCATGTCTTGAATTACTCTTCTTTTATTATTAAAACTTTTGTGCACATACTGTGTTTAATTGCATTTTACTTTTTATAGCCTGAAAACATGAACCATATTGATAATAAAACTTAAGCATCTGCACATCGTTGCAAAACTTAATTCTGCAAGAGAACTCTTACCTAAATGTCATGATACTGTCCCAATCCTCCTTAGAAACATGATTGTGCCCTGCCCGGTTCACCTCGGATCAGCCTGGGGAACTGCTTTACTTAACTGAAGGAAAGCCAAAACAGAAATTTTATGACTTTGATTCTGAGCTGAGATGTCCCATTGCACTGGGTAATTTTCTGTATTAGTATTCTTACCTCCTATGACTTTTCTGTCAATTTTTATTATTTTCTGCCAAATTTCCTTTACTTGGAAGACTTCTGGCTTTGATCTGTCTAGATTCACACTGTGGAGAAGAGATCCACGGGGCTTTATTGCCCTTCCTTTCAGAGTTACCTCATTCTCATTTGAATTCCACATCTGCCCTAGGATCTCATGGATTTAGGGTGGTCTTATCGGCCCCCTGACCCTCGTCTCCTCCCCATAACTAGCTGAGTCTACAGCACCTATGTGGGATGGTGTCGCATTGCTGATCGTGGGGGGGGGGGGGAGCACTTCCTCTCTCTTAGGTTGGTGCTAGTTTTTTATTAAACACAAAGTCTTGTGTCTCTTCTCATTTGGGTTTAATAAAAATATATTTTTTAAAGATTTTATTTATTTATTTATTTGACAGAGAGAGAGAGAGAGATCACAAGTAGGCAGAGAGGCAAGCAGAGAGAGAGAGAGGAGGAAGCAGGCTCCCTGCTGAGCAGAGAGCCCGATGTGGGACTCGATCCCAGGACCCTGAGATCATGACCTGAGCCGAAGGCAGCGCCCAACCCACTGAGCCACCCAGGCGCCCTAATAAAAATATTTTTAAATTTCCAGAGTTGGGTTGATTAATTATTTCTAAGCATCATTCCAAGTATATGCCCCATGCAGACTAACTTCAGGAGAAGAGATGCCATGCCTGGCAGTTAGGCTCCTGGGTTCAAATTTGACACTCATGCCAGTTGTCTGATTTCTTTGTGCTTTGGTTTCCTTGCATGACATAAGAGACAGTCATACCTAGATCTTAGGTTAGGGTGAATGTGCAGTGCACTTAAAACATAGCAGGGCACACAGTCATCACTCAGTAAATGCTGGCTGTTGCTGTTACTGCTATTATTAAAGACGTTTAGATCCTTTTACACAGACCACAGTTGGCTTTTTTTTTTTTAAAAGGTCAGGGCTACCATTTTCAAAGGAAAACACTCAGCATAACAATAGTAAGAAGCGATTATACACGATGAAAACACAAACCGGCTACTCACTCTAAGTAATTTTTAAAAACCCTAGAAAATCTGAGGCAGGGGGAAAGATTTCCTTCCATTCCACAGGGAAGAATACAGCTAATATTTGTATCTATTTCCTCCTTGCCCCCTATAAGAAAATCTGATATGTGGGGGCGCCTGGGTGGCTCAGTGGTTTAAGCCTCTGCCTTCGGCTCGGGTCATGATCTCAGGGTCCTGGGATCGAGCCCCACATCGGGCTCTCTGCTCAGCGGGGAGCCTGCTTCCCCCTCTCTCTCTGCCTGCCTCTCTGTCTACTTGTGATCTCTGTCTGTCTATCAAATAAATAAATAAATAAAAATCTTTATAAAAAGAAAATCTGATATGTGGGAAATCTGGATTTGTAGAACACGTGTTGGACTGAAGGTTAGGGATTATGGCCCAAGGCTTTAGCTGTGCATTCCCTAGTTTCAGCCTGGGGGCTGGGCACGGAGAAGGAAGCTGGAGGAAACAGAATAAAGAACTAACCAGTAAGGTGTTAATGACTGTTAACTGTCAGGCTAATGACTTAATGTGCACGTGCCCAGTTTGTGCCGTCCTCCACCAACGTGCCTCTGTTACATTACGGGAGGGAGACTCATATTTTGTTCTACCTTCGGCCGCTCCCGTAAGGCACTCTCAATGTGTGTGCAATTTGCTCTGCTGATCTTGGGGTCCAGTGGCAAAGAGCAGTGGCAGGGAGGGGAAGGATGGCTGGAGCCCTCACGGAGCCTTCCCGGCTATCTCTTGGCCACTGGTTCCCCAGTTTAAATGGGAGCAGCACATTCTCTTGTCTCTACCAAAGTGAATGGTTGTACCAGCAAGTAGCCAGGCACTGCCCGAGAAGCTCTCCATCCTCCAGTTGTGGTGGTTTCACTGCCTGTGTGTCTGAGTGCATCTGCAAGCTCAGTGGCTTGTTAATTACCACACCCATCACCACTGGGTTGGCTTTGTTTCTGCAAATTGCTGAAGAGTGCGTTAGTCATTGTTAACACTCTCCAGCATCCTCTACCATCTGATAGTGACATGGGTGTTTTCCTGCTTTATTTCTCGGCACTGGGAGCTGGTCTGATCCTGATTGACCAGTCCCAGGTCACCCCTGACTAGCACCTCCATTAGAATGGAGCAGCCAGTATTAACGACCGGTAGATGTGTGCATTCATACAGTCAGAGAAATGCATCATACGGGTGGGGAGATTTCTTCTCTTTTGCTCATGTATAGTCTGATCCCCATGGCCACAGAGGGTCGTGTTTTCAAAGTGATCTGATAGATCTCTGTTGGCTTTTGCTGTCCTCTCTGCTTCCCTGGTCCTCCCATTAGGAATGGAGATCCCTGATGGTGGTACTTTCTCCCAATTCTTTTAGCTCCCACTTGGATGTAGAATCATCTTGAGTCTTTTACCCCTTACCTGCCTATCCCATCTGTTCTGCAAAACCCCTCCAAGGAGGTTGGCTCTGCTATTCCCCTGCCTCTCTGTGCTCTCTTAGCACTGCTGAGGGCACAATCATGATCATGGCCACTGGTGTTTCTGCTACAGAGGACCATCCTGTATTCAAGGTTTAGTGAAGATTATGTCTTTTTATGGTTATGAAGATCCCAAGCAAGAGAAAAGATAATGATGTATTTTGACAGTCACAAGATATAATGCACGTTAATCTTCAGTGGTTGGAAGTTGTGGGAAGCTATCCTGCCGTTACACAAAGCCAGCGTGTAAAGCGAAGAAATGTTCAAATTTTACTCAGAATATGCTGCTCTTCAGTACAGACTCTGAGGTCACACGTTTGGGTTTTCATCCCAGTTGGCTCACTTGATAGCTGTGTGACTGTGGCCAATTTACTTAACATCTCTTAACCTCTATTTCCCCCTCTGTAGGACAGAGATGTTCTGCGTGTCCCGGGCTGCTCTGAGAAGTCAGCAAGGTAGTGCTTGCCTTTCCCTTACTGTGCTGCACATGGAAAACGTGCTCAGTCTGGAGAGGTGCTGGTCGGGGCTGTAAAGTAGTGTTTGCTGTTGTTCTCATTTCCCAGATGATATCACTGCCCGGTGGGGGAGCGATAAGAAATAGTGATCTAATATTTAATGAGAGACATCTGAGCGTGTAGACTATGCCTACATATAATTCTTGGGTTGTAATTCTTGTCAATTGATTTGATTCTTAACTTTATAGAGAGTAATGTAAAATTCCTTTAAAAAAAAAAGATTTTATTTATTTGACAGAGATCACAGGTAGGCAGAGAGGCAGGCAGAGAGAGGGGAAGCAGGCTCCCTGCTGAGCAGAGAGCCCGATGTGGAGCTCGATCCCAGGACCCTGAGATCAGGTGCCCCTAAAATTCCTTTTTAAAAAAGACTTATTTATTTTTGAGAGAGCTTAAGTGGGGGGTTGGGGCAGAGGGAGAGGGAGAGAGATCTCAAGCAGATTTACTGCAGAGTGATCTCATGATCCTGAGATCAAGAATGGAGCCGAAATCAAGATTTGGATGCTGAACTGACTGAGCCACCCAGGCGCCCCAAAATGTAAAATTTCTTACACAGAAGGTATTTATTTACCTGTGATTCAGTAACCACCCGAGGAGCAAATGCTATCTTGCCAGGCGCCGGGCTGACTGTTCTGGGAGCACAAACATGAGCAGAATTGGTCTTGGTCCTTTGAGCGCTCCGAGTCTCGTGAACCATGGAGTCCGTGAACCGGATAGCGAGCCAGGGCAGATTTCCTTAACTTTGTTTTATTTTATGCTTTTGCTCTCACTTACTAACCATAATTACATATCACAAATGGCTTTCATGGCTAATCATATTTCACAGCCATGATGATTACTAATTATAACTATAATGGTAACAACAACTAACATTGATTGAGGGTTGACTTATGAGCCAGGCACTTCTGCAGGCATTGTACATGTATTAACTCATTTAATTTTCAGGACATTCCTTTGAGGACTGTTATTAGCCCTATTTTATCCTTGGGCTCTGAGGGACAGGAGCTCAGCCACGTTGCACAGCCAGTACTAGTGGCAGGGACAGAATTTGAGGCGTGGCAGCGTGGCCCCACAGAAATGACTCTGCTGACCTTGTCACGATGCTTGTTAGAAAATCATTAGATCCATCTATATATTAATTGAGGATCATCCACGATATTATACCAATGTAGAATTCAGTGTTTCAGGGGAAAAGTGCATTCTTCCATGTAATCTCATATCTATCTGTCTTGAATTTCAAAAACCTAAAGGGTATTTTCATGGATATGTTTTGAGGATACTGACTTTAAATTTATTTTCTTCAAGAATAATTGAAATTTACTGTATTCATACCCATTAATAGTAATTGTTCTAAGTGTCTGGATTTGTTTCTCCTAACATTTTTGGTACTTCAAAACCTCTGTTGGAATTAGATGCAGTATTTGTAAACTGCTCTTAATTTTAGTACCTTAACTTGCTTCTTAAACATATTCATTCAAGTATAGATTTTTAAGTTCTTAATGTTGAAAACTGTCCAAAGATACATAACAGAGTTGTAATCCCAATTTACTAACAAAACATTAGAACAGTCAATAAAGTTACAAAGATCTCTCTGCTTTGTGAACAATAACCTTAAGCATAGATACTTAATTTTCATCCCACAATAGAAATATTTCTTATGTTATATATAGTGTATATACTATATGTAATAAGGTATATAACATATAATAGTAGTTGTACAAGGTAGTACATAAGTGGAAATTGTACTGAGCTTACATTTTAGCTCTTGGGTTTCTGATTTTTTGCTGTGAAAAGTTAAATAGAGGTATATGTTTGTGTGTAGTTGTGTGTGTGTGTTTGTGTGTGTGTGTGTGGTCATTTGGGGAAATGGGTAAAAAAATGGCAGTTCTTGCTCCATTCCAAGTTTTCAGGTTCAAGGGAAAACAACCCGGCCAAAGGAAAGTCTTACATATTAACATCTCATCAGGATTTAAATGTCCCTTCCAACTTGTTCATAATCATAATAAAAAATGAAAAGCCATTTACTTTTGTGTCATTTTCATAGATGTTGATTATTGAAGATCATTAGTTTGTTTTCAGTGATTCTCCAGCTTTGTTCTAAATTTGTGTTTTCAATTCCCATATCCGTGTTTGTGAGTTCTCTGTTTTCCCGATCAGAAAAGGAGCCCAGTGAGCAGAAGGACAGAAGGCTAGCACCAGGGCCTTGCCTTCTGGAGTGGGAGGTTTTCAGAATGGCTCCCATCTGTTGGGCCTGTTCACTGCTAAGACTTGCAGCAGCTGCCTTGGCTCTCCAGACCTGACGTGGTCTGTTACTGCTCTGAGGCCCCTGGACCTTAGAGAGTCAGCCTAGCTGTGGAGGAGGCAGTCCCAACAGGCTTGTAGGTACCACAGTGCTCTGGGACTTCAGTGAGCCAAGTGGAGAGCAGTAACAGTGTCAACCTTATGGTGGCCAAGTTTAAGGTTTGGATTAAAAATATATATATTTATATTTAAAGATGTTATTTATTTATTTGAGAGAGAGTAAGAGCAAGAGAAATCATAGCAGAGGGAGAGGCAGAGGGAGAAGCTGACTTGCCGCTGAGCAGAGAGCCCGGCATGGGGCACGATCCTAGGATCCTGGGATCATAACCTGAACCAAAGGCAGACTCTTAACCGACTGAGCCACCCAGGCGCCCCTGGATTAAAAAATCTTAAGCAAATTCAGAATGCAGTATTCAGTGAATCAGAAGACTTTGTTAATTGGTCTAAAATTCAAATGCCTCATACAGAGGTTTGAAGCGTTATCATTTGTTTGACCATTTGAGATCACAGGTATAGTATCTACTCAGTGCTGAAGATTCTAATTGTAGCAAAAGGTAGGCAAAATTTTTTTGTCCTCAGGTTTTTAGCAGAATTACTTTTTG